>NW_015164669.1:0-1129 GCF_001447785.1 Gekko japonicus
GGTAACTTTCTTTTTAAATTCTCATTTCGTTTTGACCCAACTCACAGTTCATTGTTGGTCATGTGACCTCGCTCGGCCCACGTTCAAAATGCTCGATCTCCAACGCTTGTCCCGGTCAGCGGCTCTAGATCCATACGGACACTCAGCGGCAGAACCATCGGGACGGAGGAGCGCCTCAATTCCCCAGCACTCCATGACACCCTGTCCTGATAGTAGCACCATCAGATCGCCCTTATGAGTCACCTAGAGGTGATTTGGGAGGAAGCAGCTCTACCTTAAAAGGGGCCTGAATAACACTCAATCACACCCATTTTCTGAAAGGTTTTGTTCTGTGTAAATAGTATAATAAAGCCCTTCAAGCATCTAACTTTTGCAGTGTCTTTTCAGAGTGGAACTTTATAAATGGGTGGTCTGCCCTAAGGGCTGTCAATTCCTCCACCCTCCTGGGTGATGTGATAGCAACCAGAAAGAGGACTTTTACCAATAACGCTTCCAGAGAAAAGGTAGTCATAGGTTCAAATGATGCTGTAGTCAGCTGGGCTAGAACTAAGGATAACATCTACTAGAGAACTATGGGTGGTGAAGGTGGAAACATGGTAGCTAGTCCCTCTGAGGAATGAACAGAAAGACCTGTGAGAAAACAGGGTTTTTCTCTCCACCAATATACGTGAGGCAGATATGGCTGCTAAATGTACCTTAACGGAAGAGACTGAGAGATCAGATGCTTTAAGGGACCACAGGTAACCAAAAACTAAAGGCAGATGGCAAGAATCAGCAGCTACTCCCTTAGATATTGCCCAAATAGAGAAATGTTTCCATTTGATGGCATAGAAGCCCTAGTCGAAGGCTACCTAGCATTAAGGATTTTTTGAACCTGTTCCAAAAAAAACCCTAATCTGGGGAGTTCAGCAGCCACGCCATGAGGTGCAAGTTCCACACCTTGTAGTGAAGAGTGGGGCCATAATGTCACAGGTCTGGGGTTGCAGGGATCAAGGTTTATAAGATTATGCATGGGATAGAGCAGGTTGAGAAAGAAGTACTTTTCTCCCTTTCTCACAATACAAGAACTCGTGGGCACTCCATGAAATTGCTGGGCAGTCAGGTTAGAACAGATAAAAGGAAGTACTTC
>NW_015164669.1:1464-2056 GCF_001447785.1 Gekko japonicus
TGCGGGAAGTGATGCACTGTATTCTTGGTGCCTGGGGGGGGCAACAGTGGGACGGCTTCTAGTGTCCTGGCCCCACTGCTGGGCCTCCTGATGGCACCTGGTATTTTTTGGCCACTGTGTGACAGTGTGTTGGACTAGATGGGCCATTGGCCTGATCCAACACTGGCTTCTCTTATGTTCTTATGTGATCAGCTGCTCTACTCACTCTCCTATCGGCCATCAGCTGAGAGAGGAAATAAAACAATTACATTCTCCTTACCTTTTGAATGTTTGATGTCAAAGTTATAACCTTGGAGTTGCAGACTCCACCAGATTAGTTTGTTGATTGTACTCTTTACCTGGTTTAACCAGCGTAAAGGTGAGTGATATTTTTTATTTCTGCAGGTCCTTTTATTTCCACCTTGGTTTTTGTGTACAGATCATTCTTTTCCACTAATTTACCTCTACCCTAACCCTAGGATTTAAAAAGCATGCTTTTCTGTGCAATCTGTCACAGCTATACTGGTAGACCTGGCCTCCGGAGAACAGCTCTCCCCACCCCTCGTCCACTATATTGGAAGATCTAGCCTCAAACCGTCACCCTGTGCTGAGT
>NW_015164669.1:2097-2337 GCF_001447785.1 Gekko japonicus
TGCTTTTGTGTGTGTGTGTTTTTTAAAAAGTGAAATATGACAACCAGCATTACAGATCAGATATAACAGAAATGGAACAATCAGTGTCAAAACCTGCCTAACCCAACAAACAGGAAGTTGCTTAAATGTTATTAACCTGTCCAAACTACTTATTTATTCAAATATTTATATCCCACTTTTCCCTTTGACTTCAGGCAGCTTACAAATCATACTGAAAAGCCTAATAGGGGTGTTAAAAAA
>NW_015164669.1:3459-28161 GCF_001447785.1 Gekko japonicus
TGCTTTTGTGTGTGTGTGTGTTTTAAAGTGAAATATGACAACCAGCATTACAGATCAGATATAACAGAAATGGAACAATCACTGTCAAAACCTGCCTAACCCAACAAACAGGAAGTTGCTTAAATGTTATTAACCTGTCCAAACTACTTATTTATTCAAATATTTATATCCCACTTTTCCCTTTGACTTCAGGCAGCTTACAAATCATACTGAAAAGCCTAATAGGGGTGTTAAAAAAATATCGATTTTTCCAGCTCCATTTTACAGCTATGGGGCCCATTATAGTCAATGGAACCCATAGGCTATAATGGAGAACTGATCCGGGGATATTGGGGGCTCTATGAGAGCCGTTTTTTGAGGTAGATGCACCAAATTTGCTGCATAGTTGCTGGTGCCTCTCCTCACCCCCCCCCCCAAGTTTCAAAAAGATTGGACCAGGGGGTCCAATTCTATGGGCCCCAGAAGATGCCCCCATCATCTATTGTTTTCAATGGAAGGAAAAATGCCTTCTCAGTTTACTTGTGAGCTGATGCAAAAATCACTGAGCTGCCAGCTAAAATTCTGTGTGCCAGTGCCCCCTAGTGCAGCTTAGAGGGAACTTGGTTGACATGTCACTTAACTGGAGATCCACAAATAAAACTAACTTACTTCTAATCTTACATAAGAAACCACATAAAGAACAAAACAGAAGCAGTGTATATAATAAGCCAGTAGTGGCATGGATATTCATCACACTTAAGAAGATTCACCTCAAATTGTACGATGTTGCTTTTCAAATATCAATTATATGTTCAAGTTACAGCATGCAATATGTCTCCACAATCACTGGCCTAAAAAGCACTTACCAGCTACTAATAAAAAGTAGGTTATTGCAAACCTTCAAATTTATCTTTTGAACTTTGGGATCAATTCAAAAGAATTTGTATAAACAAAGCAACTGACCTTCCAGAAGTTATCAACTTTGCCATAAACAAGTGACTGGTTCTGCCTTTTGATGACATTGAAGTGCTTTATGTCACTGGAGTTCAAATACTGTTCCACCACAAACCCAAGGAAACTGTTGTCTGGGGTGTGAGCTGTAAGCAACAATGAAGACTGAAATGATACAACTGTGTATTCTCTTAACTCTGAAATAAAGTAAAACATTGTCTCATGGCCATTTAAGTGCCTATTCTGGGTTTGATAGCATATTCAAATGACTTTACTGCTAGTATGTTTGTTTCATATTGTGCGTGTGTAAAGTGCTGTCTAGTCGCAGCCAACTTATGGTGACCCCAGCAAGGGGCTTTCAAAGAAAGCAAGAAGCAGAAGTAGTTTGCCATTGCCTTCCTCTGCAGTCTTCCTTGGAGGTCTACCATCCAAGCACTAACCATAGCTGACCCTCCTTAGCTTCCAAGATCTAACAAGATCGGACTGCACCATGCCACCTTCCCTCCCTTACGTAATGTTAAAATGTAATGAATACAGAAGTAAAATTCAAGTTTTACAAACATAGAACATTTCATGCATACACATATTTTTTTGGGTGCCGCATGATGGAGTGAGCTCTCGTCTCTAGTTCCAGCTCCTGCCAACCTAGCAGTTCGAAAGCAAGAAATTGCAAGTAGATAAATAGGTACCACTTCGGTGGGAAGGTAACAGTGTTCCGTGCGCCTTGGTGTTTAGTCATGCCAGCCACATGACCACGGAAACGTCTTCGGACAGCGCTGGCTCTTCGGCCTTGAAACGGAGATGAGCACCGCAACCCTAGAGTCAGATTCGACTGGCTTTCGAGCAAGAGAACCTTTACCTTTAATGCTTTCTAAGGCTAAACCAGTTAAAAAATTAGCCTCCACTCTCAGAAAACAACAGTCAAATGTTCCTTAAGTATGGGCACTCAATGTAACATTTAACCTAATACATACTTCAAAATAATCAAATATAAAATGTAGGAAGACAAAGATGGTAAACATTTTAAAAGGGTTTTATCACTTTTGCTGAACATGCACAGTCATGCAGTGAGCTATGCCACTTAAGCAGGTCTTGACTCAAAATATTTTATAAGAATATCTATATACTAATAGTGAAGTCAGCCAAACCTTTGGATACATACATCTAGTGATTGAAGCTGTGAATGGGCTAGACAGATCCAGTTTGGTGTAGTGGTTAAGTGTGCGGACTTTAACATGGGAGAACCGGGTTTGATTCCCCACTCCTCCACTTGCACCTGCTGGATGACCTTGGGCAACCCATAGTTCTGGCACAGCTGTTCTTGAAAAAGAGCAGAGTCTTCCAGACCCCCCTCAGCCCCGCCTACTTCACAGGGTATCTGTTGTGGGGAGGGGAAGGGAAAGGAGTTTGTAAGCCGCTCTGAGACTCCTTTGGGTAGTGAAGGGTGGGGTATAAATCCAATCTCTAAAAAAAAACCCAAAACATTAGGGGGGGTTTCCCTCCCCAAATCTTGCCCCCTCCAAGGCTCCACCCACCAAATATCCAGGGATTTCCCAACTTGGAGCTGGCAATCCTAAGGGGAACTGATCTTTGTACTTGGGAGATCCACTGTGATTCCAAGAAGTCTCTAGGCTGACAAACCTTGAATGAGGGAAGGAAGCAGGGAAAAGGAAAAGGCTGTGAGGCTTTCAGGAAAGGGTAAGAGGAAATAGTGGGGGAGTGACTAACTAAAACCATCCTGGGGGTCCTATTTCAACTACTGGCAAAACCCATAAGCTTTCATGTGGGTTTCTCCAGTGAGTCTGAAAGTGACCCAGGACTGTTTCAGGCCATAAAAATTGCATGCGGGGGTGGTGGTGTGGGGGGAATCTGAACCCCCTTCAGTTACTCACCTGGGTTAGCATGTGAGTAACTGAAAAAGCAAGGTTTTTAAATGAGTTCATAGTTAAAAATAATGCACATTCAGGAAGCTAACATTTCCTAATACAGCCTTCACAGAGAACACTGGGCTGATACCTGATCTGGGCTTACACTTCCCAAAACATATGTATATAATGTTTAGAAAAAGCCAACATGAGGTTAAAAAAATGACTGGATGCTGTACAGTTAATTCATCACCAGTAGGGAAATTTTAATATTACTTCGTTACCTCCTTTGCACCTTCGATTTCTACTGAGGGTGCTTAAAGTCAAATTAGAGGTTTAATTCTTGAAGTAAATGAGACGGTAGCACTATGTTTCCTTCTAGAAGAAACATTATTTCCAACTCCTGTTCTGGAAGATGACTGTTTTTGTAAACAAGGTTAACTTACGAAACATCGTGTAGAATTGTTGTGGATTAAGGTTCCATTTCCCCCATGGCGTTTTGTGGCCTTTAGACTGGGCATAATGAGCATGGTTAAACTCCGGTTCAGTCCCAAATGAATCTAGCACTCGTAACATGCACCTGTGTGAAAATAACACAAAACAATTACAAAACTACCCCATCTTCTGAAACAGAAACACATTGTAATTGGTTCTGGCATATGTAAGCATAAAAGCAATTATTTATCATTATACACATGCACAACTGTAGATGTTTACTTTAGACAATTACCTCGGGCAGGTGAAACAGGATAAAAAAAATAATTATAATGGTAACACTAAGGGACAGTTTACATTATAAATCCAGCAAGTTTAGGGTTCCAGAAGGTTCACTCCACCACCCCTTGTTATCCCAAGCTCAGGTGTTGCTCTTTTTATTCAGCCTTTGCCTGTATTAAAAGTATAAATGACCCAGCCTTGATTTGGATAGCTCAAGCATGCCCGATCTCGTCAGATCTTGGAAGCTAAGCAGGGTCAACTCTGGCAAGTACTTGGATGGGAGACCTCCTTGAAATACCAGATGTGGGAGGTGGCAGGTCTTTATTCAGCCACCTCTGAATATCCTCCAGGCCTAAAGTAGGAGTCAGTCACCAGAGGTCACCATGACTTCCAGGTGCACACACACGCACAAACATGCAATTATAAAAATACAAAAAATATAAATGGCCCCAAAAACCACTGAAATTTGAAACAATTAATGGCTATTAGGCAAAAGCGCAGTAGGAAGAGCCACTTCTATTACAAGAAGGATCCTTGGGTTGGAGTAAGGCTTTGCATTTTACTGAGCATTGGCAGGATACAAGCCATTATTTCATACTTCCATAAAACTTCCAGATCTGCCTCATTTGCTCAGGCTCTTCATAGGGTGAAAAAGAAAAATGTAATCAATAGCTTTCTTTAGCATCATTGTTTCATACTTCCATGGAATACAAGTGGCTGGGGGGGAAATCCTCATAAAAGCTCAGACAACCCAGAGTTTTGTTTTTTTTAGGAAGTACTACATTCTTATTTGAGCACACAAACCCGGAACAAATTTACATGCTTTAATCTAAAACAAAAACAAACAAACAAAAAAACACATTGAGAAATCGCAAAGGATTCAGTCCTGTTTCCATTTGTAGCACTAATTCATTCAATGTCTTAAGTTAGCTGCCTTCAGTGAAAACATTTTACAGCAATCAAATTATTTTTGGATTACCGTGTATGCTTAGGCACAGCCAAACATATTATTCGGCAGTACATACGCCAATAAAGGTCTGTGTATATGTATATATTCAGCAGCAGCAGTAAATCATGCAGCAAAGATAAAAGCTTGCTGGGTTATGTTGTGCAGGGTGCAACGAAAAGTAGAATCTGAATAAAGCTGCCCTATTTGGCACTGAGGCGGTAAACCGAATGCAGGACATGGGATGAGATTCTTGGAAGATAAGGATTAACAAAAAACAGCTAGGCTGAATTAGCTATCAGTTACACATTATATAGCATTTATTATTCTCCTCACTGCCTTATAACTGATGTTAAAGAAATGAATCATCCACTCAGTACTCACACACTCGGCTATTTTTGGACAGGAACGCACAGGAACAGAGTTCCGGCTGGCTCCTGAGTTGGCCACACCCAGCAGGAACTCATTAGCATAACAGGCCACACCCAACAGCAGAAACTCATTAGGACTGGCTACAGTAGGCATGTGTGGTCTAACATGCAAAGGAGTCCCTGCTACAAAAAAAGGCCCTGGTTTTTGACAACAAACAAGGTAAACAGAATAAGAAGCAAAAGGTCGGTGTGGCTGGATGACCACACTTTTGGCAACACGGGGCTGTGGCCTAATATGCTAATGAGCTGTGGTGGCAGGGTGTGGCCTAATATGCTAATGAGTTTCAGCTATTGGGTGTGGCCTGTTATGCTAATGAGTTCCTGCTGGGCTTTTTCTACAAAAAAAGCCCTGCACACACTTGTTATATATATGCATTTTTTCTCTCCAACAGCTGCTCTTAAACAAAAGCAAGCCAAAGATAAGGAAACTTAACATAATTTCTAGAGCAGTATTTTAAGGGTCCCCCCCCCACTTCTTCTGGGCACACATAGTGCCAAAAAAGGTTACTGGAAACCACAGAGCTCAAAGCAACCTCTATACAACATCTAAGACATTTTTTTTAACCTAAAGGCAGGAAATTCTCTATTGAATCCATCACTGACAAATTCCCATCCAGCTTTTTCCCATGAGAACACACATTTCAAAAACATTCTAAAGCAATTTATTCCACTGCTAGACATTGTTCTTAAAATGGAATGGTTAAGGAAGTTTCTTCTAATGCTTAAAACGGCCTTCCTTCAAACCCTTTTCTAAATGAAACCCCCCCCCCCAAAGACTTGAGAGATTTTATTTATTTTCCTTTCAGAAAAAGGAATAACAGTATTTTTATTTGTGCCATCCATACGGTAAGAGGAAGGAATAATGCCTAACAGCATCTGCTCAGTCTCCAAAATTTGGACTCCAATCTGAGTTAACTGTACTTGTTAAAAACAAGTACTATTTATGGCCTATTAATATGTTTCTATGGGCATTTATGCTTCAGTAACTCTAAACTGACTTGAATACAGTCTACTTCTTGTAGGCAACTTGCACAGATAACACATTGGAACTTGCCAAGACACAAGAAAGACTTTCGAAGATCTGTACTAAGAGCGGTGCTAGTGAATATCTTAATCAATTATCTAGAAATTAGAGGTGAACACAGAGGCAATCAAGTCTGATGCACTCAATATAATCAAATTCCACGTGGACTACAAAAGAACCTCTTGGGTAAACAAGGAGCTAAATGACAAATGACATTTAGCAAAAATTGACAATAATGTAAACTGGACAAAAAAAATTGCTGGTGTCTAAATTGCCAGCTAGAATTATTTCATCATATTGAAAAGTTTATGAAAAACATCAACACATCTTGCAGCACAAGGGCAAATACACGTCTACAAACAACAAAGAAGGTGATTTAAAAAGCACTATGTGTGTTGAATCCATTCTAGAGTTTCTAATGGATGGAGGAAGAACAATTTCCACTGATTCCACCCTCCCACTACAGATCTCAGGTTTGCCCCTCATGTTGCTCCTGGGGGGTCACAAGTCCCTCAACAGCAGCATTTTGGGGAGACTAGTGGGCTGCAGCAGGAGGTGGGGACACATAAAAGTTCCATTCTGCTGACACAACTGACTTCTGTTAGTAGATTTAGCCTGGATCCCACCCTGTATATCTGGAACTACAATTCCTTTTATTAAAAAGAAAATGCTTTTATAAGAGAGTTATACTTACTGATAATGAACCCAGGATGGTCCAAGGGTTTTCTTAAACTGAGTGAGTCCAACAATGTCAATGTAAATAAGTTCTACAACTTTATCACCTTGTGTTGGGCAGCCAGATCGGTTACCAACAACCTTCTTCATAATCCTAGCCAAAAGAAAAAGAGGGAAACATTAAAACTCCTGCATTGACATGTAAGTTTTTAAAACTTGGCCTTATCATTGTTTTTGTGTGGAAAAGAGGTAGAGAAGGTCAGAACTTTTTATGAAGAAAATACAGAATTCTTAAAGGACAGTCTCTCGTCTTTGGAGAGCTGCCAAAAGTAGCATTATAATCCATAAACTAGTTTATTTAGCTTAAGGCATCAGGTAGAGAGCCTTCTTCATATTCATTGAGGTTTTTATTTGTTTCTTATTTTCTTGATAATTTGTTGGTAGTTAGCTATTTTTATTTCCTAGACTGTGTTGTCTTTACCTTGGAGTACCTTTTTTAACCGTCTTAGACTATAATTACTCGTTCGTTGTATCATACATTTAATTCATGGTCTTAAATTACACTAGTTATATAAAACCATCATTGTTAAAATCCATTCTCTTTTACTGACATACACTGCCTCAGAAGCAACACTGATGAAATATGGCTTCCTATTCATTCATGCACATTTTTCAGACTGATTATATGTACTTCTTGTACCTTGCCTATACACTAAATTGCTGTCTAAATATCCAATATATAGAGAAAATAGATCTTTCTATCCCATGAGTTGTATGCCTCAGAGACCTAAATTACCTTGTCTCCATGCTTGGGTGATACCATAAGATGAACCCAAGTGTATGGAAGAGGAGGGAGCAAGTGAGAAAGAATGCCTATGATATAGATCAGGTTTTTCTTTTGCATTTCTCTAAGCTGGAAAAACTGGGGCATATCAGTCCAGGAAATCTGAAAAAACATTGGTTTCTTCCCCAAATAAAACTGGTGAAAACCAGTTCATCTGCTATGAGAACCACAACTAATACCAGACTCTCTAGAAAAAAGATGGTGCTGTTTTGTACACAAACTAAAATGTCCCATTTTCCAGCATAATTTACAGCTGGAGGACAGTATGATACTTCCAATGACTATGGATTTATTTATGCATAGAAACTTTTTAGAAAGAGATAATGTTTGCTACTTTTAAAATAACGAAGGTACCGTACAGGCAGAAAGTACATCCAATACTGCACCATAAAACCAGGTTAAGATTCACAGCAGACTAAAAATACACAGCAATACTAAACCCACACAAAAAAAATCTTTCCACAGGTCAATCACATATTTTTGGACTGATAACTATGCCTAATTCTTCCGTAGCATGTACATTTCCATTTATGGCTGCATGCATCTCCCCTGCCCCAACTAAATGTCACAGACTGTATTTAACAGTCTCTCAATCTGTGGTAAGGCACAACATAATAAAGTCTGTCATGCTCACTGAGTTAAGATCCCATTCAGCTCAACGATTCTTTGAGGCTCTGTAACTGAAATTCATCTTTGCTCAGCTTCCAAATGCCCACTATGAAATATTTGCCTATTTAAAAAAAGAATGCAAAACACAGTGCAACTAAAGCTGTCTTTCTCAACACCACTGAAATGCCAATGGAAAACCTTCAAATGATTTCTTTAGGATATAGTTGGGAAGAACAGGATTTTCAAATAATTAATCAAAATCCAAAGCACATCTAAAGGAATTAATATTAAATACAAATTAGTTGCAGCCAATTAAAAGTTATTAATTATGACTTCTTATTGGGAAATAAACTGAGAATGAACTATGAAAGCCAACCATTTATCTTGGTGCAGATGTTTAATACACCTGTAAAGGCAGAGACTAAGCTGCTTAGTTTGAATTTTCCAGCGTTCATTTATCAAGCCTCAGGAGGAAGAAGCTACAATGAAAACATATTATCCTTTTCACGGTGCATATATTTAGCTCATGAAAGTAATCTCCTTATCATCCATTTAGTGAATTATCACTTTCATTTTCCTCTTCACAAAATTATAGACTGTACAATAGAGACTTTAAGAGTTTATGGTTAGGGGAGGATTTTTTTTATTTGCTTGTTTCAAAATGGAAAATAATCTCCTTACTCCTTGAGCTCTGCCAGTGAAGCTGAAATCCTAATGTCATGGCCCAGTAAATAGAGAGATGTAATTAAATCACTCCACTGGACTAATTCACCAAGTGGGCCCCCACTAAAGGCATTCTCTGCTATCTTGAATCCAGATTCTTTTGTCAGGAGTCCCAGATGAACAAGAACCTGAAAAAGAAACCCCAGTACAATTAGTATTTGTATTACATACATACATTGGATGCCTGTTTGTCACATTATGTATCCATATGAGATTTTCCTACTAAACTGCCCATAAAAGTACTTCTACATCATTATTTCAAACGGCCAGGGCTTTAATACTTACTGACAAACAACAACAAAATCAGTATTTGTTCCTAAGTCATAACTTTTGTTTTCTGTAATAGGTTTCAGTAATTAGTCTTTGACTGAATTACTCATTTTAATACTTCGAGATCTGACAGGCATTTGAAGATTTCATCACACTATGTCTTTACTATGAGAAAACTGCATTTAGCTTCTAACTACTATACCCCTGAAGGATATCCTATATTCTTTGAAGCTTACTGCTTTTCTGTGCATATTCAGGTAGAATATTTTCTGATTTTAAGCACAGCTAGATTAGTTGCATATTGATGTGGTGAAACCCATAGTGCCAACATCAGTAGCTTTCACAACTGGCTTCTATTACAACCAAATCCTCTCTCATTACATCACCACATAATTTGTGGGGCACCATAGTTTCCCCCAAGGGACTTTAAAACAGTGCTTACATCCTACATAGAGGCTGCAAAAATGGTTTCAGATATTGGTGTTTCCATGTGGAGTGCTGTAATGTTTGAAATCCACTTACCATTTAGATAACTGATAATACAGAAACTCTCCAGGCCACCACCTGCCCAGGCAACCAAGCCATTTATGTGCTAACCTCAATTCTTTCCTCACATTCCTGGTGACTTGCATACACACTAGTTTGTACACCTGCAGGCAGAGCTTGTCATTGGTAAAGCAACTATGGAAGACTTTGCATTTCAGTTTCCCACACACAACTGAAATGTTTACTTTCTGTTGCACAACAGAACTTACTTTTTTCCGTTTTCTCTTCTCCAGGTTCTGTTTGTCAGCTAGTGATTTAATTGCTTCTATCCAAGTATCAGCCATCCTTCTTATCCTCAGCATCATCCATCTAAATTCTTCATGTCTGGACATCATTTTGTAGAGCAAATCAAAATTGGTTCGAATTTCAGCCTTCAATTAAACAACGATTTAGAAGTCAGTGGAACTGTTAGCTTTAAACGTGTCCTCCTACATTAATAAATGTGTATATCTGAATGTGCACAGAGAACATCAGATTACAAGCAGGTTTTTCAAAATTAAAATCCACAAAGCAGGAAAAGGTATAGTAATCCCACAAATATTAATCCTGGGATAATTGTTACAAATATCCCAAAGGTTTTTCACCTCACTGTGCCGCTAGCACCACTTTAGTGACAAAACCTCCGCCATCCACCCAGTGTAAACTCAACAGGGAACTGCAGCTAATTATGGCTTTGTAACAACTGTAACTTCTGTGATAGCATTTGCCAGATATGTGCTGTACACATCCAAAGTTATGTTTCAAGTGGATTTTAGTTGGTCAGCTAACAGGAGATAATCAGACTATGCTTAAAGGCTCTTTTAAATGTGTTACATCAGACATGGCATGACCAATGCTGTATAATGTGCTTGACTGATAATCAGACTATGCTTAAAGGCTCTTTAAATGTGTTACATCAGACATGGCACAACCAATGCTGTATAATGTGCTTGACTTTGTCAAATTAGATGTAATTCTACAGAGAATTTACATATCCCTCCTGTTCATGTGCAAGACATGGCATGGACAGGTGGAAGGAGGTATTTTTTTTTCCAAACAGGAACAGCAACGTACAGGTAAGGGGAGCTTAACTCTGCCCCTTCTTTGCTTTGCTGCACCCTGTTATTTCCAGAATTTTCCTCCCAGCCTGTTTCCAGTATTGGAAGTAGCTGGGCTGGAAGAATAAGGCTTAAACTAACATAACACATTGATGCAAGCTGGGAGCAAAAGCAAGGTTTAGTGTCCCTCACCAGTACAGTCCCCACTATAGCCGTAAGTCCTTGAATAATCTTGTTAACATAGTAGACAAAACTGCCATACATAAAGTGAAACACACATCCAAGCCTTTGCAGGAAGAGGTTTCAAAATTTCAAAGGCTGCTCCGAGTAGACCTTCCAAATACTCATTTCCAAAAATACCAAAAGAGGGACAGACTGGATATTAAGATCAAATTATCAATCATCAAGGTCCACTTCATTGAGTGTTTAGAAATTCGTAAAGTATCTCTGCTCTGACCTGGATGGCCCAGGCTAGCCTAATTGCATCAGACTTTGAAAACTAAATAGAGTTGTCCCTGGTAAGTACTTGGATCTCTCTGCCCTGACCTGGATGGCCCAGGCGAGCCTGATTGCATCAGATTTTGGAAACTAAATAGAGTTGTTGTCCCTGGTAAGTCCGTGGATGGAAGTCTACGAAGAAAGTCTAGGGTTGCTATGCAGAGGCAGGCAATGGCAACCCATCTCTGGTGGTCTCTTGCCTTGAAAAGCGTACAGACTTGCCATTAGTTAGCTACGATGTGATGACCGTTTCCACCAAAGTTATCTCTAACTTCTAAAATCTCACCATTGTCTTTTGATCCATTTCTTCAGTAGGATTTTTTGCTCTCCAGGGTAAACGAGGACACCAGTTTTCAACCTGCAGAAATAAGGATTCTCCTTAAAAGATATTTGGCTCAACTTTTAACTGAATCAAGCAAAACAATGGTTAAACTATTTCCTTGATGCGACTCATCCCTACAGCAGCTCCAACAGAATAGCAGGAGGTCATCAGGCGACTGAACGAAAACACCTTCTTTGTATAGAACGGTAAAGTAGCATTAGAAATTCATGACGGAAACAGATTAGCTATTTAAAGTTCATCCTCAGCCTCTTTCAATAACCTTTTATTAACTGATGAAATCATTCAAACAGTATAGAGCTCTGAGGTCCCAAGGAGGCTGGTATGATTTTTTTTTTTAAAAAGAAAGACTACTGGAATTCTCTGCTCAGTGGGATGACTACTAAATAGTATGACGCATGAACTATTATAAGCTGTTAAAAGGAAGATAAGCATCATACAGAGAGGACGAGCAATAAAGAAAATGAGTGAGCAATAATGAGGAAAAATATTGCAAGAGTAACAGGAGAATTCTTTACACTGAAACCAGTGCTGAGCTCCAAGGAAGCGATGCTCCCATTCACATCTCTGGCAGCTGAGTAAGACCCGGACTAAGAGTCTGTTCCTTCCTCTGCTTACAGGTGTTTGAGATTCATTAGGGACAGAGGTGAAAGGCATTTTGTGTGAGTCACAGAGTCTTGCCATAGCTGGCTGGAAAACTCATATAGCTGGTCTTGTCCCTTGGCTTGACAGTCTGTGGACCTGAATGGCCAGGCCAGTTCATCCAGGACCAGTTCAGAATTCTGGAGTTTCTTTCTGTATGTGTGTCTGTGTGTGTATTTTGTCTGTCTGAATTATATTTTTGTTCTTCTCTAAGCTGCTTGGCGTACTCAGTGAGGAGAAAAGTGGGGTAAAAATACTTGAAGTCTCTGAACATACTAATTATTACAGGAACAAAAAAATACTGAAAGCATGAAACTCCCTCCTCAAAAAACATATTCTCATGATGGCTAACTTAATCCTTTAGTTTTCATTTTTCACAGAAACTATATAAATATATGCAACTACATTTGCTTGCACACTTGTATTTTTAAGTTTTTTAAATTGTTGGTAACAAAAGCCCCCAGAGAAAAACAACAAAGACTACAAAAGCTATCTGATTACAGTGTCTCAAAAAAAAAAACCCCACAAAGGAGAAAATGGCCCATAATATTATCAGCAAAGCCTATCTTTACATAAACTTATCAGCATTTATATCTTCTTTATTTGTACTTTGATATGCCAGTTTAAACATAAGAGTAATTTTCTGTACCCTTATAATCCATAATCCAATCATTAATATTGAGCAACACAGAGGATTTCCAAGAGAACATTACACATTGTCTTGCAGCCATTAATAATCTCATTATAAACAACCTGAGACAGGTACACAGTCTTTAACATAACACGGAGCATTTGCCACGCTAAGGATACGGATAATAGGCGGATTTTCCGGGTGCGATCACACCACCCGTGGCAAACCCGTGGCTTCGTCAAACCACATCATCTGTGAAGTGTAGTGCACCCGTGGCGAACTCGTGGCTTCGTGCCGAAGATACGGAGTAAAAAACTAGTACTTACGATGTACTAGTTTCCGGAAAATGCGGTCCAAGGGCGGGCGTCTGATCGCGTCCTGTCCTAGTCCCATCGCAAACAGGTTAGGGTTTTTTTAAAGTCTGCACAGGATGCGCACAAACAATCATGCACATGCTCACTTTTTGGTGAGAAAAAATATTCCCATTTGCCATGGAAGCGGCGCCTAGCGATTGCTGGTGTGATCGCACCGCGCCACTTCTTTGCCGCGCTGCAGGATAGCCGTGTGATCGGCACCTCACGCCCTAACCACGGGACCTCAACGGGACATGTGATCGGGTGGCCACGTGTTATTTTGCTCCGGGGAAAACAGCCACGCTCCCCCCCGCATTTTCCAGCCCGTGTGAGTGGGGCCACAATAAAGCAACCACAGGATCAAATGGTAAATGGCTGACATGCTCTCCTATCCCCCTCTTATCTCCCTCACTGTCAACATTTATAATACAAACTACTTGGGAACAACAAATGGAATTTCTTCCCTTATACTTCTCTACAGTCTATAATGCATGAGTGTTTCCCCTCACTTTCACCATGCATGTCCGTCGGGTTTTCTTTTGTTGTTCTGCATTGATTTTCCTCCCTTCAGCGCTCAGTTTGCAATCTGGTTGTTGTTTCCCCGGATCTTCTGAGAGTGCTTTTGTGCCAATTTTTCCCTTGTTTTGCTTCCAAGCTAAAAGTAATTCAAAAGCATACAGATTCCCTCAGATTTCCCCCTGCCATTTTGCTGCCCCTCGAAGGTCACTTCCCTGCCCACATTAAGGTCATTCCACCTACTATACACCTTCTGCCATCCTCCTCTCTTCATCAGTGTATTTGATCCATTTTGCCTTCATTTTGAAATGTTTAATTTTTTTTTACAAGTGGCACGAGTCTAGTAATATAAGACTATCACTAGTCTCAGATGCCTGAATTTAAAAAATTTAAACTACTGGGGAAAGTTTAAAATGAGCTGTGTGAGGTTTAGTTCCCTGCTGGAATTGACTTGAAAGGGAGATTGGAGAGGAGGCAAACAACAACGTCTCCAGTGTGGGGGGTGGGGGGAAGGACTTCAGTGCTGTATGCAAACAAAATAAAGTATGGGGATAGTCAGCACAGAATGAAATTGACATTAGACGTAGAGAGAGGCAGACACTGGGAGAGGAAGCCAAAAGCTCTAAAAACATTTTTCCCTTTAATGCTTTAGTGAACGTTTAGAGGGGGAACCATTTTGGTAGTCTCCAGAAGCCTAACATTAAAATGGTGGCTGAGTCCTTATGAAAACCACCGACCCTAAGAATCACTTGGGATCGATCCATTTGGAAGACAGAGAACAATCCTCACAGGACAGGCTCTAAAAAAACTGCCAAGATCACAACCAATGTGCAGGATCAAATTAGAGAATCACAAAGAGAAATCTATGCAAATTTGTCAATGAAGGACAGGAAATTAGCATTACTATGCAGCTGTGCTAGGGCATCAGCAAGAATCCTCCCCATTTTTTTCAATTTAGTGGGACAAGACTAAAAAAGCTCTCCAGAGCATCTGCCAGAGGACTCCTCCCTCATACAAATTGCAGCCCTGTGCAAAGCATGGTGGAGTTGCAGTCGGCTGCACAGGCACACGCACACACACGTTGCCAACAATCACAGCTTGCAATGCCAGTGTCAGTGAGTTCTACCGTGCATTCTGTACACTTAACATGTTCTCCCGTATTATGAGATTGTGTGACTCTTTCCTATTTTTCACAGTGGCCGATAACAGAATCCCCTAGTGCTTGGCAATATGGAAAATGGGGCTTCATAGCTGCTTGTCAGTTTCAAAAAAAGTCTGTTCAGTTTCAGCATCAGTTTCCCCTTTGCCTGCATTCCTTTCTGTTACCTTTTCATTCAATGAACTAACACTAAAATGCACGTGTAAAACTGAACCATGCGAATTTAAATGGAAGGCACTTGCTGGCACAGCTGCGATAGGGCAATTGCGTAAATTTTTTTTCAAAACTTCGGATGCCACCCCCGAATTAGAAAAGTGTGTTTTTAATTGTAGCTGCAGAATAAATACACCGGAGGATAAAGAATGGTGCGTAAGGCAGGCACAGAATCTGATGTAAAGATTAAAGGCTTACTGCTCTGAAAATCTGCAGTAAGATGTGTGTGTGTAATGGCCCAAAGCTGACATACAAACTAACGTATTATTTTGATGATATTCTTCTGGGAATATTTTACTTTCATTCAGAATTATAAGGGAACATGGAATGGGGAAAAAACATTACAATTGGCCTTAATTATGTTTGTATTTAAATTGTTTTTGGTGTATTTTAACTATCTAATTTCTGGTAGCTTTGGGAGCAGGATATGAATGCCTTAAATAAATTAACTATTCAAGCCAGATGAATTGATCAATGGAAAAATCATAGCTACAAAAGAGCCAATTAAAGTATTATTTCACAATCAGAACTGCCTAGTTTTAGGTTTTCAATATACAAAGTTCCTTTAACAAATGTACTTTTGGACCTTTTTATGACTTGCATTCGCAGTATTTTGACATGAGAAGGTTATGGTTAAGAATTAATGAACAATAACCTCATTGCTACAGACAGAAGAGAAAAAAAAACTAGTGCCTACCTGTTCTCCAAATGCTTCACTGATGTAGCCAGCACTCAACAGAAAACTAAAAAAGCAATTTCATATAGAAACTAAGTGGTCCAGATGGGCCATAGTTCACTCGTATAGTACAGTATACTCCTTCTACAGGGGCTATAGTACACTCCAATGAGGATATCACATTGACATTTACAGTTACTAAATGTTAACAGCTTTGTAACTTTATTCAGGTTTAACAGCTCATAAGCCATACACCAGACAAAGACATTTAAAATGTTAACAACATTACATTATATGGACAATTATCCTTCCCCATCTGAGCACATGTAGAGGAATCCCCATGTGTGTCTTATGGGCCATCAAGTTGTTTCCAACTTATGGCGATCCTATGAATTAATGGCCTCCAAAACATTCTATAGTTAACAGCCTTGCCAAGATCTTGCAAATTGAAGGCCATGGCTTCCTTGACTGAGTCAATCTGTCTCATGTTGGGTCTTTCCCCAGTATTATTATCTTTTCAAGTGAGCTGTCTTCTCCTAATGTGACCAAAGTATGAGAGCCTCAGTTTAATTGTTTTAGCTTCAAGGAAGCGTTCAGGAGCCAAGGCATAAAAAACACTGAACAATTTCAATTTCTTCAATGTCAATCTTAAAAGTCATTTAATTCCTCAGTAGTCATTACTTTTGTCTTCTTTATGTTCACCTGTTAATCTTGCTTTGGCACTTTCTGCTTTAACCTTCATAAGGAGTTGTTTCTGTCAGTAATGTGGTATCATCTGCATATCTCTGTTAAAGTTCCTTCCACCAATATTCACTCCATTTTCTTCTAAATCCAATCCAGTTTTCCTTATAATATGTTCTGAATATAGATTGAACTGGGGAAAAAATACATCCTTATCTGACACCTTTGCCAATTGGAAACCAGTCTGTTTCTCCATATTCTGTTCTAACACTAGCCTCTTATCCAGAGTATAGGTTGCACATCAAAACAATCAGATGTTGTGGAACACAAATTTCCTTTAAAACCAACCACAGCTTTTCATGATCCACAAAATCAAAAGCTTTGCTGTAATCTATGAAGCACAAGCTGATTTTCTTCTGAAATTCTCTAGTATGCTTTAGTAACCAACGTAAATTTACAATATGATCTCTAGGGCCTCTTCATTTACTGAATCCAGCTTGAACATCAAGCATTTCTTGTTCCATATCTGGTAAGATCGTTGCAAGATTTAGAGGATCACTTTACTTGCACGAGAAATTAATGCAATAGTCCGATAGTTGTTGCAGTCTTTGATGTCTCCCTTTTTTTTGGAATTCAAATTCATTTCCAGTCTGTGGGCCATTGTTTTGTTTTCCATAGTTATTGGCATATTCTTGTTAAGATTGTGATAGACACTAATTCTGTGGTTTGAAATAGCGCTATTTATATCCCATCTACTCTTGGTAATTTGTTTCTTTTAACTTCTCTGAGTGAATAACAAAGCCACATTTTCCTCTTTTTAAAAACAGAATGTCAAGATCAAACTCAGCCAGGAAAAATAAATGTGTGCCATCATTTTCCTAGTGCGGAAAGGATAGGACACCTAAAGTAATATTAATCCATGATACTGGAGCATAAAACGGAGGCAGGTCAGGGAAAGCCGTAAAGAAAGGTTGCTATGAAAAAAGACAGAAGATATTTGAACCATTTTGTATCTGTGAGGCTGCAAGTTTATAGGAATGGAAAGAGTAAAGCATGGATCACAGACCCACAGGAAGTGGGAGCACACTGTAGGCAGCTCTCCATGTTTCCAATGCTCCTTTTTAAGAACTGGAAGAAGAAACGAACCTAAGGGTGAAATGTGAAAACAGTACTTGATTATGTCTTTGATAGCTCACAGGTGTCAAGAAAGTTAATGCGATTTGGAGCTACAATACTCAGCTTCAGAGCTGTTCAATCAGGCATAGAAAATCCTAAATATAGGTGTGCTGTTTCACTTGTGTAAACACAAATATTTTAACAGTAAATAACGCAGTGTATTTTGCATATTATTTCCTTAAATAAAACACTATGGTATAATTGGTTCATATTTCCCACTTTTCTTAATACATTTTATAGTAGTTGCCTTCAAACATTAAACAAAATAGTTGTATTCAAACATTAAACAAAAGCTCAGTCTGCCCTTGGAAAATCCTGAAATGTAAAGCCTGATCTCATGACAGTTGTAAACTATTTATATTCTTTCTAGCTGCTTTTGTTTTACATATTTTGAAACTGTGGAGTGGCATCCCATGAAGGATGTTCATGGATGTTTTTGTTTTATTTTTTAAATGAAAGTTGGAATTCCCAGGATTCTACAAAAATATTGGCCTTATACAAATACCTCTGACTACACAACCCATAGCTCATTTTCTGAGGCTTTGAGTAAATAATTTTAAAGTCTCCTGAAAATACACTTGTCCTAGTGCCGGACAAAGAGGTTTAAGAGCCATAAGAGCTGATCTGTGTTCATTTGCTGTGTATGTTATTCAGTCTCAAGCCTTATTTACCGGAACCCACTCTGCTGCTGCTGCAACAACAACAAATCACATCTCATTAGGCATCCAAGAATTAATATTGCATGAGTATCACTCCAAAAAGATGGTTTTGCAAATAGTGCTGGAACATAAAATACAAGATTTATATTATCTTTTTCCTAAAACCCTACAGCACTTTAGAACTCTGGTGCATTTTCTTTCTAATCTCAGTAAGGTACTTTAAGAACAGGCATCATATTCAGCATTCAGCTTCACCCATACCACAAACCAGTGGCGTACCAAGGGCGGGAGATGCGGTCCACCCCAGGAGCAGCTTGAAGAAGTCAGCTGGAGGGCCCTCGAAGCCAGCAATCTTTGCCTCCCTGGAAGGGAAGAGGCAGATGGTGGAGACCATCCACATCCTTCGCAAAGGGGGCAGAGCTTGTTGTGCATAACGGCCGGCTCCTTCCCTATCCTTGCCAGTCTTCATCTGGCAATGGGTGAAGATAGAGCTTCTTGGTTGGCTCCCTCGCTGGTTGCTCTTGGCCTTGTCTAGGCCTGGGTGGCAGTCGGGTGCAGTGGAGACTTGATGAGGACGATGGGGGAACATGTCGATCTGGTGCTGGGAGGCGGCTTGGTTGTTTCGGCTTGGCCAGTGTGCTAGCAGACAGCATCCAGGCCCTTTTTTCTGGGCGGGTGGTTTTCCCGTGTCTGCAGTGCTTCCCCCCCCCCTGTTTCTTTCTCTGGCACACTCCTACTCATCCTGGGATTCCTCCACTTTTTAGGCGGTTGGCCTTCCTGCATCTTCAGTAGGCCTTCTTCACTCTGCCACCCTCCCCATCTTTTTCAGTGGCCCGTGCCTCTACAGGAGACATGGGTGGGCCTTCTGGGTTGGGTCAGGGCTCCTGTCTGTCAGGGTTGGGTGTGAAGGGGACTGGGTCTTCTGCGAAGCAGCTCTTAGGCTTTGAGTACTGGTGGTAGCCCTAGGGAATTAGGCTTGGGGGGTTATGGCGACCATCTTGGCCTAGTTGGGAGACATTTTCAGCCACTAAAAGCTTTTCTTTTGGCAGTCATTTTGTATAGAACTGTCAGTTTCCCCCTTTGTTGGAATGACTTCTAAGAAGAGTGATGGGCCTTCTAAGGGTAAGTGGCCAGCACCAAAGACCCCTCCAAAGCAACCAGCACCTGCCTTGTCTTCATCTGAGGATGAGGAGTGTAATGTGGTCAATACAGCCATTTTGGATAGGCTGAAGGCACTTGAACAAGCATCAGACTCCCCCCCCCATATGCACCTGAAACAAGGGTTGGGGGGAGGGAAGGAAAGCATACAGACATCTAAAATACAGCCATTTTGGATAGGCTGAAGGCACGAACAAGCATCAGGCTTCCCCCCCCATATGCACCTGAAACAAGGGAAGGAAAGCATACAGACATCTAAGGCTTGGTTTCAGGTGGATGTCTTAACAAGGTTGTCTCTCCTTGAGGGCAGGTCTTCTGCAGCTCCTTGAGGGCAGGTCTTCGGCAGCTCCTTGAAGCCAGGTCTTCTGCAGCATCAGCTAGTAGTGAGGGCACTGTGTCTTCAATTGGAGCCGATGGCGGGGTTCAGGAGCCATCTCCCCAGGACCAAGGAAGTCGAACTGAGCTTGTGGCTCTGGATTCCCATGGGTTGGCTGGTAAGTCAGCCCACACAGAACCCTGGGATGGTTTGGTTTTTCTCTCCTTGAGGGCAGGTCTTCTGCAGCATCAGCTAGGAGTAGTGAGGGCACTGTGTCTTCAATTAGAGCCGATGGCGGGGTTCAGGAGCCATCTCCCCAGGACCAAGGAAGTCGAACTGAGCTTGTGGCTCTGGATTCCCATGGGTTGGCTGGTAAGTCAGCACACACAGAACCCTGGGATGGTTTGGTCTTGGGGACCTGGGGTCAGATGTCTGCCTCTGGGTCTCCAGCCTCTACCCAGGTTAACACTCCTCCAGCAACAGCCAGTTCCCAGCCCTGGACACAGGCCTCTGGGCCATGCAACCCACAAATGGTGTGGGCTGGTTTTTCAGGAAATACTCCAAGAACACCAGAGGTGCCCTATGGGTGGGGGATGCGGGTATCCCCCCCCCCTTGGAGTACTGCTTATGCTTCTGTGCCTCTTAGAGCACTACCTTCTGGGGACCTGGCACTACCGTTAGGAGATCATTTGTTGCCTGCAACAAAGGAAAAAATATGTAAAGTATGTTGATCTCCCTTCTTTATTGTGAACTTGAGAAGAAGGATAAAGAAGATGTATGTGATGATAAAGAAAAGCTGAAGAAAAGGAAGGTTGATAGAACCTGGGCCAATTGGCTTTCCAGGTTTTTTATACATGCTGGCTTAACTGTGCGTTCACAGCCTTGGAGGGCTGCTTCTTTGATCCAATACATGGATATTAGTTACAAAGGGTACACAATGTTTAACTGCCCAGTCTGGTTCCAGTATGACAAGGAGTTTCTGATGCAGGCAGCCTTGTATCCTTCCCTTCAATCAGATCAGATTCCCCTGCAGCTTTGGCTGCAGGTGATGTCCCCAGCATGGCCAAATTTGGGTGATCGTTCAGATAGTGGCCATCTAGTACATTGACTGTAAACAGCTTCCAGTTCCCGCAACTCTGTGAGGCAGGTGGTTCAACCTGGGAGTTTGGCTCCCAAGGAGTTTGTAATTGGAAAGCTTGCCAATACAAGCATGAGTGTCCATTGCGCATTCCTTTAATAACTGCTTTTCTGCCAAACCACACAGGGGTCAGAAGATGCAAGGGGGAGGCGTGCCTAACCAACCTTCTGGTAAAGGGCCCCACCCCCTAAAACGGATGGCTCTTGAGGGGTGGTTGAGCAACTATCTCAAAAAAAGTGGACAGGATTTATTTGTTGTGGGGTTTTAAGTTTGGTTTTCGAATTCCTTTCCAGGGCCCTCAGGTCTTGTTTGTGACTGGGAACCTTAGTTCAGTTAAGGGTCTTGAACAAGTTGTTCGGTACAAAATAGCCGAGCAGAAAGCTGAAGGTAGGATATTGGGCCCTTTCCCCACCCCTGCCAATGTTCCCTCTAAGCTCTGGAGTCTTGTGAGCAAAAATTCTCCTTTGTGAGTGACTGGCATGAAAGTTGTGAGTGAGGGATCTGGCTACTGCATCAGTTAGTCTGCTCTGGAGCCATTCTTCCTGTGCAAAGACAAAAATGTGTGAGCCGGAGGCTTAAAAGCTGTGAGCTAGCTCACACTAAATCAGCTTAGAGGGAACAGTGACCCCTGCTGTGTCTTAACGTTTGGGTGTCCCCCTGGGGGTGGTGCCCAAAAAGGCTTCTGGTGAATTCTGTTTGATTCATCACCTTTCTTACCCTCCCCCCGGGGGGGGTATCAGTGAATGATAGTATTCCCAACCATTTGTACTCTGTGAAGTACACAACATTTGATCAAACAGTCCATGCAGTGCGATGCTGTCAGGTTGCAGAGGTGGTGAAATGTCTGCTGTGTCTTAACGTTTGGGTGTCCCCCTGGGGGTGGTGCCCAAAAAGACTTCTGGTGAATTCTGTTTGATTCATCACCTTTCTTACCCCCCCCGGGGGGGGTTGTCAGTGAATGATAGTATTCCCAACGATTTGTACTCTGTGAAGTACAACATTTGATCAAACAGTCCATGCAGTGCGATGCTGTCAGGTTGCAGAGGTGGTGAAATGTGACATCAAGTCAGCGTTTCACCTCCTCCCTGTACACCCTTACAACTTTGAGTTGCTGTAGTTTTCCTTTGAGGGTCAATTTTACATGGACGGAGCACTGTCTATTGGGGAATCTGTACCATGTGTGGCATTTGAATGCTTCAGTTCGTTCCTTGAGTGGGCTGTGTGTGAGAAAGCCGGTTTACAGGATGTCGTTCACTATTTGGACGATTTCCCATTTGTGGGCCCTGTAGGATTTGGATTTTGTGCTAGGTTGTTGGACATTTTCATGAATTGACAGCGGAGCTAAGAGTTCCACTGGCCCATGAAAAAACAGAAGGTCCAGTTCAGAGGCTTACCTTTCTTGGGAATGAAATGGACACCATGGCACAGTTGTCTCGCCTCCCTGATGACAAGGTGTCTGATCTGCAAGCTACGGCTGCTTCCTTCCTTGTGAAATGGAAAGCTACCCTGCTAGAGCTACAGCTACTGGTTGGGCATCTCAACTTTGCCTGCAAAACTTGTGGAAGGTCTGCAATGCTATGGCCAGTTTATGTCTTCCTCAACACAGGGTGCATATTAACAACGGCATGCATGCTGACCTTTTGGTCTGGCAGGAATTTTTGGAATCATTTAATGGGATATCCTTCTGTAGGAATGACATGCGGCTTGAAGATGGAAAGCTACCCTGCTAGAGCTACAGCTACTGGTTGGGCATCTCAACTTTGCCTGCAAAACTGTGGCACCTGGGTGGGCCTTTTTGTGGGGGGTCTGCAATGCTATGGCCAGTTTACGTCTTCCTCAACACAGGGTGCGTATTACCAACGGCATGCATGCTGACCTTTTGGTCTGGCAAGAATTTTTGGAATCATTTAATGGGATATCCTTCTGTAGGAATGACACGCGGCTTGAAGCTGAGCTTCAGGTTATGTCTGATGCTGTGGGTTCTCAGGGTTTTGGGTCTACTTCTGTGCACACTGGTTTGTGGAGGGCTAGTAAGAGTCCTGGGTAAGGGCAGGTTAGAATAGGGACCTCGCTTTTCTTGAGGATTTTTTTGTTGTTGTTGGTTTGGCTGTGGGAGACTGACTTGGCCAACCACACAGTCCACTTTTGGTGTGACAACATGGCTGTGGTTCATGCAATTAATTCCCTCTCATCCAACTTGTCACAAATTATGAAGTTGGTGAGGGCCTTCACTCTGTGATGCCTTCGGCTTAACATACTGTTTCTGGCCAATCCCGTGCCTGGGGTGAATAATGGGGTGGCTGACGCTCTCTCTCATAAACAGATGGAGAGGTTCCATCAGCTGACCCCAGAAACCAATCATTATCTGGTAGGAATGCCTGTGGAGCTATGGATGATTAGAGAGCTGAGGCCTGCAAAGCGATAGTTCTAGCCATAGCCCTCAGCACCAGGAGGGCATATGAGCATGCTGTGCAGCAGTTCGAGGAATTTAGGTCAGAGGCAGGGCATTGTGTAACATGGCCCTTCCCGGTGGAGCACTTGTTCCATTACTGCGTTGCCCTAAGGAGTAGGGATTGGCCATGAGATCTCTTAGGGGCCACCTTTTGGCATTAGCTCTTGCTAGTAAGGCCTTGAGTTTTAAGGAAGACACCGGTGACTTCCAGTTATAGAAGATGCTGGAGGGATGGGCAAGAGAGTTAGGTCCACAAAAAGATATTAGGAAGCCTATTTCCCTGTTAGTTCTTAAAGGCCTACTTGGTACGTGGCACGAGGTTTGTGCGTCCTACTTTGAAGCCAACCCTATTTCATGCCACTGCTCTAGTTGCCCTTTTTGGGGCACTCAGTTAGTGAGCTGGTTGCACAGTTATGGAGTGGCATGTCTGGCTCTGCGTTATTAGTTAAGGATTTAAAACTGGATGGGGGAAAGGCTTTCATCACAGTGTGATGTTCTAAGATGGACCAGCATCATAGAGGGACTGTTATTAAGTTGGGCCCATGTTCTGATTGAGAACTGTGCCCTGTCTCTGCAGTGGTTGGCTGTTTGGCAGCCCGGGGTCCTGGGGAAGGTTTTTTGTTTTATCACGTGGATGGCAGTCCACTGACTAAGCATCAATTTTGGGCTGTGACATCCTGTGCTCTAGCTAAGCTGGGGTTGTCTGGGGTAAAATTTGGTACCCATTCATTTTGGAGCGGGGTGGCCTCTATGGCTGCTGTCATGGGCAATTCCACCACTGATATTCAGTGCTTGGTGACAGAATGTATTCAAAGCAGTATAGTAATAAACCTTTGTTAATATTATGAAGGCACTGGGTTTGCTAGGCAATGTACACTGCACTGGTTCTACTGGGCTTCCAACCCCCCCCCCGATTGTGATTCTGTGCTTGACATCAGTCCTGTTGAGCTGTCATTGCCACAGTGGCACTGGGTTCTGCTGGGCACCCTGTGATTGCACTGGTACTGCTGGGTACTCTGTACATTGCGCTAATTCTGCTGGAGTTGCAAAAATGCGATCACTCTTTTGTGATAATTTGACTAGTGTTTATTAGTACAAAGGCAGTCGCCTAGCTCTCAAGAATGCCATCTAGATATTTGGGATGGGAAGGGCTTCACATGTTCACATGCCTTGCCCCACATGTTCCCCCAAGAGCACTATGGTCGGGGGCTCAAAATGTGTTGGTCATCCCGGGTCCCAAGGACGCCAAACTAGCTGCGACCAGGGTCAGGGCTTTTTCGGTGGTGGCTCCTACCTGGTGAAACGAGCTCCCGGGGGAGATCCGGGCCCTGCGGGACCTTGTGCAGTTCCGCAGGGCCTGCAAGACGGAGCTCTTCCACCAGGCCTTTGAGTAGGAGCCGCCCCCCCCATTATACCACCACCATCACGGTATCTTAAAGGATGCATCGACGAGGCCTGAGGAAGAACCTGGAAATTG
>NW_015164669.1:28507-36866 GCF_001447785.1 Gekko japonicus
ATTAGGGGTGTGTGGCCTAACATGCAAAGGAGTTCCTGCTACAAAAAAGCCCTGGTTTTGACAACAAACAAGGTAAGCAGAATAAGAAGCAAAAGGTGGGTGTGGCTGGATGACCACACTTCTGGTAACATGGGGCCTAATGTGCTAATGAGCTGTGCTGTCAGGGGTGTGGCCTAATATGCTAATGAGTTTCTGCTGTTGGGTGTGGCCTATTATGCTAATGAGTTCCTGCTGGGCTTTTTCTACAAAAAGAGCCCTGCCTACAAGGACACCAGAAGTCAGCTGTGACCTGAGAGCAAAAAGAAAAAGAGTTGGGGTTGTTGAAAAATTATCTGCCCCAGGCGCCAAATAAGCTAGGTACACCATTGTCACAAACAGTCAATTCTCTATCACTGCCCGTTTTGACAAATTACTTTGTGTGACACCAGCTCCAAGTTATCTTTAGTAACAAATAAAGCTCATATATCCACATCATTGTGGTGGTTATTAGAATTTCATTTCATGCTTGCATTCACAAATATTTAAGCTTTCAGTCTTTGCTGTTTAGCATTAATCACAACATTTATCACAGGATTAAGTATGCTGAATTTAAACTCAAGGTTAACAGCAAGCCCAAACAATATCAGTTTTATGTGCTGTCAAAGAAACCTCTTAGAAACACCCCCGAAAGTCCTTTTATGTTGCTGTTCACTAAACATAAAACAGATTGATGAGTACAACGGTTCATTTGTTCTTCTGGAAAGCACTATACTTCCTATAAAACTATGGGCTATAACAGAAATGCCACATGAATGTAATCTGTAAATATCCTAAATTCTAGATAGTTCAAAAGACTGAAGATTCCATATTATTTCAAAATGTAACAACTTGCAACACAAATCAAATGAAGGATGTGACAGCACAAAGACAAATATTCACAAGACTCCAGTTTTAAAATCTTCTCGATCTTCAAGTATGAGATGACATGTGCCACTGGTAGAAGGAACTCAGGTGAGAGGCACGAGAGGCACAGACATGAACTTGCACCAAAACACTGAGCCTAACTGTAAACATGATGTCACATGAATAAACTGTCTTGTACATAAAAGCCTTTAAAAGAGGCTTAAGACAGGACGGATCATGGAAGACAGGTCCATTAATGACTACTAGCCATGGTGGCTAACGGGGATCTCCATATCAGAATATCTGTGCTAGGAGTCATCCTCAAGGGAAGGCCTTGGCCTATAAGCCCTGTTTGTTGGACCTCCAGGGCAACTGGTTGGCCGCTGCATAAAACAAGATGCTGGATCAGATGGACCACTGGTCTGATCCAGCAAAGTTGTCCTTGTTTTATTACAGGATTCTAGTGAGTTCTCAGTTTTTATTTTCTGTTTAGGATGTTTTCATATCACATTGAAATGATTTTCCACCTAAAAGGGAAAATCACAACCTGAAGTAGGGAACCAATATTTGGGGGAAAACAAGCAGCACACAGAAATTATTTGACTAGTTATGATTAAACAATGGAAAAAAAAGTTACGCTTGTATGCAAATTGGCTCTCTGTAGTGTCCATCTAAGAGTCAAGGTACAGATGAACTGAATGGCGACTGTATGATTATGATCTATGCCAATAAAGGTTTTGAACCTGAGTCAAGGTACAGGATCAGAATTGTGTATGTCTGTTGCTTTACCATTTCATAACACAAGCTGGGTGATCAAACGACAAAATTCAAACTAGCACCCTAAATTTATGTTTTGCACGTGGAGGTAGCTTTGTTAATATCAAGAAGAATTTCAACATCTGATCCCCAGAAACAATCAACAAAAGGTACAGTCCAGCAACAGATACATCACAGAAATCCAAACATTATTTCCTAAATGAAAAGTAAGCTTCCTTTCATTTGTCACAGTAACAACATTATTCATCTGAATTTACCTGTAGCTTTATGTTTAATGTAATACAAGCTTACTGACCTCACTGAGGTAAATAAAAAAGGAGCATGTGGACCCATCCACACCATAACTTGCATAACAGGGATCGGATCGCCACATATCTTTCATCCACTAGACAGGGAGAAAAACACAAACAAAAAGTTAGGTGTTTATAAACCTGACCACAAGACTAATTATATATTCATAGGAAGACTCAGGGAACTGGCAGAAAAGAGTACTTTAGTCAACAAGGTCAACATAGGCTTCAGTCAACTGTGGGAAGTAACTGCTATAGCCTGTGGATACTTTGCACAGCCCGTCATTAGGGAATGAACAGATTAACCTAACAGTCACAACAATATGTCACTATAGTATGGCTAACCACAGTGAGCATGACCTTGTATACATTGAGATACCAGGTCTGGAATACACCCTCAGGAGCTTTTTTATTCTTATAATTACAAATGAATCATAGATAATGAAATTCCAGCACCTTTTTTGTTATCCTCAAGCAGGGCAGTGTGATCACCCACACTTTCTTCATGTGGGAAAAAATAATTAAATTAAAGGATAATTAAAATCTTTATCAGCTAAATGATCCATGGGAACTCTGATGCTCTACAACTCAAGCCCATGCAATCTACTTCCACAACTTATCATGCAGAACAAAGTTTGAGTCCAGTGGCACCTTTAAGATCAACTAAGTTTTATTCAAGGTATACCTTGAATAAAACTTTGTTGGTCTTAAATGGCTACCCACTGAAACTACCCAACATGGCTACCCACTGAAACCTCATGCAGTTATTCATGTGTCTAATGTTTTTCTTTTGATGCAAGACATAACAACAACAAAAGATCTTCTACCTTGCTGTCAGAGCAATCACAAGTAAGCCAGCCAATACTGGAACATTTCATACCACAAACTTTACATTGGAACTTTGCTAGGCAGAGATTTCAATGCACAGTAACAACATATGCCTCGTTCACACATTTAGGAGAATGGGGGGGGCAGAGCCCTGAGGTAGCAGAATGAGCTGTACCCATGTTTGCCTCCAACTCTAGATAGTGCTTTGCGTAACTCTATGTAACCACCAAAGGAAGAAAAGTTCTACTCCTTTTCTTTGCTTGCTGTGCTGGTCCCCCCACCCCACCCACTCCAGGGGCATTTTAAGCATAAAGAAACCTTCCAAAAAGTGATCATCCACCTGCAGCCTAAAGTGGTACACTTTACTCTGCCATCTCATGCCTGCTTCATTCTTTTGTGCAACTTGGGTATGCATGTGGGGGGAAATGGCACCAGTTTTTCATCATTTGTAATTCATTCAATTTGAGATAACTTAGACTCTTTCAAGAGAAGCAGGCCATGCAAAAGATAAGGCAATTAAATAGAGATTAGTCTTACTTTTATTTTGCCCTCACAGTGGGGGAAGCCATCCATAGGAGGCAATTCACACTGTTCCTGTGCTCCGTTAATAAGATCTAAAGGGGGGGAAAAGACATACACAGTATGATCATGTAATGCAGCACACATCATAACAGATTTCTGCTGTTGCACGTCCCTCCCAACGGACTGTGCAGATGAGTCAACACTGAAATACCCAGTGGAGATCTATAATTTAATACTGCCTTTCCCCTCGCAATAGGAAAACTGGAATAGGGTCATGAAACCAGGGAAAATTGTAATGAAATATGCGATTAAGAATAAAGATAATTTTTATTTTATAAAATAAAGAATAAAATTAACTAATAATTAATAAAAGAGGCTATTAAGAATAAAAATGGAAATAATTTCTCATCATTTATAATTAAGCTCATCTAACGTCCCAACCAAAAATGCAATTAACCTCTTTGATAAAATTAAGGAACAGCAATCATTCAATTACTTGTTGGAGTCAAATGTTGGAATGACAAATCATAAAATAAAATGGAAGTTTAACTGATTTAACATTTGCACACTCTACTATCAGTCCACAGGATCACATCCGTTTACAAGAAGCACTTCCATAACTGCGGAGCGGTGGCACAGTGGGTATATCCCAGTCTTAACATCTGAACTGTGTTAGTTCAAGCCCTGCGCTGGTGTGAGCAGCCAGCCTGTTGTCCCCAGCTCATCATCCACCCAGCGATTCGAAAGCTTCGGCAAGTAGATAAAATGGGAACCACTCCTTAGCGAGGGTGGGCACACCAACCTCCCTTCTGGGAGGGCGTTAGCTGACGGTCGGACGCCTGGTCAAGGCTTGTAAAAGGCAAAACAGCTTCCTGGCTACAAAAAAGAACGCCTGCAATGGATGTTCCAGCCAGGCGGTGGCAGTGTGGCAATTGACATACGGGTCCTGAGGCCTGGCCAGCAAGCAGCCTTTGTGTCATTTTGAATCTTGTCAGATCTGGGTTGAGCTCCATCACTAAGAAAAGCGGCCTGATGAAGCCCTAAAAAACCGCTCCTTTGGTTTGCACCACAGCTAGTCTTGAGCTCATGCCGTCTACTGCATGCTTTCTTCTGGAAACTCTTCTCTGCACCATGAGCCGGTGACCGCATCAGTCTGAAGAGAGACTTGTACTTTCAATAGGGTTGCCAAGTGTACTTACCCTTGCCGGCGGGGGAGTCTTCCGGGCTCCGGGAGCTCTCCTAGGACGTGCGCGTGTGCGCCACCAGCACGTCACAGGAAGTGACATGCTACGTCACTCACGTTGGGGGCGTGGCACAGATCGTTAGGGCCACGCCCCCAACGTGAGCGACGTGGCTGCGTCACCTCTGGTGACGCAGCTTCGGGGGGGGGGGCGGAGTTCCCCCCGGGGCCTGATTCTGCCGCAGTGGAAATCGGGCCTCCAAAGCGGGGGTTTCCCCACCACCCCCGCCCCTACTTGGCAGCCCTACTAGAAATATTTGGACCTAACAAGAGAGATTTTTGTTTCTTGGACTCTCAATAATTCATAGATGATTCCTGCCAGCTAGCTTCCAACTAGCTTACCAGAAGATAGCAGCTGACTTGCCAAAGAACCCTCATAAAGTACCATGTATCTTATTTATTTAAATAATTTACAACCCGCCTTTCTCCAAGGCGGGTTACAAAATATTCCAACCGTTGGAACAGATTAAATTCCTCATAAAACATAAAGACAAACCTCCATTACAATCTTAATGCCCTCTATGAAAAGCCCCTTTAAAAAATTCAGCTTGAATGGGTTCCAGAAATGTATCAAAATGTTAGCTGTCCTCACATGTGCAATTCCATGAGCAGAAGGTATTAGGCAGGGGGCTTTTTTGTAGAAAAAGCCCAGCAGGAACTCATTAGCATAATAGGCCACACCCAAAAACAGAAACACATTAGCATACCCAGCCACACCCATGAGAACATAGCTCATTAGCATATTAGGCCGCACCCACATGTTACCAGAAGTGTGGTCATCCAGCCACACCCACCTTTTGCTTCTTATTCTGTTTACCTTGTTTGTTGTCAAAACCCAGGGCCTTTTTTTGTAGCAGGAACTCCTTTGCATGTTAGGCCACACCCCTAATGTAGCCAATCCTAATGAGTTTCTGCTTGTGGGTGTGGCCTATTATGCTAATGAGTTCCTGCTGGGCGTGGTCAACTTGGGAGCCAGCTGGAACGCCGTTCCTGTGCGTTCCTGCCTAAAAATAGCCCTGGCTGTCCTCACATGTGCAATTCCACGAGCAGAAGGTATTAGGGAGGGCATTCTGAAGGCACCAATCAGAGCCTATATTTCGAGTGGTGAGACAGGGCTGCATAGAACGGCAGAGGGCACTCTGAAGGCACCACTCAGAGCCTATATTTCAAGTGGTGAGACAGGGCTGCATAGAACGGCACAGTTTTGCATCACAACATCAATCAACACAATCATGGGCATATCTTTTGGGTGTCTTACTGAAAGCTCATTAATTGCATCTTATGATGCACATTTCTTATATAAATGTACAAACCCCCCCCCCCCCCCCCCCTGTAACTGTTAGAAAATAGACATCCTATCAGGTGGGCAAAATAGACAGTAACTACTGCAATACTTGTTCTGGGACTAAACTGGCAGTTCCAGCATTTGAATCAGCTTGAGCAGCTGGCTACATGTTCAGCTGTTACTATAAAAGGGTTTTAATATTGGTAGTTTAAATTCTATTGGAACATGAACATTAACAGCTTATCTCAGAAATGTTCCAATAATGATCTGCTTAAATGTTACTTTCTCTCTAGTCATAAACCTATGAAATAGTACTTTGGATCCACAGCATTCCCTTTATCCTGAAAGGGTACATGACATTGCCGACATTTTCTTATTTAAAGGTTTAAAGTAGGTTCAAAGTAATTCACAGTCCCAGAATTTAAGGCTATGAGTTGCTTTACACTTGATGTGGCACCATGGGTACACTGATGCTTACCAAACAAAAGTGCAAAAAGGAGCAACGCATCTGCAAACAGGCATTCGATAAGAACAAAGGTGTAATCAGCACTCACAGAGCCTCTGTACATGCCCAAACTTTGTCAGAGTGTTTAAGGATCTGTGCATTTTGTATCTGCACTTCTTCTTCTGGAAATGCACTCAGCTCATGGTGCTATCTAAAGTGTGAGCCAAACTACATCTTACAAATTGTACAAGTTCACTATGGGGCCTAGCAGCCATACTGCAGCTATGAGTTCCCAGTGGCAATTACATTCAGAAGTGCCACAGGGGTCTGACTCTGATTGGGAGCATGGAGTGGAAAGAGAGGATCCTGTATCCCTCCCCCACCCCATGCCATTTTTTAAAAGCCAAACTGGTGTTAGGGGTATTATCTGCCCTATTGTGGCAAGCATTAAGTGCATGCACAGCCCCCTGATAGGGAGAAATTACACCCGCTGGAGGGGGCAGGAGCCCCTGGGGTGAACTTGTGCCACATGTTAGCCACCCTGAGCCACTGGGAGGGTGGGATACAAATCTATAAATAAATAAATAAAAACTTTTAATATGCAGTTTGTCCCGTAAAGCAGTTCTTAGTGCATCATGCTGAGAAGACCCAAAGTTCAAAGCATTTTCAGACTTATACTATCCTCTACATTTTCTTTGATAAGGTTTGTTTAACATGTGACATAGGCACCAAAGCTCAAATCATTGTCATAAAGGAAATCCTGGGGCTTTTAAATAAAATGTTACGAATAATCAATATATAAAGGTTTACTTGTCAATAATACTGGCATATCTGGAAACTATTCTGAAGATAACCTGTAAGGGGAACCTGGGATTGTGCTTGAAGGGTGCTGCTATCAGATCACTTTCAGGGCACTTGAATTCACAGGAATTCAGAAAAATCTTGAAAGGCAACATCCAATCCAGACTGAACTGGACATGTTTTTTACTATTATTTTATAAAGTACAATAAAACTACTGTTTTATAAAGTCATGGTCTTGTCCTTCAGTACACAATCTGTAAACTAATTTGAAGAGAAGTTTGCATAAGATTCATTATAGAATTTTCTGCCACAGACTTGAATGGAAAGTCCTCTTCGTAAGGGTTATTCATAACTCCTAGCCAGCTTGAGAAAAAAAAAAAACTTTCTCTATTACTCTACTCTCTCCCCCACCAAACCTGGTATCTTTTGCACAAGCTAGAACAAGGTAGAATGAAAAGACCATACAAAGATTCAAGAAAGCAACTGCCACCTCTCATTTACAACTAGGAACAGCTGATGCCCATTTTTCACTTTTCTTCTACAGACAGCAATATACACATCTTCTCTCTGAGTTTTCTATTTAGTACTAACAACAGCTTGCCATGACTACTGAATTTTCACACTATGGTTAGGATTTGCTGTCTAAAATATGCTATCCATAAATTGCCAAAAACAGATGTTATTGCTTTATTACTCCTGAACTGAAAATTCTCACACTCTTGTAGGTATCTTCCTGCTGTATGTTCTATGGGAAAACAATACTGAGTCCGAAGGAACAGTGCCTCACACAATAATGGTTTTTGGGAGCTCCCGGCTGCCGCCGAAGGCAATGGCGGCCGGAGGCTGATTTGCCGCCGCGGGGAAGGCGGGGCCAAGGCAGCGTCCCAGCGCGGAGAGCTGGGACGTGGGGAGGGGCGGAGCCGGCCTGGCTAGGCACGGCTGTGCCCCCGCCCCCCTTTGTGAGTTGCAGCCTCGTGCTCGGCGTGAGCGGACGGAGGCTGAGGTGCTGCCTTGCTGCTGGGCCCCCGGGCTTTGTTTGGTGCCGAGGGCCTCAGCTGAAGCGGCGGCATCGGCGGCGGACGATCGCCGGGACGACAGCCGGAGCGGGTCGTTCTGCGGCGGCAGCTGGGGAGCCTACCGCAGCAGGGAGTACTCCCCGGGCAGGCGGGGGCGCGAGGGCGCGAGGCCGCGCCGGAGCGCACGTAGCGGCTTGGGGGCTGACGAGGGCCGGTAGCACCGGACGGTGGGCGCGCGGCGGGGGGCGGCGAGGCCGGGGGGTTCAGCCCCT
>NW_015164669.1:37166-52615 GCF_001447785.1 Gekko japonicus
CCCGGGGCCGGGGAGTCAGTTCCGGCGCCCCCCCACCCTCTATTCCGGCTGCGGCGGGGCCAGCCCCCCCACCTGCTTCTTTTCAGTCCGGGCCGGGAGGCGCGGGGAGGGTCGTCCAGCGGCGCTGGGCCCAGGATCCGGTAGCTGCACCGCGGGAGCAGAGCAGCACAGGGGCGGGCTAGCCGCCCGCAGCGCCCTTCGCGGGGTGGGAAGGGGATTACTCCCCCCCCGCGCCGTCACAAGTTTTGTCCTCCCTCGGCGCCGGCGCTAAGGCCGTGCCAGGGCTCTATCCCTTAGCTGGTCTGGCTTGTCTTGGCCCTCGCAAGGAGGGTCGTAAGGAGGGGGTCCAGGGGGCGCCGTCGGGCTGCACGCTGGGCCCCGCACCCCAAGGAGCCCAATAGGGGGGATAGACCCAAGACAGGGAGAATCGTCGAGGAGGCGGACGGGTACCTAGGTACCACTGGGGGCGCAGTTGGCTGCACGAGGTCAGACCCATTGTTTGGTAATGGTGTTTGTTGCAACCCAGTTCAGAATCCTTTTATTACTCTGTGGAAGCAATGCGTTGATAGAGCTGCTAGCTCCAGTTTCTCTGGAAAGGACACTCATCAAACAGGGGCATATCACCACATACAATTCCAATGACATCTGGACAAGCTTTTTAAGATTCCAATCCACTAACATGAACTTTTCTATCCACATATGCTCTATCAGCCCTGTGACAAAATCCCACACCGAGTCTTTTTTTTTTAAAGATGAATGCAAGCTACATTATGTTAACATAGGCCCGGTTACATGAAAGGTTTTGGGTTGGGAGAGGGACGGATCGGAGGCACATCAAATGGGTGCAATCCCACCCCAACATCTGGGAAACGCATCAAAAATACACCACCTCCAGAGGAGGTCTTACCGGAACGGCCGGGACAAGCTCGGCCGTGGGATCGCCGGCGTGTCCTTCTGCTGGCGCATCCCTGGCCCCTGGCCGAACTGTGCATGCTCACACATGCGCAGTTCGGCATCCTCCTATCGTTTTGTCCCCAGTCTCCCCGGCATCTGATCGTGCCGGGGAGCAATTGCGCAGCGGCTCACTGCGTCTCTATTTTGGTGCGGCTTTCAAAAGCCGCACTTTGCCCGTCCTCCCCCCCCCCATGTGGCAGGGACCACAGAAGCCCAAAGCCTTCTGACTATGGATGAGCACAAACTGAATTAGGAACTGAAATTCGTCAGAACCAGGCTCAGTTTGTGGTTCATGAAACTCAGTTCATGCCATCCTGCCCTCACGAACCTTCCTGGGGCATAGAGAAGGAAGGCATATCTATCCATCCAATCATCCATCCATCCATCACTGCTCATACGGCTATCACCGTAAGCAGAAATTAGAACACAAAAAAAATTAAAAGACATCACTCAGTATTATTTATTTTATATTTGATTATTGAGCCTATGAATTTTGCCACTGAGAGGGTGACACAATCATTTGCATCCAATAGCAGCCATGACATCTGGGCTCACACGTTTAGCTATTTCATATCTTTAAGTAAAGGAGTGACTAAATTAGCCCTCAACTCATTGAATATAGGGCACGCCATAATCATATGTTTGATGGTTTCAATTTTATCATATAAACATCTGCATGTTCTATTAGACTATACAGCTGGTGCTGGAAGCAGGGCATGGAGAACAAAGGCAATTAAAGGGACCGCCGTCTCTTTAAATGCCTCCTCCAAGATGCACCACCACAGCAGTGCGACCCAGTGAGTGAACTCAGAAGGCATATAAATGCTTTGAGTTCTTGCGAGCTGCGTGTACAACAGCGCATTTTTCAAAAACCATTTAAAGGGTAAGCCTTTAAATGACTTTTGCAAACTGTGCCACATCATGAACCACGAACTGGTTCATTAAACTGAAAGGTTTGTGAAGGTTTGTTGTTAGTGATTCACCATGAACCACAAACCTTCACAAACCTCCATTTCCCTAGTTCGAGCCCATCCCTACACCTGAGTAGGGATGGGCATGAACCTTGTCATAAAACATAGCTGGTTTGTGGTTTGCAAACCAAGGTTTGTGCCCGTCCCTACCCATGACCCTCCCAAGACCCTCCACATGGTTTTTGGAGGTTTGTGGAGGGAAGCGAGAAAAAGTAAGATGCAAGCCATTTCAGCAATCCCTTCCACTCCTCCCCACTTCCAAGCATTCCCTTTAAATGACTTTTGCAAGCCATGCGCAAGTGAAGTCCATACGGTGAGTTCACCTGGAAGTGGTGAACGCACTGCTTGGACTTCACGTGTTGTGCAGTGCTAACTTGCAAAAGGGAACATTCCTTTAAATAGCTTTTGCAAGCTCTACCCCCCTTCCTTTCTGCTGGCCAGCAGAAAGGAGGGAGGGAAGATCTCAGACCTTTCCCTGAACCTCATAAACTGAAATGGTTCAGTAAACAGGGAGGTTTGTGAAGGTTCATGGTTTATGTGACCTCATGAACCACGAACCGGGATGAACCTTCATTTCTCTGGTTCATGCCCATCCCTACTCCTGAGCCCCCTCCAAAAACACTGCAACAAGAAAAGATGTTTTAGTTTGCATGTCAATGTAAAACCTGAAATTCATTTCACTAGTTTTGTTCAAATTCTAACAAGTACCAGAAATATTTTAGAAATATAAACACTTGTTGACAGCAAGTCCTTATATCAAAGAATACATGGTCAAACTGGAAAAGTCCATCAAGATGAAAAGAACTTTAGAAACATTTGTTTTTGCATGCTCAATTATTGGGTCCCCCCATATTTACAGGCATGAACAAGAATACTACAATGGTTTAAATTAAGATGTCCAAGTGTAAATATTTCTGGTTCTGATGGAATATGCGGGACTAAGCTCATTACTGTTTAGTCACCATGGTGTTGCTGTTGGAGAGAACCTTAAAATAAAGGAGAAAGCTGGCTCCTGTAACGTAATACACTTCACAGCTATTTGTTCCACAATCGTTGCATTAACACATTCATGATATCAGGTCACCAGCTTTCCATGCAATGTAGCCACTATAGCAACAAACACCAGAAGCCATATTTTAAAAGACTTCTCCAGAACCAACTAATTTATTCAATCACATGACGGCAAACGCTTCACAGACCCTTCTAACAAATTGACAGGAACACCTGGAAAATGCACTATAAAGTGAAGGTAAATTTTTGCTGGAATCAATATAAAAAGAATCACTAGTATTTAGGTAGGGTTGAGGTTTGAGTGCTGGACTGCATCTGGAGATCAAAGCTTAAAAGTTCACCTGCTACAAAACAAATGTGGTGACCTTATGTGAATCCCCCTCTTTCAGCCTAACCTGAGTCGCTGTGAGAATAAAGCAGACGCATACCATCATGGGCTTCTTGGTAGAAGGATGGGATAAAAATACAAGAAATAAAAGTAATGGATAGCAGTTCTATATCTAGGCCCCGTTCACATGCCAAATATGCCACAGGAGAGCCACGAATGTTGGGCGGATTTTCCGGATGCGATCACACCACAACATCTGGCGGGCGTAGCACACCCGTGGCCAACATGTGGCGTCCCGCCGAAAATGCGCAGTTAAAAAGTACCTGCACAAAAGTACTGGCAAATGGTTTCCCATGGGGTGCCAACAGACTCCGTCCGTGTGATTGCGCCAGCGTGGCTTTTCCCTCTGGCCGTCTTCGTTGAATCGCAGGCACCGAGGGACAGAACCGTGGTGTGCCGCCGATGCGTCTGATCGCGTTCTGGCAGGGTCTAACTGTGCCGGTGCAAATAGCTGTCCCCCCCCCCCACGTTATCTGGCCTGTGTGACCGGGGCCATAGGCACATGACAGACTAAAGAAACTGTGAATATCTGAATAGGTTTTTTGAATATTAATAAATGAGGAGCAACAGAATGTACAACTTTATCAAAGCAAGAGCCCACCATGATGGGAGGGCTGGGAAAGCACTGGGCAGGCATTGAAACGTACCTCTTTCCCCCCCTCCCCGAGCTTCTCTGCCACTGTGGAGAAGCTTGGGGGGGAGGGGGGAAAGGCATGTTTAAATGCATTTCTTTCCCTCCCCGATTTGCTTCCCCAGTCCCCAGCCAACTCGCTGGAGGGGACTGGTGAAGAAAAGGGCAGGCATGTAAACATGCCTGGGCTCCCTGCCTTCCCTTCTCTAGCTACCTGGATCAGCTAGAGAAGGGAAGGCAGACAGAGGAGGCTTTCCCTTGTCAGTTTCACCCCTCTGGCCAGTCTGCTGTTAGATTTAAATGGCTTGAACCAACAGCTGACTGGTTGGGAGTGAAACTGACAAGGAAAGCTGAACCAGCTTCCAGAGGGAAAGAAGGCATTTTTACATGCCCCCCTTTCCTCCTGTCGGGTATATCAGACACTAATATATATTTGGGAATACCGAGTATTTCCCCAGTCCTGATACTTTACCAGTATTGGACTGGGGATATTCGGCATTTACTGATATTTTTCGGGTCTGATATATCCAAAGCTGAAAAATACTGACCTTTTTTTTGCACACCCCTACTTATAACCCTAAAATCTTGTTTGTCTTTAAGGGGCTACTGTACTTGAACCCTGCTTTTATACTGCAGATCAACACAGATAGCCACATGAAACTACAGCTTTATAGACTCCTTCCAAAAGAATTCCTTCGTTCATTCTATGGTAACAAGCCATATACATTATTTATTTATTTATTTGTTTGTTTGTTTGTTTGTTAAATTTATACCCCGCCCTCCCCCGTAGGGCTCAGGGCGGCTTACACGGCAAGAAACTTGCTCATAAAACAAGTTTTTTTAAAAGGCTAGAAATTTCTATTAGGTGTTTGTCTGGGCCTATATTCACCATGATTTCTCCAGCCAGCTTCCAGTTCTACATTACTTTGGAGAAGCTAACCATACTAGCATAGCCGTTAATTCCAACCAGTAGGCACATATTGTTGCCCAGGGTGTCACTAGACAAGTTTTCTGACCTTGCCCTAGCAGAAAACTGTTCCCTATCACATTTAATTACCAGGAATCACCTTAGAAGAATTCCTCTATATTAGTCCAGACAAGATTCCCTGCAATCATTTAAAACTAATTTGCATGGGGAAAATTCTCAGATTAAACCTAGTGAACTTGAGTATGCACCTTGTCTTTTTTTACAATTTGGAGACAAAATCTGACTCATAATCAGAGTGATGATGTGAATATAGGGATTCAGATTCCATGATTTCTTTTTTTTACTTCATGGATGTATGATTGGAGTAACTCTCAGTCATACTGTGAAGAAATGCATTTTTTCTTTGGAAGTTTGAGATGAGCAAAACCTTCACTTTGAGTTTTAAAAGTCTTTTTTCTCTCTCTGGGCAGAGAAAGGGCAGGAAGGGCGAGGAAGTTAGTTCAATTGTTTTCCAGACTTACCTCAGCCCACCTTCATACAAATGCTAATAGGTCTAGCTAGAGACAATTGGATGGGCCATTCCCCCCCCCCCCCAAGCAGGGAACAGAGACTTGGAGAATTTAAATACTAGAGAGACTTCAGGAAGGAAATTTCTGAAGGCTTCAGGAAAAGTTTCTTTTGTGGCTGCAGCAAGGAGAAGGTCTCTTTTTGTGCAAAGCCCATCAGGGCAGACAGAACTCTTAGCTGAGGTCTGGAGAAGGTGGCCATTGACCAGGTGCTGGCCTGGAGAGCTGGAGAAAGCTTCAAAGTAAGGGTGCCTCTGTAGATGTCAGCTAGCTGCCACTACCCTATATTTTAACATCTGATAGGGCATGTATAAAGACAGGGACAGAAGAATGGCCTTTTACCCATTTATTCTGAATCCCTTGTTTAATCTGGTGCTGTACTAAAAGTATGCTTGTGAACAATTTCTTTTTAATAAATACTTCATAATTTTTGATGCTGGGAGTGGTTCTCTGTGCCACATAGACCTCCAGCATCTTGGACAAGCTAAGGAGTGCCCATGGGAAGGCAGGCAGTTGGCAAGTGGCTATTCCTCTAGGGGTGCACAAGGCAGTAAATGGTCCACATGGTGAGCAGGTGCTGGGCAGCGGGAGACACAGAGGCAAGGCCTTAGAACTTGGAAGGGAAGCTGGGAGTCCTGACCCTCCCAGCGGGCAATTCCTACAAAGGTCAGGTGGTGATGGTGGATTACTGGAGAAAGAAAGAAGCCTCTCCAGGTGTTGGGAAAACTTTGGAGGGCAGGGTGGAACAGGGCTTGCAGGCCAGAGCAGGCCCGTTCCACCACACAAACCCATGCCAACACATCTTTGTTCTGCAACACTGATAACCAGACATTTGGGGTTTCTACAGTAGAAGGCAGGGCACCCAAGTGATCCCTACAAACGTAGTGGTGGCAGGGCAAGTGACAGCTTCTGGGTTCTGAAAGGCTTTTAAAATGATTTTAAAGGAAGACAGTTGTAAAATTTATGGCCCTGATTCTACCATAGCTTCTATGTTTTGGTTTTTGTATGATTAAGACAGCATTTTAATGCTTCTCTATTCATATTTTACTGTAAACAGCAGCTTTTATCTGTTAATTGTAAACACCACCATTTTATTCAAAGGATTAAGTACTATTCATGTTCCATGCCAACACCTGCAAGATTCTTATTGTCTCATTCTCTTCCCTCCCACCCATTTCTGGGAATACTATTTCTGCCTCGAGAGTAAAATGACCAAAAACAAAATGCATGTTTCAGTTGAGCCTATATTAATTGTAACTAAGCATTATTTCCTTATTTATGCTGCTATTTTTCCTGCTATTTTTCTTACAACTCACAAAAAGGGTTTTAGACATACATCATGAATTATGAAAAAAATTTTAACCGGGAGTTTAAAAATGTCTTTACGGTTTCATACTACCTAAGGCTTTAATAACATTTCAGAAAGAAATGGCATTCCCTCTATACTCAACAATACCTGCTGAGTTGGCAACCTTCCCATTAACAATCTCCAAAAATAATGAAACTTTGAAAAAATGCTCGTTAACTGCCAAGTAGTTAATCCTGAATGTTGACCAGTAAATGGAACTATAACCAACAGCAGTTGTTACCACTGTGAACTAGTCAAGCAGTTTTCCAGTGTCTTTGCTAGCCAAGAAAATGAAATATGGGTGCTATATTTAAAATGTACACAATGAGACTGGCAATAAGGTAGGTGAGGACAAACCATTTAACTAGTAAGTTGAATCTTTCAGTTAATGTAGGCACTAGGTAAACTCATAATTCAGTTCCTTCATGAGCAAGTGTACAGCCCTACTCCTACTACAGTATCTCTGTGGGAACACTAAAGTTGTCCTTGATACAACTATTTTACTGCCATGATTTGCATATTACTTCCCTTTCTGTGTCTGTGTGATAAAGAACTTCACTCATGCAGCACACCAACTCTCCTCTTCACTTGCCTGTTCTGTTTGCTTCTGGATCATCCAAACCTTTCCTTGACCCACCAGTCCATCTACCTGTTCCTCACTGTATACCTACATTACACATCAGGGATGGGGCCACAGTTCAGTGGCAAAGCATCTGCGTACGTCGCATATAGAAGGTCTTGTGTTCAATTCCTGGCTGCTCCAGTTAAATTGATCAAGTCGTAGGTAATGTGAAAGACCTCAGCTTTAGTCCCTAGAAAGCCACTGCCAATCACAGCAGATAATACTGACCTTGATCGACCAATGGTATAAGGCACCTTCATATGTTTATTTAACTACTGATTTCTACTTGCCTTTCATACTTATGATTTTGCCATTTCTTCTCTTAGTTAAATTCTCTGAAAAACACTCTCTGTGATAAAGGCCCTTACTCTGCATGGACAGAGGATGACTCCACTGTGTGACACTTGACGAAAACACTGCGGGTTTCATTGGAGATAGACACAGACTGAAGAAAACTAACAAAAGTTCTTTGGGTATAAAAACAGGCCACAACACTAAATACAAGGGATCTAAAATGCGCAGAATAAGAGACACAGTACATTTCACATCGCCGAAAGAAAAAGAATAAGCTTTGAGGGTATGAGGAATAGTTTTCCTGGTCAATTATTTGTTGACTTTAATTAAGGCAACTCCAGACTCTGGTTAAACAAAATCCATGGGGTTAAACAATACAAGTGTCCTTGGGTGACGGTAAATGAGGTCACAGAGACAGAAAAATGAACTAAGGTCCCGATCACACAGACCGGAAAATGCGGGGAGGAAGCGTGGCTGTTTGCCCCGGAGCAAAATAACACGCGGCTGCTTGATCACACGTCCCGTCGCGGTCCCGTGGTTAGGGGGTGAGGTGCCGATCACACGGCTATCCTGCAGCACGGCAAAGAAGCGGTGCGGCGCGATCACAGCAGCAATCGCTACTAGCGATTCGCTAGGCACCGCTTCCATGGCAAATGGGTGGGGTTTTTACTGAAGTTTGTGCGCGTGTGCCGTTGGGCGCTTTTGCGCATCCTGCGGAGACTTGGGGAGGGGACCCTTGTTTGCAAAGGAACATCGGCGGGCGCCGGATGCCACGGCATTCCACCGGAAATGCGATCAGATGCCCGCCCTTGCCCCGCGGTGTCCGGAAACCAGTACCTCGTAAGTACTAGTTTTTGAGTCCGCATCTTTGGTGGGAAGCCACGGGATAGCCACGGGAGCACTACGCTTCCCAGATGCTGCGGTGTGATCGCGCCCGGAAAATCCGGCTATCATCCGTATCTTTAGCGTGGCAAATGCTCCGTGTGACCGGGGCCTATAGTAGATTAATCCAAGGAAGCTGGCCTAGCCTTAGAGATCCGTGACCGGGGCCTATAGTAGATTATTCCAAGGAAGCTGGCCTAGCCTTAGAGATCAGGTCAGTGAAATCAAGCAATGTACCTGCAAGAAGCAGTTGGGATTTTCTTCAATCCCTTCACTTTGCTTAAAAAACATGCAAGAAATCTGTTATTTCAAAGCTTTTCTAAAATTCATTTGTTTATACCAAACATTACAAGGAAACAAAATTAGTATTTAAAGGATTGATAAAAGCAAATATTAATAAAAAAGATTTGATGGTTAGATTGGCCTCTTTCACATAACTATTCTAAACCAGATGTTACCCGTTGCTGGCCTGATTCTAAGTAAAGTGATACAGGGACAGGGGTTTCATACAGCAAATTTCATTCCGTTAATGAGCCATCTCTGAAGCGAACTGGCCATTTCAAACAGTGCCATGCCCCTCCCATCATTTTTCACTGTCCAATCTTCCTTGATTCATTTTGTGTGTGTGTGTTCTATGTTGAGTGTTATAGTGTTAAGCCAATAGTAAAAGGTAAGGGTTCCCTTGCACGAAAGCCAGTTGAATCCGACTCTAGGGTTGCGGTGCTCATCTCCGTTTCAAAGCTGCAGAGCCAGCGCTGTCCAAAGACGTTTCCGTGGTCATGTGGCCGGCATGACTAAGCACCAAGGCGCACGGAACGCTGTTACCTTCCCACTGAAGTGGTCCCTATTTATCTACTTGCAATTTCTTGCTTTCGAACTGCTAGGTTGGCAGGAGCTGGAACTAGAGACGGGAGCTCACTCCGTCATGTGGCACCCCTGGGTCTCAAACTGCGGAACTACTGACCTTCCACAGCCTGCAGTTCAGCGTCTTAACCACTTGAGGCACCACAGCCCCTCGTTAAGCCAATACTGAAGTGTTATATTGGTGTAGTGCTATAGTGCTCACTTAGAACATTAAAAAAAATTGAGGAAGACTGCACAGTGAAAAAGGGTGGGGGAAAGCGCAGCACAATTTGAAGCACTGCAGACATTTTAAACAGCACACTACAGTGATTCAGAAGTGCGAAGAAGAGGCAAAAATGGAAGAAAGCAGTTTACTTCAAGAACATCTCAACCACGCTTTGCTAACTGGATGCAAGCAGCTTTGTATGAAAAGGTAAATAAAATCCATTAGCAGCTGTGCTAAAACGGTTGTGTCTGAAATGACACCAAAAAATCCATTACAACCAGCTACCACCATGGATTACAAAGGCTGTCTGAAAGGGGCCATTGTTTCTACTGCAATGAACAATAATTCTGCTATACTGATGTTGCTCAGTGCACATATGTTCCCTTTGAAGGCCTTTGATTTGTCTGAACATTCCCAGGCCATCATTTGAATCAGTTAACACTTCACTTCAAAAGTTACCAAAGCCTTGGCCTGAAACTAGTCAATGTTTCAGTTCCAAAAACTCCTAAAAACATACCAAGTTAGACAGAATGTTTGAGAACAACTGAAATTACCACTGAATACCCACAACCTGCATCCACCCATCTGGGAGTTGTGGTAAATAAAGCCCTCCAGCATAGGGAGGGAGATCACTTACAGGCAGGCTTCAGCAATGTTATCCATCACAACCCTTTAGAAACTAAACACTAACCATTCCAAACTCCTTGGAAGCACTCCCCTTTTTATCTCTTATTTATTAGATAAATCAATAAATACTCTCTTAGGTTTTTCTTTTATAAATTCCTACAGGGCCCAGTTTTCACCCCACCACTTTCTCAGCAGACTTCTTGAACCTTTTCAGATAGAAAATCTCGGCCTTTGAAGAATAAGCACCAGGGATCTCTCTGAAAGCTCTGGGCTAAAGCCAATTACCTCAAGGTCATAAATGGTCGTCATCTGGATGCAGATATCTGCACATGACAGGATCAGCCAAAGAACAGGTCAAGAGCCAGCTCATAAGTTGATCGATGAGAAGATCATTAGTACCAGCAGACAAAAACCAAATTAAATCAAGGCCAGGTGAAGCCAACTGAGTAATGTAAATCTAGGGTTAGGAAACTGAGCCACACACTAAAGATGACTAATGGAATGCGACAGTGATGGAACAGCTAAACAGTCAGTGCCACATAGTAGCTAGAAGCATAAGTGGGAAAATTCTTAGTTCGAACCTTAAGAAAGCTGGCTTTAGCAAAGCCACTGTTCCTTCGCTTGCCTATTCTCTGACACCTCCCCATCCCCCGGCTTTCATACAAGAGATAACAGTACTGGTCTGCCTCATACAGCAGCTGTGAGAATTACTGAAATAATGCCTTTGAAGCACTTTGAACACTCTGTAAGCTACATAAAAATACTAGAGTGAAAGCTTTGTTCACCAGCACTTGGTAGACTGGAAAACTTGGTTAAGAGGCATGGTAGGAATCTGGGGCCCACTCTTCCCAGCCCAGTGTCAGCGTACAGATAGTTTTATCAAGTGGGCAACAGCAATGCCCAGGATCTGGCCAGCACACAAGTCTGCTCCATGCTGCTGCTGACCAGTGGGGCCAACTGGCCGGTGGGGAGAACGCAGCAGTGTCAAGTGGGCAGCTGCCACAGCCAGGGTCTGTTCAGGACCTCTCACCCGCCCCAGTGGCCAGCAGTAGCAGTGCTAACTGGGAAGCTGTGGGCTGTGGATTCCACCCAGGTTTCAAACATGGTAGCTTCCCATTTGGTACTCCTGCCTGCTGACCACCACTCCAGATAAAAGGTTTAGCTGGCATTTTTTTATTAACCAGAAATCCCCATTCTCCATGGATGCTGGTTAACAAACGTTTTACAGCATTACGATCGATGGGTCTAACGTGGGTTCATAGATCATTCAGATATTCCAGCCCACTATGACAGGAGAAGAACACTCCTGTTTAGGTGTGATCTGGTCCCACAGAATTAAGCCCTCTAAGGAGTCCATTACCATTTAAAACACAGACTGATGCCATCAGTATCAGTCTAAGCTGTGTTATGAAGTAATATCAAAGACGCCACGACAATTTTCATATACCTACCAGCCACGTTGATCTTTTCAGCAGTTCCTGAACTGGGGACAGCAGTGGCAGTACTGTTTGTAGAATTTGTAGCAGTGCCATTGATTACAATGTTCTCCACTTTGGACTCGAGCTTCCCAATACGCTGCAAGATGTTATCCAGTAGGACAGCAAGTGTTTTCTTCAGATCTAAGTCAGGAAGGAAATGAAAGCCAGTTAGCATTTATTATTTACTTCATTTATAGTTCTCCTCTCTCCCAATAGGGACCCAGAGTGGCTTCCATTGGCTTTCTCTCCTCCATTTTTTCCTCCCAATAGTAACCCTGTAAGTCTAGGGCGAGAGTGTGTGACTGGCCCAAGATCACCCAGCAAGCTTTCATGGCAGAGTGGGGACTCGAACTTAGGTCTCCCAGATTGTAGTCGAATACTCTAACCACTACATCACACTGGCTCTCAAAAATCATAAAACTATATATAGATCAATTAAATAAAAGCAATAATGATACAGCCAACTCATCAAACATACTCTGATCAACCCTAATTTGAAAGTTTAAAGATCCCCGTTTACTAATTAAAGGCAAGTACACTTCCAGAACTGAAAGTTCAGGCACATTTGTTAGATCCCCAAGCATCGAGAATAAATCCACGTTTTCAAGAAAAGCAAAATTTATTTCAAAGCGTTGAAGACATACTCAAACACGTTCTTTGTTAGAACTGGGGATACACAGGTAGGGCGAGCATAATAAAGGAAATTCAAACAGATACATATCCAATGAATACTATTCCCGCTGGCGGGTTAATGAAACGGTTGCGCGCCCAGTCCATGGGAACCAGGCAGAACATCAGACAAAACACAGGTGCAGTTCTCATGAGATAGCAATAGGCAAGCATTACAGCATCTTCTCCCCCACACATCCACCAGTAGTTATCTTATGCATTCCAGCACAGAAGCAGGATAATAGAAACAAGCCGGGTGCAACAGGGTAAGGATATGTACACAGAGGTCACAGAAAACAGAATGGCAGCTTGCTGACAACATTATATGTTGGGTATACAAATTCGGTCCCCCTCCCCCACATAAAAGAGCTGTTTCTGTTTATGAACCAGAACACTCCAACAATGTGCTTGCTGTCAAATAATGGGCTGGTAGAGCCATTATTTGTAAACCATCTTGAGCCAAGAAGAAAGGCAGGATATAAATATTTTAATAAATTAATTAAATTTTAAAAACCCACCCAAAAGCTCCAAGTCAGCAGAGGGATTCTTGCCAGTAGAGTGGAACTTTCTCTCCCTGCTGCCCAGAATGCTCCCCCACATGCAGTTCTTCAGGGACAGAGGGCCTCCAGGAAAAGGATGGGGCAGGGCCAGTAACAGGTTTCTGTGGGCCCTTTGGTAGAGTTCCTTACTCCTCGACTACCACTGCTTATCAATCTTTCTCCATGTTTGGATACACAATATCTTAGCAGGATGGTGTGTTCTTCCTCTGGTGTTCTAAAGTGTCATGTATCACAACTGGAGAGGGGCATCTCTACTACCCATTTTATCTGATATTTCTATATTATTAGATGATCTTTAAAGATCACAAAATGCCTGGAAAAGCAATTTATTCTCTGACAAACAACATAAAAGAATTTGCATGTATTTCCAGTTTGCAGTCCTTCTCACAACACTTTTTTGAAACATCTATTTGATTCTAATGGCTTTTACAGCTAAAACATTTGAATTACAGTACATATAATCATTGACTTTAGAACAAAAAGGGATATTTCTACAAAGAAAGCTAAGCAATCCATTTTTTGTTTAAAACCAGATACCCCTTCTATTCTTTACACATGACGCAGAGTCTTCTAAATGCATGAAGATCCCCCCCCCCATTATTTGTCTTACTGCTCAAGATGGTAAGTGCATAACTTTGGAAACTATCCCAGCAAAGTGAGTTGCAAAACATGCAGGGATGCACAAGAAGTAAATAATTTTTTTCACCTTGCACCCTTCGATTCACACCATCATCCACTGAACTCACCCCTTCCCCTCCAAAAAAAGCCCAAAGCCCTGCTCTGATTTGGCTCCTAATAATTTGCTATAGGAGGGCTCAAGGATAGCTACAGGCACTCAGGCTGGAATGCAGTACAGTTGCCAGCCTCCAAATGGAGCCTGGAGATCTCCAAGAATTAAAACTGATCTGGTGAAAGGCAGAATGCAGAGGCTGCTGCTGCTGCCCACCTATTTCCAACCACTTTTGAGTACTCCTCCCATGGCAAAAACAAAATGAAAAAAAAAACCTCCTACTTTATGTGCTGCTTATGAGGAGACCTGATGCTTGGCACAAGCAGACAGGCTAAGGCACAAAAAGGCCATGTGCTTTTCCCAACTGTCTTTGAACATTTCCCCCCCCCAGCAAAAATAAAGCCCCCAAAGCTCCTAACTTATGTGCTGCTGCTGAGAAGAATCAATGGCTGCCTGGCACAAGCTAGCAGTCTAACAAGCAAAAAGGACCAGACCATGTGCTTCAGAGCCTGCAGGAGCTTCATGTACCCAGCAAACTGCAAAGGGAAAGCTGGGGAGGGAGGGAGACTCACAGCCTCATTGGCAAAGCTGGGGAGGGAGGGAAGATTCCCTTCCTTATTGGCAAAAGCTGTTATTGGGAGTGAGCTCCCTGGCAGCTCTCATTGGTCAGCAACTGACTGAGTAAGCCCTGTTTTGATGTGGGGCCTGGGATGGGGGGTAGTCTGAGGTCTACTACATGGGGAGGTAATTGGCAAAAATTGCCAGGCCTCCTTCCTATAGCAGAAACTATATATTCTCCCTTTTATACTGCAACATTTATATCACATGATTATGACCACATTTATCACTAATTATCACTACAGTACAACACCACCAAACATAAGAGGAAATATAGGGGGGAAATTCTTTAAGACAGGAGGAAGTCGGATGGGGACCAAGTATACATTTGGAAAAGGAATATCAAACAGGAATAAGACTACATGTCTTGCATAGTCCTCCTTTTAGCCATATCTGACTCCAATATGCTGCACTTTCCTTGACAAAATACCAAGCTAAGTTGTATAATTTAAGAAGCTTAAGACTGTATTATATTAGTGTTTTGTGCACTTAAGTTATGCATGGCATGTCACACTGTGGCTAAGTTTATCAGTCTGAAGTTTCCAGTTAAAAATTTCCAGGTCATCTGTTAACATGATGGGTGGCCTAACCTTTGTTCCCATGAAACCAACAAAGAACCATTCTAGGATTAGAAGATGTGGACATTGTAAGTGTTGTAACCTAACTCAAAATATGAAAAGTTTTATCAATCCCTTTGGCAAAAAGGAATACACTTTAAACAACTACACAACGCGCAATTCACATATGGTTATATATGCCAACAGAAGTTCTTGTAATAAGATATGTGTAAGCAGGGCTCTTTTTGTAGAAAAAGCCCAGCAGGAACTCATCAGCATAATAGGCCACACCCAACAGCAGGAACTCATTAGCATATTGGGCCACACCCCTGACAGCACAGATCATTAGCACATTAGGCTGCACCCCCATGTTACCAGAAGTGTGGTTATCCAGCCACACCCACCTTTTGCTTGTTAATCTATTTACCTTGTTTGTTGTCAAAACCCAGGGCCTTTTTTTGTAGCAGAAACTCCTTTGCATGTTAGGCCACACACCCCTAATGTAGCCAATCCTAATGAGTTTCTGCTGTTGGGTGTGGCCTATTA
>NW_015164669.1:56353-86182 GCF_001447785.1 Gekko japonicus
CCAGTGCCGTGGCGAATCTGGATGACTTCTTAACGTACGTCAGGTGAGTGGACCAGGATAGATTGTAACTAAAAACAATACCTAGGTATCGGAAAGAGGAAACCCATTCTAGTTGACCATCCCCAACTTTAAAATACAGAGGACCTCTTCTTCTCTTGGCAGAGAAGCGAAGAACCTTGGACTTTGCATAATTCACGATAAGCTCTTCTTGTTTGCAATAGTCCAAAAAGGCATTGACAGTAGACCTCAGTCCAACTTCAGATGTTGCCAGCAAAACAGCATTGTCAGCATAAAGTAAAAGTGGTATAGGAAGACCAGCTAAATACGGAGAATGTCAGACTCTCATTTTAAGAAACGGCATCAAATCATTAATATAGATGTTAAATAGACAGGGGGCCAACAAACATCCCTGTCTAACTCCCTTCTGCACTGGAAAGGAGTCTGAATAGTTGCTGAATAATATTAAAAATGTGTTGTTGTTCAGTCACACAGTCAAGTCCGACTTTTCGCGACCCCATGGACCACATCACGCCAGGTCCTCCTATCTTCCATCGTGCTCTGGAGCTTGCTTAATTTCATGTTTGTTGCCTCGATAACCCTGTCTAACCATCTCATCCTCTGCCGTCCACTTCTTTGACCTTCGATCTTTCCCAGCATCAGGGTCTTCTCTGGCGAGTGCTCCCTTCCAAAGTACATTAGAAATTAGAAATGTACTGACCACTAATTCAAGATCATTCAAGTTTCTTTTTCTCAACCCCCCGCCCAGAAGGAAGAGAAAAGGGCTGCCTTTTCTTGAGTAATTATGCAGGTAGCAATTTTCTGCAATCTCATGCAGTGACCTTTCCTACTCCTGGGATTATTCAACACAGGGGCTAGCAGGGATTGAACCTTCTGTATGCCATATATATGCTGTACAATTAAGCTATTCCAATGAAGAGATGCTCCAAAATATATCAAATCTCCATGTTACCCAATTAAATTATAAATATATCCCTATATCAAGAAATGCACAGCTTTCTACAGTTTCTAAATACTCTCATATGAAGAAGTATAAATTAGATCAAATGACACAGCTTCTGGACTACCTTTTTCTTAAAGTTCATTTTTCTGGAGCAATAAAATTTTCCACATTCTACAATGTCTGGGACTTGCCTCATTCATTATCTAAGAGCTCAGTTGGGTTCTGACATTTGTAAAAGCAACATCCACTTCTTCACAAACAAGTTTGCCTTTGCTACCTCCCAACCTGCTTCCCATGGTCAAATGACTTCTGCTGTAGGTCAGTCCTCTTCAAGTGTTGTATGAAACTATAGTAGTTTGCAACAGTGCCACAAAGAGTCAACTAGAAGGTTTTCAAGGATTAATAGCTCTTCTTCTTTAAATACAGAACACCTACACATTTATTCTTCATAATATACAACCAAAAATTAACTCCCACAGCAGCTCACAGGAATCAAAAACCAACCCAAATGACATTCAGCATTTCATATTAAATGCTTTTTTGGTGGTGGTGGGATTCTTAGAGCTGGGTCCAAGCATGATTGAGAGGTGCCTGGTTGTTTCCTACCTTCCTTCTGTTGGCCTCCAGGATGAGAGCTGGTAATTGGCTGGAGGGGTTGCTGCTGCTTCTCCATTCAAATAGCCTCAACATTATACAAGCATCAAATCCCAGAGGAGTAACTACATTTGCCTGCCGTAGCTAGAAAAATAGTAACCTGAAAACAATGTATTGTAGCATGCTTGGAATTGCATCACTATTCTAAACAGTGCAAATCCCAGGTTTATATGGAAAATCAAGCTATGGAAGTGCTTGTGCTTAGATGGTGTGTAGTGCTGACATTGCTGTTTAATTTTGCTACTCAATAAAACTTGTATGAATCCCAAGGAAGTACTTATTTCTCTTGATAGACCTCCCTTGTTTATTGAATGCTTCTTTTTTCCAGTGAAAACATGAAGCAGAGTGTCATAAGGTCACTAGGAAATACCAACACTTACAAAGCAATGGTATTCCCAGTAGTAATGTATGGCTGCAAAAGTCGGAGTATAAGGAAGGCCGAGCGCCGAAAAATAGATTCTTTTGAACTATGGTGCTGGAGAAGACTTTTGAGAGTCCCTTGGACTGCAAGGAGATCAGTCAATCCTAAAAGATGTGGTCCATGGGGTCACGAAGAGTCGGATACTGTGATATTAGAGATCCAAATTTCCAAATAGAGATCCAAACTTTTCCAAATTTTTATCATTCTGTCCTATTATATTTATTACACACAGTGCTACAAACTGCTGTACCTGGCTGTTTTCCCTTGTTGACATATGGGTTAATTTGTACTGCTATTTCTTTCATAGAGTTATTGTATGCCAATAAAGGTTATTTGAATTGGATATTTACAGCAGTTACAATATCAGGTCTTGTTGTCATTGCTAAGTATGGAAACTTGCCTATGGCAGCTCTGTACTTACTGTTCTCTGGCTGCAGGTCATTGGGTAGATTTTTCTTTGTAGAATCCTGATTTCACTGGTGTGAGCATTAGACTAACACCCAGGGCCGGCTCACTCACTAGGTGGACTAGGCGATCGCCTAGAGCAGGCCGGCCCTTAGGGGCACCAAACTGCACCCAGCCCCATACTCTGGGAGTTTCTTGATTATTTGTGTTTTTCATTCTTCCTAAAATGCATTTATTTTTGAACATTGGTGGGCACGCCGGTGGGGGGTGGGGGGCGCCAGAAGGGATCCCTGCCTAGGGTGCAAAATAAGCTGGGGCCGGCCCTGCTAACACCTTCAAGGCCCAGGCTTTGTAATAATTCCACTATCTTTTGCTTTTGACTAAAAAGATAGCTTTCATCTGGTTCCCCATTCTGTCTGAATTACTATGTAAAAGTTTGCATTGCCTAGGTGTTCGACTTCATTTCAGCACAGTCCTGGTTTTCATGGCAAATAATCAGATCATTAACATAAATCAGAATAAACGTCCATCTTCCATCTTTGTGTCTGTTGAAAAGACAGGGATTAGCATTTTGTTCCACTTGTCATTCCAGGCCTTAGCTAGCTTAAGTCCATAAAGCCCTTTCTGAAGTTTGCGGACTAGATGTTGATTCTTTTAATCAACAAACCCCAGTGGCTGTTGCATGTATAATTCTTCCTTTATTTTACCATGTAGATATGAAGTCTTTATATCTCAGTGTTCTGTCTGCATGTTATTTATTTATTTATTTATTTATTTTTGGGATTTATATCCCGCCCTACCTGTACAGTCCAGGGCGGCAAACAAGCGGCAATTGCCGAGAATAAAACATAAGTTACATTAAAACCTCAATAAATACAACTAAAATGGTGCTCAACAATTCATTTCCAAAATGCATTTAAAATTCAGTTTAAACATTCAAGATGGACGATATCCCTCACTGGCGGCCGATGATAGAGAACGCAGGAGCGCCAGAGTAATGTTCCTCAGAGTAATGTTCCTCATGTTTCTGGATGCTGCTATGCTTAGGAGCACCCTGATTGTGATTGTGGAATATTTTATAATTGGCAAAAAAAGTTTGATCCTATTCTGATCCATAAATCTGAGAGAATCCTTTTGCTGCTAGTTTGGCCTTTGTATCTCTCAGCCTCACCTTTTGCATTCTGCTTGGCATATTCTTACGCTTGCATGAGAGTCCATGTCTAGTTCTTGCACAAGGCATCCATTTCTTCATGCATTGCTTTCTTGAGTTTGTTTGCTTCAACTGTACTTCAGCTCATGATGATTGTGATAAAAATGTCCTTGTAAGATAGGTCAGTTTGTCAGCTGGAACTCCTCTGCTGGCCCACAATGTTCGCTTGAGATCCTGAGCAGTGTTCCCTCTAAGCTGAGTTAGTGTGAGCCAGCTCACAGTTTTTTAGCCTCCAGCTCACACATTTTTGTCTTAGCTCAGGCAGGATGGCTCCAGAGCAAACTAATTTATGCAGCAGCCAAATCACTTGCTTGCAACTTTAATGCCAGTAGCTCACAAAGTAGAACTGTTGCTCACAAGACTCCACAGCTTAGAGGAAGCATTGATCCTGAGTCTTGTCTGCCTCTGCAGCAGTTGCTGTCTCCTCTGGCTCACCTGCTGGCTCAGGAACTTCCACCTTTACCTCCTCACCTGCTTGCACATCTGTTTGCACCTGCATGACTGCATCCATTGGAACTGGGCAATACATTGGCATTTGCTCGTTGTAGCTGTCTCCCTCTGGGCAGTCGTCTATGTCAGCATTCTGGTTGTTCCTTTGTCATTCATCAAACTGCACCACTTTGCTTGCAGTAATTTCATCAGTGCTTGGATCTACAATCCTGTATCCCTTGCTTCCTGCAGCATAGCCTACAAATATGCCTTCTTCAACTCTGGGTTTAAGTCTGGATCTCTTTTCTTTTGGTAGGAGCACAGGCCTTGGATCCAAATACCTAAAGAGCCCTATGCGTTGCTTTCTGTTATGCTATATCAAGGGGTTTTCTCTGTCGCCTTGCCCTGTGGTCACTGCAGCTCCTCCCCACTCTCTGTATGGAAGCTTTGAATTCAATTAGCATACATAACACAGGAGGGAAGAGGGGAGACACCACCAGTGGCCAAAATAGGATTGTGATGAATAGGGCAACAAGGTAGGGACTACTCTTTTAGCTAATGAGCTGGTGGTACAAATCAGAAGGTGGGGGTGGGGAGGCTACGAGCGTTCTAGCACTAGAATATAGGGCCTTAAAATTCAAAACTTCTGGCACAACTTATTTTTATCTGTGGGCAGCATCTGTGCCCAGATTTTGGGCTGGCTTTTGGCCTGAGCTACTTGATTCATTAACTTATTTTTCTTCCTGAAGCACAGCAGGAACACATGCTCCTGCTTGCATCAGCTCGATTTGCAGCACGGCTGAAGCATAAACAATGGAAGTTAAAAGGAAAGCCGCCTCCTCTCTAGACGCCCAATGAGTGATGCTACAGTCATGGGGAAAGTCTTACTCCAATGCAGCCAGAGGGATCTGAATCTGTTTTTTCTTTGCTGAACAAAGAGAGGAAAGAGAAAATGTTAACCTCAGCAACAGGATAAGGTACCTGGCCAATCACAATATTGGTCTTCAAGATATCATTACTTTGGAGTTTGAAACACTGATTTTCTTCCTTTTAATCATTAATATGCTTAATTTTCATTTACTGTTTTGAAAATTTTGCACAGCCTTTTTTACTTTCAAGCAAAGTGATATAGTAGTGTTTAAATAATTATGATCTTTGATACAGAATTTCTAAAATATTGCAATGAATGTTACTGTACCTTAACCTTAAACACAACATCTTTTACTCGGTGTGAGTAAAATGCTACCCTAAAAGTGTAAGTTACCTTTGTAAAAGAGAGAAATTTGTCTAAGTACAGGTAATCCAAGGACAAAAACAGAGGAGAGGAAGTTCACAAATCTTTGTCAATCTATAAAATGCAAATTGCAGGAACATACAGTCTCAATTTGTATCATGTCCCTGCAGGAAAGCGTAACCTGCCAAACTCAGCTTCCCTAAAAATACATATGTTAAAGGATATGGTTTTTTTCCTTACAAAGTGCTAATAGCAGAGTTCAGGAAACTACTTTCAGCTTTTTGAAACCAAGTAGAGATTGAAAATCTAAAGTCTTCCTCCCTTCCCTGCATGGTGCAAATGCAAATTCAGGCTTCATGAATCTGCAATTTGTGTTTTATAAATGGAGATGAATGATCTTCATGCCATCATTTGTTGCCTTAAGACATGAGACCAACTTTTCAAACATTTTATTTGGCAGTAACCATCAAACATTTATGTCCTCATTTATTAACTTATTTTTCATCTTAAAATGGTTTTCTTTTCTATGCCACACAAAACACACCCCTTAAGGAGTGAGCCACGATTCCTTTAGGCGGCTCTAGGCCTTTGGCTTTGTAAGACAAAAAGATGCAACCCTTAATCCATCTACTTAAGGTGGGCGTGGATACCTGGTTTTCCATCGAGGACTTTCTGAAAGACACAAAAAGAGTTTCTGACTTCCTTCACTCTTTAGTTCTATCAATATAGTAACTAAGAGCCTGTCGCACATCCAGACAATGTAACTCCCTTTCTTTATCATGAGTAGGATTAGGGGAAAAGTTGGGTAGGATCACGTCCTCTGTCCTATGGAAAACTGAGTTCACCTTTGGTATGAAGGCAGGATCTAAACGAAAAACCACCTTATCTTTATGGAATACACAAAGATCCCTATTGACTGAAAGTGCTCTGATCTCTGACATCCTGCACACCGAGGTGATGCTCACTAAACACAAGATTTTGAACGTCAGTTCCTTAAGGGAACATGAGGCCATAGGTTTAAATGGCGCCTTGCACAATGCCCACAACACTGTATTTAAGTTCTAGGTAGGAAAACGATGTATCTGTGGAGGATTGAGTAGAGAAGCCCCTCTCAGAAACCTTTTCACGTGTGGATGATGAAGGAGTGACCTCCCATGTCTAACCCCCTGGACAGCTGAGATGGCCGAAGCCTGCCTCCTTAGGGTGCTAGTGCTGAGGCCTTTATCTAAACCGTCCTGCAAAAAATGCAGAACTGGACTTACTGTCACCCTAAGAGGATCTACCTTGTTCTCCACACACCAAGAGTGAAACACTTGCCAGGTGGCATTGTAAACCCTGTTAGTGGATTTCTTTCTGGATGCTAGCATGGTGGAAACAGGGTACCCCACTCCCACTAGCACCTCCCGCTCAACCTCCATGCTGTGAGTCTGAACATGTCCAGACATGGATATCTTGTTATGCCTTGTACTAACAAGTCTGCCCAATTGGGAAGTTTCCATGGTTCCTGTATCAATAGCTTTTTTAGTTCTGGAAACCATGGTCTTCATGGCCAAAAGGGAGCTATCAGGACCACTTCTGCCTTTTGTTGACGTACGTTTTGGATCACCCTGTGTAGAATTTGAATGGGTGGGAATGCATATAGAAGACCTTGTGGATCCCTTAGGGGTATCCCCTGTTTGAACAACAGTGGATTCAGCCAATGGGTGGGAATGCATATAGAAGACCTTGTGGCCATTTGCAGTTTAGAGCGTCTGTTCTTGGTCGTTTCGCAACCTGGAGAAGAATCCTGGAACCTAATGGTTTTACTCCATTGCAAAAAGGTCCATTTTCATTACTCCAAACCTGTCGCAAACTTTCAGAAACACTTCCTTGTTCAGTTGCCACTCCGACTGGTCCAACATCCTCCTGCTTAACCAATCTGCCAACACACTATCTTTCCCTGCCATGTGTGTTGCTTTCAGGGACAAGAGATGTGTCTCCGCCGAAGACATCAACTCGGCTGCTTCTTGGTGTAAACTCCGTACTCTGGTCCCACCTTGACAATTCACATAAGCCTTTGCTGTAATATTGTCCGTCTGGACCAGTACATATTGACCTGAGAACAGGGAGGCAAACCTCTGAAGGCCCAGTTTTATCGCCCTCAGCTCTACGAAGTTGATACTCCTGATAGATTCTTCCTGGGACCATTTGCCCTGAACCATCCGCCCTCCTGAGTGGGCACCCCACCCTGACAGGCTGGCATCTGTGGTCATCAAAATCCTGGAGGGATCCCTTAGGGGTATCCCCTGTTTGAACAACAGTGGATTCAGCCACCATCTCAGCTTTAGGCGCACTTTCTCTGGAAGTTGCACCAATTTGAATCTCTTGTGTGCTATTGCGTTCTGAAAGGGTAACAGGACTCTCTGCAGGGGTCTGATATGAAACCTCGCCCACTGCACGATCTCTTGGCAGGACACCAGCATCCCTAACAGTTTGGCTAGTGTCATGAGCTCTGTCTTGATCTGCTGCAATACTACTGTCAACAGGGATCAAATCTTCTGCTCCCTTTCCTGAGAAAGCAAGACTCGATCCCTGATGGTGTCTATCTCTACTCCAAAATGAATCAGCTGCTGAGTAGGTTGAAGATGACTTTTCTCCCTGTTGACCACAAACCCATGCTCTTCCAACGTGTGCACTGTGATCTGGGAAACATTCACACTCTCCTGAAACGACATAGCCTTGAGAAGAATGTTGTCCAGATAAGGAAACACCTTTCAGACGGAGAACTGCTACCAGTGCCACCAACACTTTCATGAACACCCTCGGGGAGGATATCAACCTGAAGGGGACTTCCGGTGGATGGCGGCATGCTGAGCAGTCGCATCTCCCAGACCTCCCGGGGATGCGAGCTGGGCACGAGCAGGAAAGAGGGGGTACGCAGGCTCGTTGCCCCCCAAGAGGCCCGGCGAAGGGCTTCTAGCCATGGGGCTTTTGAGAGGTCGCCTCTTTGCCAGTGCAATGCTGGGGAATTGAGGCGTCTCTTTGCCCCGATGGTCCCTTCTGTGAGTGTCCATATGGAATCTAGTGATGCTGACTGGGACAAGCGCTGGGGATCGAGCGGTCGAATCAGAGACTAAGGCGAGGTCGGAAGATTAATATGAACGTGAGTCAGAATAAAGCGTCTTTGGCAATTAAAAAAGAAAGCTCCCCACCCCATGGACTGAGAGGTGAAATGAGCGGGGGGGAGGGGTTCCTCCCATGCGCATGCACTTTTAAGCGAAAAAACAGGGAGGAGTGGAAGCAAAAGTGTTGAAATCTGTTGAGAAAAACTTACCAAGGCGTGTATGAGCGCTTGAGCACACATTCAGAGACTTTAGAAACTGCGGCGAAAGTAAACAATCGATAAAACATGGCGGAGGACGGAGAAGGAGAAACTCTTAAAAGCGAAAGGGGAGAGTCCAAAACCGGAAGGAACCACCAAGCTGGCTAAAGTGTTGGCAGAATCTCTGCGCCCCCTACTGGAACAGATGACTAACGTCAAGGAACAGTTGTCTACAATGACCAAATGTATCACCACCCAGCAAGCACAAGTGAATGATACCCTTAAAATTACAGAGCAAACAGCTGAGAAGGTGAAAGAAGTTGACGCCACTACTCAAAAGGTGAAGAAAAAGGTACAAAAATTGGAAAAGAAGCAAGTCTCCACAGAAGAACAACTTTTACAGCTGCAAATGGAGAAGGCAAACTTGGTTCTCTGATTCCAGGCTGTCCCAGAATCTATTGGAGAGAATCTGAAGCAAATCCTGAGCGAAGCATTAGCCCCGGTGACAGATTTGATGGTGAAGTACTTGATGAGCGAAATGGATGTGGCCTATAGGTCATATTCCATATATATAAAAAAGAACAATCTGCCTGGGAAAATAGTAATGAGATTCTCGAAGAGACATGTGAAGGATACTATCCTGAGAGCGACAATGGGGACAACCTTGAAAATCGGGGATAGCACCATCAGGATCCTTAAAGACATCCCATTTGAAATAAGACAAAGGAGAAAGAAATACAAAGATTTAATCCTTTTTCTTCAAACAAACGCAATCAGCTATCGGTGGCTGTATCCAGAGGTCGTAACCTTCAAACTTCAAGATAAAAAGGAAAAGATTGACTCTGTTTCCAAAGCACGGGACTTTTTGAAAATCCAGTTGGGTGAGCAAGAGAAAGGCGATAAAGAGGATAGTAAGTCCAGTGTCGAGCTGGACTCGGGGTCTTCTGGAGATGACTCTCTGTCGGAGAAGGGAGCAGCGGCTCCTAAAAGTCCTTATAAACTGCGAAGAAGACAGGATAAGAAGAAATGAAGGCTGAAGGACTCTGTATTGTACCTTTGAAAAGAGATGATTGTAATGAGATGCTTTGGGTTTTTTCTTTTTAACAGTTAATTTAAGATTCAAAAGTTGTAATAGCAGACCTGACTAAGTTCAAAAAATTGTTAGCGAGTTTAGAACTGACTTTGTACTTAAGAGATTTTGAGGATCTCCTCTCTTGGGATTTTAGATAGTAGTGGGTTTTCTTTTCTTTATCCCTAATTGTAGTTCCCGTCCCTCATTTTCGTTGTAGATTTGTAGACTTTAGAAAATGTAATTTAAAAAAATCCCCTCCGGGGGGCCAAAAAAAACCCAACCCCGAAGGGGAAGGCCCTGTATTGAAAGTGCCTCCCCATGTACACAAAACAAAGACATTTCCTGTGCTCTGGGTAAATTGGAATATGAAGATATGCCTCCGATAAGTCTATGGAAGACAGGAAGTGCCCTTTCTGAATGGCCGGGAGAATGGAACGAAGGGTCTCCTTCCTGAACTTCCTGTCTTTTATGTGTCGATTCAACCATTTTAGATCCAGAATCACCCTTGTGTCCCCAATTTTCTTTGGAACCAATAATTGAGTACACTCCTCTTTGCTGATGACAAGCCGGGACGCTCTCTATTGCCCCAATGTCTAGCAAATGCTGGATGGCTGCTAGCATCTGTTGATGTTTTAAGCGGTCCCTGTGTCATGCTATTTGAATGAAATGTTCTTGGGGTTTGGAAGAAAACTCCAGCTTGTAGCCATGCGTTACAGTGTCCAGGACCCACTGGTCCATTACAGTTTGGTGCCAATGCGTCACGAACAACTGCAACCTTCCCCCAATCCCCGAGAGAAACCGTGTGCCTAGATAGTCATGCTGAAGTCCCCTTCTTGGGGTTCTTATTCGAGGGATGGTCTCCCTTATTGTGGGTAAAGGGTTTGCTATTATGTGGTCTGGACTGCCACTTTACCTTGAAAGGTCTAGTGTAGGAGGATTTCTGTCCTCTTTTCTGGTCCCGAAAGGACTGAAATCTCTTTCTAGACTTACTATTCTTATTTTTGGATGGCAGTACTCTTTTCTTATCTTTGTCTTCCACCAAATATCTGTCTTGTCCCTCCCCAAAAAAGGTTAATCCCTTTAAAAGGGACTGACGCCACCTTTGCCTGTGCAGAAGAATTGACATCCCAGTGACGGAGCAAATTAGTTCTACGTGCTGTCACACTACATGCTATAGTCCTGGCGGAAAGTTGGACAGTGTCCAGGGTAGCATCTGCTGCAAAGGCAATAGCCAGCACAATTTTCTTTACTTCATCTTTCAATTCTTTTGGGACACTACTGTCTGCTGAAGCTAAATTTTCCGCCCAGTCATAAGCCACTGTGGCAAACAATGACCCTGCTGTGGATGCCCTAAGATAACCCGAAGAGGCCTCGACATTTTTTCTAAGTGTTCAATGCACCTGTCAGAGTGGTCCTTCGGCATCCCATCTGCATCCATGGGTAGCATGGAGGACAGACTGGTAATTGGATCATCCACTGTGGGTAGCTTCAGACATTTGGAATAGCTTCAGACATAAAGGAATATGTCTGTGGGTAGCTTCAGACATTTGGGTAGCTTCAGACATAAAGGAATAAAACTTAGAAAAAAGATGGCGGGAGTCTAGTGAGGGCAGCTGAAAAACCACCGTGGCAGCTGGGGACCTCCCAGCGCCGAACGTGCTCTCCTCCTCGCCACCGAAATGAAAGCACCCTCTCAGGTGCCTGCGGCGTGCTTTTCTTCCTTCCTTCTATCTTCTTTCTTTGCTGCGCTAAAGAGTGCTGCTGAAGCATGTCCTGCTCTGAAGCAGGGCCGGCAAGGACTGGGAGAGCCTCCAGGGGATAAGCCCCTTCCCACCTGAATCAAAGCTTGGAGCCGACCCTGCAATTGGAGGAGGAGCTTATCCCATCTGTACAGACTGTCCCACTAGCTGAACTACTGGAGAAGAAAACTGGTGCCACTGCATAGAGGAAGGCAATGGCAAACCACCTCTGCTCTTCTCTTGCCTAGAAAAAAACCCATGAGGAGTCTCCATACGTCAGTGTGACTTGATGATTATGTCGTCATAGGTATCTCAACAAGGCTAAATGAGCTGTTTGGCATGGCTCAAAACAAGATCACACTCCATGATCTATCCTAGGCATCAGACATTCAGGCTTTTTGAGCATACTGAATTTTCCCCAAAACAACTGGTAACACAGTAGAACTCCTTCATTCAGCCAACTACCCAATCAGACAGCCATGCTTTAGACCAGCTTCTAAAGAGTCTACAGGATGCCCTTTAGTAACAAGCCAGACACACTGAAAACATCACTTTTCCCTATCATGTGAAGTGCTTTGAAGCTGCTGGCCTGTCAATGTATATTATCCTATACTTGCTATTCATCCAAATTTGCCATGAAAGAGGCGGCTGTGAACAGAGAAACTGGAACATTTTGAGAAAAAGAATCTCCCTGGCAAGAATGAAAAGCTCGTATTTGGTTTCTAGCCAGCGGAAAGGCTGAGCTCACTGTGGTCACTTGCCAGCTATTAATATGCCTCTTTTTAACTTTGGAATTCTCTCTTTAAAAAACAGAGAAACTGAAGGACAGTACGTATCTCAATCAGGAAGTGGGAACTATTTCTTTGCTGTTAGGAACAACTACCTAAATTGGGGAGTTCACAGATACAGCTGTATATATTGTGGCTTTGTTTCCTACAGGTATTGTGTTGGGACTTTCAACACTGCTTATTTTTTTAAGAACAAAGTGAATGGAAAGAACACTCCCCACCCCCAGTGATTTAACCTTCCTGTTATAGCAAGCAATATTCCTGTCCTCTCACTGGAAGCCTTTGGGTTTTGATGTTCCAAGAGGATGCATTTTAATTTCGGGAGAGCCTCTAAATCCTGTCAGAATGGGGGTTTGTTGCTACTGCAGTTAGCTAAGCACCAAACTGATCCTGCAGCATTGTTTGGACTAGCACAGCAACTAGAATGGGGCTATCAGGGCAGTCCCCGTGGAGGCTGACGGTGCCACCACATGTTGATTCGGCTTGCCTGTCACTTCCATTTTCCACGTTACCATTTAGGATTTTGGGATTTTTAATTTAATTCCTAGTATAAATTACAGACCAATTCTATTCAGAGTTTGTATCTAACCCTATGGATTGGAAGTGGAGAAAAGCAGAGATCAATTCTATACTTTGATTGGGTTTCAGTTCCCAAAAAACGGGGAGGGTTTGCTTCATGTATATCCACAGGGAGACATTTTCAAGCCCAAAGACACAAGTAAGTCTATCTATGGCCAAGCCAAACATGTACATGCCTGCCCCAGAGTGAGTGTTCAGTTCAGACTGAACTAATAGTAAGCATTCTGATGCTCCCTGATTCCCCCCCCCCTTTCCATTCAAGACCCTTTGGATTGGATTGCAGTACCAGAGAGATAAATGGCCACCTTCCGTAAAACAATGGATTGAGGACCTTGCAGCTTTATCACTATTTGAACACTTGGCTTATAAATGACAACTGCTACTGACATGTTTACATATTTGAAAATCTTTTATAGAAACTTATGTGTAGATTTGCCATCACTGTTGTTATATTTTTGTTTCTGCTCTCATTATATGTCCCCCCTTCCCTTTTTTTTTTTTTTTGGTTACTGGTTTTTGAGTTCCCCCCCCTTCCTTGTTCATTTCCTGTGTTTTTGAAATAAAGGGTGGGGGGGAAAGACCCTTTGGATTTTATCTTCAGATTCAAAAAGTTCCCACAGCACCTCCCAAGCACCATGTTGGAGAATCACCCTTTCATGCTATCCCACAAGAGTTAACTAGTTTAATTGTATAAAACATAACCTCTCTTTCTACAGCCAATACATATTTTAAAGCTGTGTCCATCATTAGGTAGTATTCCTTCCTGTTCAACAGTACATACTAGAATTTCACAGTAGAAAAAGAAGAAGAGATTGGATTTCTACCCCGCGCTTCACTACCGAAAGGAGTCTCAGAGTGGCTTCCAAACTCCTTTCCCTTCCCCTCCCCACAAGAGACACCCTGTGTAGTAGGTGGGGCTGAGAGAGCGCTGACAGAAACTGCTCTTTTTCAAGAACAGCTGTGCCAGAACTATGGCTTGCCCAAGGTCATCCAGCAGGTGCAAGTGGAGGAGTGGGGAATCAAAACCGCTTTTTCCAGATTTAGAGTCTGCACACTTAACCACTACACCAAACTATTATTCTACAGGTTCGTTTGGGAATTGCATAGACTCTTTCTCAAAGACATTGCAGAATACAAGAATCACAAATGCACTGACCATGGTTGCTATGGTGACTGTCCCCCAATCAAAATTGCAATATTTCTCTCCATCTCGAAAGTCTCACTGAGTTTGGAATCAAATTTTATTCTCTGAATAGTTAGCTGAACTGAAAAGTTGCAGAGACATAGGATGCCGAGCAAGTCACTCTGCAAGAAAACATCTGTTCAATTATCTTTGTCGATCAGAGCTAGAGGGGTTTCCAGACTTTAAGAAAAAAGCAAAGACAACCAGGGAATTCATGAGATGGAGATTAATCTCTCTCCCTCCCCATCAGTAAACCCTTCCAGTCACAATTCAAACCAAACAAACAGCTTCAATTGTAGCATTTATACTTACTAGCCTCAACTGTAAGGGACTGAACATCCATGTCAGCTAAATATAGCACAGTGGGATTGGACTTCACAGCTTTCTAAAAAGGATGGTTGGCTGGCTACTCAAGCAAATCACAATTTATGGATACCCAGCCCAACATAAGTGCATATAGCTGAATTGTATCCTTGAACTGCAGATGACTGAAGACACCTTCAAATAACTCTGCAGTAAAGGAGCCTAATAGGAGACATACTTACCATAAGCAGTCATAGTGCCAACATATGGTCCATCCACCACATCTCTGTTCTCTTCTGCCAGTGCTTTTATATATCTTTTGCTGAGGTCCAGTATTTGTTCTCGAAGCACTGAACTACTTTCGTGCTGAGTCTTCTGTTGGATAGTAAAATGCAATAGCATCATTCCCCAAATGAACCCGAAAGTCACTAGAAAGAAGCCAAGTTTCTGAGAGGACAACTTCCATGGACTAAAGTATGCCATGGCTGTTCAACCAGCTCTTAAGTCACTCCAAATCGGTCTTACAGCCCAAAACCGAGGGCTAACTTCATTGTTCAAGTGTGTAACAGTCACAGTCCAGGAGCCACTCTGGCTCATTAGTCAGCCAATTGTCTTCATTCAGCTGGTCCATCCTGTTGCTGCAAGGAGAAAGGAAAGATATGGTTATTCAAAGTAGCAAGCATGCTTTCTTCTGGCTTCTTTCCAAAGTAGGAACAATATGCTTCTCTATACACTTGTAATGGTTATGAATCAATATTTTATCATATGAGCAGTGTTCCCTCTAAGCTGACTTGGTGTGAGCTAGCTCACAGTTTTTTTAGCCTCTGGCTCACACGTTTTTGTCTTGGCTCAGGAAGGATGGCTCCAGAGCAAACTAATTTATGCAGCAGCCAAATCGCTCACTCACAACTTTAATGCCAGTAGCTCACAAAGTAGAATTTTTGCTCACAAGACTCCACAGCTTAAGAGGGAGCACTGCATATGAGTCATTGTATAAAAGAAGAAATATCTGGGCAAAGAAACAAGAAATGTGTCTGAACAGGTACAGAATATCTTGCAAAGGGGGGGGGAACCTTGAAGCAAAGTCAACATTGCACACTGTGTAAAGCTCCCAACTGAATTCCTAGTAAAACTCTTTTCATATACCAGAGAGGGATGATGCAAAAGAGACTGATATCCTGATCGTACCAATACAGGAACACATTTGTTCTTTACCAGCTTTACAATGTAAGCCCGCACCGATGTTGCAGTTTATGCAACTGCAGTGGCATATGGCTAAAACTCTGTTTCCTGTTCCCATGGGAAGAAACAAAAAAGGGTTTTACATCACTGAAGAAGAAGAGTTGGATTTATACCCCTACCCTTCACTCAGAGTGGCTTACAATCTCCTACCCTTCCCCTCCCCACAACAAACACCCTGTGAGGTAGGTGGGGCTGAGAGAGCTCTGAGAGAACAGCTCTGAGTGAACTGTGACTGACCCAAGGTCAGCCAGCTGGGCTTTATGTGGAGGAGTGGGGAATCAAACCCAGTTCTCCAGATTAGAGTCTGCTGCTTTTAACCACGACACCAAACTGGCCTTCAGTGTACACTCTAAAAAATGCTACCAGTTATTTAGATGCCGAGAAGAATCACTTATTGATCCTGTATGGCCTCTGCCCCTTTTGAAATTGCACATAATGCAGTCATATAATCACAGATCACTGTGGTAGCTGAAAAGTAATTTTGTGATGAGATTTTTTTTTAAACTTTCATAATACCTTTTTCTGCTGTTCCAGGTTTAGCCCACTGGAGAAATAAGTGAGGCAGAGCTGGATGAGACTCCCAATATATCTCCAGATAACTTCCTAAGGAGGTAGTGGGAAAGAGCCTTGGGTTCTTACCAGCTTGAAGAGTATCTCCCCTTCTCTGTTCATCACTAGGAAAGGTAAGCATCTAAACTGACAGATCTCATTATTTCTATGTGAGTTATCCCCTTGACTGTTTCAGAATAATCTTGCACTAGGTCCATAAAAGTATTGTGTTGCTGCCATGATAGTCTGAGAGAGTATGACTATATTCTGTGTTATTTCAAAAGGGAGAAAGCACCCATTGTGGACAAATTATTTAAATAACAGTATCCTGCTTTCCCAGAGATTACGGGGGCATGCACAAGTCCACCCCCAATCCATCACACAATGAAAACAGCAACAGAAGCAACCAATTCTCAAAACAAACTAGCAAAACTGACAAAAAGACATCCATGTGGGTTGTCCTTTTCATATTTTCCCTGGTAAAGCATTATACAAGACAGAAACCACAACCAGAGAAGGTACAAGCCCTGACAAACGAATAAAAAAAAATATATTTAACTGTATGAATCTGCCGAACAGAGCTGCAGAAGCCAAAACTGGTATGTAGGCTCCTAGGGTAAGATGTTGGTCCATAGTCAAGAACCAGCATTTTGCATTAAAGCTAGAAGCCAACTTTGAAATTAACTGAATAGGAGTACTTTGGAATGAAAACACAAGACATCTAGATCACGGATTAAAAATGGAGTCAAATTTACAGGCAGTTTATCTGTAACAACAAACCTAATTAATACTCCGATCCTACAGCTTAAATCTCCCATGGCTCTGAATGCTGGGCAACTCCACCCTTACTCTCCACAATCTCTAAGCCTTTCACTGTCTGGATATTAACCTCTCTGCCAAGAACAACTGAACACATGTTCTTCCCCTAACGCTTTAGAGTTCAGTGATGCTATCATACCCCAAGGAAGTCCCCTCACCTCTGGGGCCAGTCAGCCACAGGGGCTGATTTAGGCAAGCCTCTCTTCACCCAGTAGGTATGTCAGGGTGCTTACCATTAAACCCGACATTCTCCCCTCCTAACCCACAATGACCTTCCCCCCAAAAAGGTACAACAACCCCCCCTCCCAATGGTAAAGGAGCATCCTCCTCAGCATCATGCAGGTGAAATTTCATCAAGTGTAGCTTCTGCATTGCCTCAAGGTCAACTCCACACACCATGCAAAATCACAATCCCACCTTGAAGTTACAGAAGTGAATAACTGATTCTTCTAGGCTTCTGAATAACAAGTAAAAATTTCAGGAATAGGCAAATAATGTGCAGCCCTTTTTTAGTTTCTTCCCATAAAATGGGGAAGGGAGGAATATACTATGTGTCCAAATGGATAGAGAGTCAGATATTCACATTCACTGGAGTCTACAAAATTTAATGGGGTATATGGATTTTAAAAAATAATAATTAACTCTTACAATACCTTATTAACTACATTATTCTCATAGAGACTTTACAGAACACTGTGTTCTCCTTTCCATTTACTATCAGCATAAATAATGTAGGTTCTTTCTGTATAATGTGTTAATTACGGGAATGCTCATTTACTCATTTACTGCATTCATTTGAGGTATACAAGAACTGCAGTGCAAAGCCCCTGCCTAAACCTGAAGTAATGGCTCCCACAAATTGCCTTTCCATGGATATTTTTGCTTGTCTTATTACATTATAAGGAAAACTTCAGCAACCAGACTTAATGAAGGCCATTGTTAGCACTGGTTTATATTACAGATTACTTGGAATATCACTTTTGCAACAAATAATTTAGCATTTAAAGAAACAGCCTTGTTTATGATTAATAGGTAAGAGCTTACAGTTCTTTTCCTGGACAACGTTGTGGAGATTTATCACTTCCAGCCTTTTTCACTGATATGTATTGCCAACATCCATTCAATATTAACTAATGCAAGAAGGCCCATTCAGTATAAACAGCACATATCACACTAACTTGGGGGGGGGGAAATTGAGGTTTTTGGTACGATGACAACGGTTGGCTCTGGGACTTGCTCCCATGAAGCCACCAGATCACTGGATCCTTAAGAGGAGTTTGGGGGCTCCCGAACTCCAATGAGCTCTTCAGAGAGGAGCTCATGGCAAGGGGCTTGATTCAGACTCCCCACGAGTGGCAGCAAGCGGGTGGAAGTCCAAGACCACCTCCAGCAAGATCTCAGTGAGAGCATCCACAGCATCCATGGACGTGAAGTTGTGACCAGTGTTCCCTCTAAGCTGAGTTAGTGTGAGCTAGCTCACAGTTTTGTAGCCTCTGGCTCACACATTTTTGTCTCAGCGCAGAAAGGATGGCTCCAGAGCAAACTGATTTATGCAGTAGCGAAATCACTCGCTCACAACTTTAATGCCAGTAGCTCACAAAGTTGAATTTTTGCTCACAAACCCCCACAGCTTAGAAGGAACATTGGTTGTGACTCTTAGAGCGAGGAGGAAACAGGACATCTCAGCAAAAAAAAAACAAAAAACCATAGATAAACCACTGTGAGTAACCTTAACTGCAACATTACTAGGAACTTTTCTACTGATTAAGCCCTTTAAATCATTTGTAAGGGGGAAAGAAGGGAAGGAGTGAGGAATCCTCTCCCCCCCCCACTTCTCTAAAGCGACTATGAAAAGAAGAGAAAGGAACTTTCTTAATAAATTTATTGAGCTAAAGAAAAGAAGGCTGATGTTTGAAGAAAATTGTGAAACAGATTTATAAATGTGATATCATTATACTTTGGATTACAAAATCGTGGATTATAAATATTTGGAATACTATAATAAGCATCAGACTTTATACTATTGAAATAGAAACCTATCTTCCCTGGAATTATAACTGAGCCATAAGGAGTCACAGAAAGACATTTAATTTGGATTATAAATATCTACATCTTATTACCCGGACCATAAACTAAAATCAAGAAGGAAGAATTACTGTAACGCTCTTTACATGGGGCTGCCTTTGTCGCGAATTCGGAGGCTGCAGCTAGTGCAGAATGCTGCAGCCAGGCTGTTGATGGGTCTCTCGAGGAGGGACCACATTCAGCCTGTGCTGAAAGCGCTGCACTGGCTGCCGATAGCATACCGGATTCGCTTCAAAGTGCTGGTTTTGACCTTTAAAGCCCTAAATGGCCAGGGTCCAGCCTACCTGAGGGACCGCCTTTCTCCATATGTTCCCCCAAGGGCACTTCGGTCGGGAGGGAGGCATCTCCTGGAAATTCCAGGCCCGAGAGAAGTTAAATTTGCTGTCACTAGGGCTGGGGCATTTTCGGTGGCGGCTCCTACCTGGTGGAAGGAGCTCCCGGAGGAGATCCGGGCCCTGCGGGACCTCTCTCAGTTCCGCAGGGCCTGCAAGACGGAGCTCTTCCGCCAGGCCTTTGGATAGGAGCCTCCGCCATTGTTTTAGCCCCAGCGAACTAACATCGAATTAACATCGAATCAACATCGGATTGCCTGGCCCCTAAGGGTGGAACGTAGTACTAAACACGACTCTAGGATGAGATCAAGGGTAGCTATGTGAAATAAGATCTCTCTTCTCTGGTCTGAAACTAGTTGTTATTTTGTTGTATACTGCTTGTTTTATTGTAATTTATTGTTTTAATTCATATTGTATTGTTTTAACCTGGCACTTTGTGCCCTGTAAGCCGCCCTGAGCCTACGGGGTAGGGCGGGGTATAAATCTAAATATAAATAAATAAATATAAATAAATAAATTAATGAACTGTTAAGCATATATTTTTAACTTTCACTACATCATTTCCTTATAACTCATTGTGTACACTTTTGTGGTTTGTTGAAAATTGTAAAGTATATTATGTTCTGAGGTTCTTGTAAACAATTGATAAGTCTATATTACAACTAAATGATAAGACTGTCTGCCTTGTCTGGGAGCCCTCTTATTTTTAATGTAATTGGGTAAGCATAGAAAGCTCTATGATTGTAGAGATTTTATTGACCAAGAGCTGGAGAGATTCTCTGTTTTTAACTCAATATTTTAAAATGGCTGGAGAAGAAGGAAAAAATGTTCTAATACCGATGGTTACAGATCTCCAACTTTTTTTACAAGAAACAATCACTTCAGTAGTAGAAAAAGCTCTGAAAACAGCTCTGGACTCTATGCAATCTAAGCTAGACTTACTTCTAGACTTACTTCTAGACGTACTTCTTTCAGCCAGCTGAAAGAGCACACTGACAGGGCATACATCTTTGTGAGAGATATGGATACAGAAAATACAGATGAAGTCTACAAGCAAAATGACATGGCCTACAGAATGAACTCAATGTATACAAAAAGAAACAAAATGCTTGGAGAACTGAATGTGAGATTATATGAAAGAATGACGAGAGATGAAATCCTTACAGCAGAAAATGAAATTTTCCTTCAGAGAGAGGTACATAAAGAATATATGGAACCTCAAACCATCCAAAGAATTGAATATAGAGGGCTACTTCCAGAAGTTATTTTCCTTATATACAAGGGGGAAAGACACATAATTAAGACTTTAAAACCTAAGAGGAGAAACCAGAGAGTGAAGAAGAGGATGAAATCCTACAAAAAGGGTTAAAACTTTCTGGATATGTGAGAGTCCACTTATTTGCAAGAGAAGAAGGTCAACACCCTTTGGATAAGAGAGACTATACAATTTTTTAAGATCTTATAAATTAGACTGACATATAACCAATTTGAAAGAAACAGGAACTTTATTTTAAATCAATTGCAAAAGACTATACATAAAAATATACATATTTTGACATTGTATGAGATACTTAACTAGATACTTTAATGATGAAATAGAACCCTAACTCCCCAGATTTGTGTATGCCTGTTTGTCTTAGTTAAAAATAAAATGTTAAAAAAACTTCTGATTTTTTTTATATGGCAGATTTATTTATTTCATATATTAATAACCTCATTGGCAGTTTACATCAGATGTGACAGGAAGCAGCCACAAACAACTTGATGTTATTCCAGTCTGTAACTTCAGAGATATTTGAATGTTGAACTTCTCTGATCAGGGTTCTCAACACTTTGCTACTATAAACCCAGATTTACAAGTACAAAGCTGTCAGCCAAACACAGCTCATTGCCTAATGCCAAGTTTTTTGGATTTATGAACTTCACTGAGGTCTCACCTTTCTAGAATCACATTATTCCTACAGGAAATTTAAGGCCTCACCATGCCATTTTCCGTGTGTCCTTGGAGTCTGCCCTTGGTTCAAGGAAGGAATAATTAAGAGAACATTCAGATTTCAGAGAGTGTGCTAGGATATGTCCTGGAAGATACAGAGGATGCCGTTTTCTGAATATAGCGAAAGATTTGTTATCCAGCATTCTCCATGCCTTTCTATTTTTTATATATATTTTTTGAAGGTGCCAACATACACAGCTTTGAAAGCCTTGGTTAATTTCACTTCTGGAGCCTAGTCTGGCCCTTTGCCTAGGCTATGGGAAATGAAATTGACTAAGGGTTGCTTGTTCAATGAAGTCCATTTTCAATACACTGGGGGAGCATGGACAAAAAGGAAAGGTTATGCTCCAGGCTGTAGACAGGAAAGGAAGAGAGTAGATGAAGTAATGCCACTGACAGATAAACACCACCAACTGTATCGGTGCAAAAGCGGCACATACACACTAACTTAGCAGCTTTGAAAAAGGAACACCACATGAGACACAGTAATCAAGCACACATGATCAGCAGCTATACAGCCACCTACCTGAATGTCATCTCTGCAGATGCAGAACTGCTCACAGTAATGCTTGTTTTGAATTATTAATAGATCTTTGAAATGATCAAAACAGAAGTTCATCTTGACAACAATAAAACAGGATTGCACTTACCAGTAAGCGCTGTTCACTGAGTGGTCTTCTGTTCAGGCACACAAGACTGCGTGTTTGCAGACCGGCCTCAGAAAAGAGCTTTCAAGCTTTTCTGAAGAAGCTCCTAGGCTCTGGAGTGCTCCCCCTCCCTTCTATCTACAGAGATCCCTTGTCCTGACCAAAGGGTCACATGACAGAAGTGGGGCAAGCATTCCTTCTATCAGTTCCCTTTGTTGCCATGAGGAGGCCCCTGCATGGTGGCAGCACACAGTGGGGAAAGGCGGGAGGGATATGTGCCTGCACAGAACACCATTCAATGAACAGCAGTTACAGGGAAGTGCAACCCTGTTTTCATCTTCGTGGCTACTGTCCAGTCCCCACATGGGAGAATAGCAAGCTCACCTGCCCTAGGAGGAGGGTGTGGGTTGATCAACAGAAAATTGCTTGTAACACTGCTTTTCCCACTGCAGCTTCGCTTATGAAGTCCATATCCATTGAGTAATGCTTGATGAATGTAAACAGAGTGGACCACGTCACTGCCTTATAGATGTCCTCCAGGGTGAGCCTGGCATGGAAAGCTGCCAAGGATGCCTGGGCCCTTGTCGAGTGAGCTTTCAGAGATACAGGGCAGGAGATCTTAGCCTCATTGTAAGCTATTGCTATTGCTGACACTACCCAGCAGGAGATTTACCGCGCTGATGCAGTCCTCCCCTTCTTCGTTCCTCTGTAACATATAAATAAGTTCCTCTCTTTCCTAAAGTTTTGTGTTCTTTTTAAAATAAAAAATGAGTGCCCTTCTAACATCTAATGTGTGTAGTGTCCCTTCTGAAGCTGACATTGGTAACGGGAAAAATACTGGGAGAGTGATGTTCTGACTAAGGTGGAACTGTGAAACCACTTTAGGAAGGAATCCTATGCTAGGTTTTAGCACTACCTTGTCCGAGTGGAACTTGGTAAAAGGAGGGTCACAGTATAGTGCCCTTAGCTTGCTCAGTCTCCTGGCAGAGGTGACTGTTACTAGAAAGGCAGTCTTGTATGAAATAAAAAAACAAATCGGCACTGAAAACCCCCTCATATGTTCAAGCAGTTTATGCATTAATTTTGCAAGGACTAAAGACAAACTCCACTGAGGAACCAGAGGTACAACAGGTGGGAACATACTGAATAAACCTTTAAGAAACCTTTTGGATTCCGTCACAGAGAATATTGATCATCCCTTGACCAGAATGGATGGCTGTGAGTTGAACTCTGTGCCTTATTGCCCACAGCCACAGAACTGTAACTTCTCTACATAGATGAAGGGATCCCGTGCCACCCCGCTTGTTCAGGTAGAACATTGTTGTGACATTGTCTGTTTCTATCAGAACGTGTCTTCCTCAGACAATCTCTGTAAAAGAAGTGAGAGCAAGTTTGACCACTCTCAGCTCTAACAAATTAGTGTGAAAAGTGGATTCTTTTTTAGTCCACGTCCCCTTCACCTTCAGTCCTTGACAGTGAGCTCCCCAGCCTTTGAGTGATGCGTCCATGAAAAGGCGGACATTGTGGAATTGGGTCCCTATGGGAATTCATTTAAGGAGGGTCCCTTGAATGGACCACCACATGGGAGACCTTATAATGGTTCTTGGAACAGATAATCTTTTCGGTTGAGGATGTGAGCAGTTTATTGAAGTTTCTTATGAACCAGTTTTCCAATGATCTCATGTAATCAAGTATGTAAGACTACCATGGTGGTGGAAGCCATGTAATACTGGTATTACATTTTTTTTGCTGACTGGTATCTGTTAGAAAGATTTTTTTTTACAAGTACCAACATGGTTTTTACTCTGTTCAGGGGCAAATAAGGTCTCCCTTAATTGACTGAATGGGGGAAAGGTGGGATTTTTCCCAGTTCACCAAGACACCTTATGATTGCATGGTGTGTAATGCCAGCTCTAGAGTCTTGAGTAGTCCCTCTGGAGAATCATCAACAAAGAGCCAATCATCTAGTTAAGATACAACATATAACCCAGCAATCTTAAGTGAGCTATGACCTCTGCTATACATTTTGTAAATATTCCAGAGGCAGTTGCTAGTCCAAAGGGGAGCACTGTGTACTCATAGGTGGCACCAGAGTATGCAAACCTCAGATATTTTCTACTGCTTTCATATATTGAGATGTGAAAATAAGCATCTTTTAAATCCAGTTTGGCAAACTACACGCTGGGTATTATATAGGATACTACCTCCTGTAAGGATAACATTTTGAACTTTGGATCCTTCAAGTGTTTGTTCAGGGATCTTAGGTTTATGGTGGGCCTCTTACCTCCACCCTTTTTATCAAAAGCGAAGTATCTAGAAATGAAGCCTCTTGCTTGACCTTCAGGAATATACCTGAATTCCTTACAGTAAATGAACTCTAGAGCTTGGGCTTTTGCCATCCAAATTAACCATTCTAAATACATCTTCAGATCTTCCATGGGTGAAGGAGCTGATGGGACAGCAACTGAATCATCAGGGGATAGCATTAAAGTGCTCTTCGGACCTGCTTCTGACATCTGGTAAACTGAGTCTGCTAAGATGGAACTGTGATGGGGGGGATGTTCCCTCAGGTTGGTATTGGATTTCCCAGTCCTGTCACAATGCCGTGGGATATCTTGTAGGCTGCCACTGGTATGGGGGCTGTAGGGATGCCCATTGGACCCACTGCTGCGGTACCATAAAAGGGAACAGACCCCATGGGTTCTGTTGAGATGACCACTGATTTGGCGGCTCTATGTCTGTCCACCCTTTATCTTGTGGTGCTGAATTGCCCATAGCAGTTACCCCAAAGAGTTTGTCCTCTGAGGAATCTGAACATCGCAAAGCTGGTGCCAAAGCCACCAAATGGGCCCTCGCACCCTTGTCCATCTGTGTCCAGAATGCCCAGGGCTTTCTCCCACAGCATGGCTTTAAGTGTTGCCACTCTCCCTTCACGAGCCTTTGGAGTAAGCTGCTTACAGACTGGCCATGTGGTTGTATTGAGGCCCTCTCCTAGGCACAGGAGGCATAAAGAATTATCATTTTGGGCCATCTTTGCCCCACACTTCCTGCATTTTTTAAACAGAGCCATCCTACTGAATTGTAGGTTATCAGAAGTCTTCTGAATACTCCATGGAGAAACCCCTTTGTTCTTTTTGAAGCCCCACAAAGCAACATATAGAAGCCCTCACGCCAACAAGAATAGAACTGAGGGAAGGAGTGCCTGCCCCCACCTCTGTCATGTGACCCTTTGGGTGGGAAAAGGGATCTCTGTAGACAGAGGGAAGGGGAAAACACTCCAGAGCCTAGAAGCTTATTCAGAAAAGCTTGAAAGCTCCTCTCAGAGGCTGGTCTGCAACTATGCAGTCCCATGTGAGACTGCACAGAAGCTACGATGATGAACCATCTTAAAACATGGGCACATTCAAATGTCAACTGCATTTTTGTGATGTTAGCAGCATCACTTGGAAGGAAAGCAGGATAAAAAATTAAACTACGCCTGATAAAATTCCCTCCACTATACAGCTATGTATATAACTCTGTATTTCTTGGGTTTAGGAAGCCTTCAATTTGCCACAGTTATAGTATCTAAATTATTTATTTATTTAGAACATTTATATGCTGTCTCTCCAAACACCTGCTTGAGGTGGCTTATAACTGTTGCGATCCCTCCTGGGCTGTATTCAAGACTCAGGAACAGACTAACAGATTCTTCAGAGGATGACATCCCTGAGTGACAATCAGGAGGCTCAGGTGACATCCTACACCAGTGGACTCCCATTTGGACCCAGAATCCCTGGATCCTATGGCATCAATCACAAAGGAGCTATCTTTAAAGATTCAGCTCCAGATGATGATCTCAATGTAACTGACTCCAGGGCAGCCAGCCTCCTGCCTCCTGTCTCACTAACCTGTTAATGTTCTTTGAGGGGGTGAACAAACATGTGGACATGGGGGATCCAATAGATATTGTTTACCTTGACTTCCAGAAAGCTTTTGATAAAGTTCCTCATCAAAGGCTCCTAAGTAAGCTCAAAAATCATGGGATAAAATGACAAGTCCTTTTATGGATCAAAAACTGGCTAATTAATAGAAAACAGAGAGTGAGTATAAATGGGCAGTTCTCTCAGTGGAGGGGGGTAAGCAGTGGGGTACCACAGGGATCAGTACTTGGTCCACGGCTTTTTAACTTGTTCATTAATGATTTGGAGTTGGGAGTAAGCAGTGAAGTGGCTAAATTTGCGGATGATACGAAGTTGTTCAGGGTGGTGAAAACCAGTGAGGATTGTGAGGCACTCCAAAGGGATCTGTCAAAGATGGGCGAGTGGGCGTCAACATGGCAAATGGGGTTCAATGTGGCCAAGTGCAAGGTGATGCACATTGGAGCCAAAAATCCTAAATATAAATACACGTTGATGGGGTCTGAACTGGCAGAGACTGATCAAGAGAGAGATCTTGGAGTTGTAGTAGATAACTCACTGAAAATGTCGAGACAGTGTGTGACTGCAATAAAGAAGGCCAATGCTATGCTGGGGATTATTAGGAAGATCAGACAATATCATAATGCCGCTATATAAATCAATGGTGCGACCTCATCTGGAATACTGTGTGCAATTCTGGTCACCACACCTTAAAAAGGATATTATAGCTTTGAAAAAAGTGCAGAAAAGGGCAACTCGAATGATAAAAGGGTTGGAACACTTTCCCTATGAGGAAAGGTTAAGGCGCTTAGGGCTCTTTAGCTTGGAGAAACGACGACTGAGGGGTGACATGATTGAGGTTTATAAGATGATGCATGGGAAAGAGCAGTTAGAGAAAGAGGTACTTTTCTCCCTTTCTCACAATACAAGAACTCGTGGGCACTCCATGAAATTGCTGAGCGGTCGGGTTAGAACGGATAAAAGGAAGTACTTCTTCACCCAAAGAGTGATTAATGCTTGGAATTCACTGCCACAGGAAGTGGTGGCGGCTACAAGCATGGACGGCTTCAAAAGGGAATTAGATAAGCATATGGAGCAGAGGTCCATCAGTGGTTATTAGCCACAAGGTATAGATAGGGACTCTGGGGCAAGTGATGCTCTGTCATCTTGGTGCTTGGGGGGTTCTACAGTGGGAGGGCTTCTAATGTCCTGGCCCCACTGGTGGACCTCCTGATGGCACTGGTATTTCTGGCCACTGTGTGACACAGAGTGTTGTACGGGATGGGCCTTTGGCCTGATCCAACATTGGCATCTCTTATGTTATTATGTTCTTATAGGGCCAAATCCTAGTTCTACAGGTTCTCTCTCCACTCAGTGGGTGTGGCAGAGACCCACGAAGAGCCCACGAAGAGGCTGTTCAGCAATGACAAAGCACCAGGCTGGCAGCCTGTGTTCCAAATACTAAGTCAAATCAGTGCTTTGAAGAATCAAGACTCAATCAAGCCCTGGCTAGATGAAGCCCAGAAACAGGTGGGGCCTCTTATTCTCCAGAATCCAGCAACACTCCCAACCATCTGGCTCTTTCAGGTACATGCTTAGACAAATTGGGACTCTGAATCATAGCTCCAAGTTTGGAACCCTAGTTTGCCCAGATGTGTCGAACTGGAGGTCACAGCAAACTGGAGTTTGATTGAAGGCTTCCCAATCAAGGAAGTGCCAGTTCTTGTTCTGTATGTAAGAGGATGAAGGAAGGAACATTTGGGAAAATAAGCTGCCTTAATGCCTCTCACAGGCAGAGGGTTTTTCAAGAAATCTGAATACAGCAGAAAAAAAGGGGCACAAAAACATTGAAGAAAAAATTAGAAGTGGGTTCAAATGTTGCAAATAAGGAATAATAATAGATTCTGAGTTTGAAAAGGTTGAAGACCGCCAGATGAAAGCATACAAAGACCAACTGACTAGCATGTCATCATATGTGCTGAGCAACCTTTAAAAAATCTCGGTAATATATTTCATTACACTGCAGAACTGCAGACAGTTCCTATGCAAAAGACAGCCCTTGAAAATTGTATTCATAGGTAGATTGCAGCTTATATCTTCTGCAAGATGACCGGTTACCATTAGGCAAAGTCTAGATGTTAAACTAAGAGATGAAATCACCATTATGTATTGTAATACTGTCATCTCTCATACACAGGTATCTGAAGGTAGGACAACACAGATTTTGAAAGATGTTATAATTAAATGGAATAAAAGCAAGTGCTGTGGAACTGGAAACCTGACGGGTAATTTCTTCCAAATGACTTACATGTGTGACTAAATTGGATGGTGCAATTCTTTATGAATTATGGAGTGCAGCATATTTAGGTGCTTGAAATGGAGAAGAAATGGGGAAGAAAATCCTTCTGCATATGACGGCCATGGGTCCCAGGCTAATTTTCTCACTGATGTGCTATTTTCTATGGACAGGGAGTCTTTTGAAAAATGGGAGACCATTCAAGCACACTTGTAATAGCATGAAGATCTATTACGTAGTTTTGAATTAAAGGGAAAAGTTTCTTTTAGTACCAATCTGTGATTTTTATGGATATATAATTTGAGATCATTGTGGGTTTTATGTACAATCTAAATAAAGAACTGTACCCTATACAATACTCTATACAGAATGGAATAATCATATTCTCTAAGACACTGCTGAAATGGAATGATATTATTTCACTCTTAGACTGAACATCTGATGTAATTGATTGTGCAGCAATCGATGCAAGAATGAAAAAGGGAGATGCTTATTTCATGAAAAGTAATGATTTTTTTAAAATCTGAATCTTCAGACTTGCACAACATATCAAAAATTGACAAGCGTGTTGAGTCTCTGAAGTGCTTTTGATGAAAGTCTTTTGCTGTTGTACAGGATTTGTAGTTGTGATGATACAATGCTATCTTAGCTAACTGACCACACTTCCATCCAAGCATTAAGTTTGTTGTCTTCCTGACCTCAAACTTAGCTATATGGACAACCCTGAATAAATTTTCTTCTCAAATAGCACTCCTATACCATTGAGGTCTTTACACGAAAGTCTGTTGGCAAGATTTGTGCAAAACGGGCTTTAGCCCTGCTATGAAATATCATCAAGTTTGCATGTTAGTTAAGAACTGTGTTCTTTGAGGAGTCTGCAATGCATTTAATATTTGATGTCCTACTTTGAAATCGAACCACATTTAGTCAGGTTTCCTCCATGTAAATTTTGGAATGAGACGATGGTGTAGGGGGGAAGGGTTCAAATTTGTTAGACACTGGGATACTTTTTGGAACAAGAGGGAGCTGTACAGACGAGATGGTCTCCACTTGTCCCGAGAAGGAACCAGGCTGCTGGCGCTTAAAATCAAAAAGGTGGCAGAGCAGTTTTTAAACTGAATATTGGGGGAAAGCCGACAGCGGATTAAAAGTCTCTGGTTCGGGTTGGCTCATCTCAGAGAGATGAGGGGGTACCTGTTGCTTTTCTACAGGGAGGTGGATTGAAATTGTCCACTGAGACCATGGCTAGTGACATGGACTGCCTGACAAGGTCTTGAGATAGCAAGAGGAAGGTGGCAGGCTTAACTTGTATGGGAAATTATAGCTGTCTCTATACAAATGCTAGAAGTGTCCGAGGTAAAATCGGGGAGGTGGAGTGCTTGGTGTTGGAGGGAAAAATAGACATTGTGGGTATTTCAGAAACTTGGTGGGATGAGGAAAATCAGTGGGATACGGTGATTCCCAGTTATATATTATATCGGAAGGATAGCGGGGGAAGGGTTGGAGGTGGGGTGGCTCTGTATGTCCGAGAGGGTATACAGTCCAGAAAGATTGAGAGGCTAAGAGAATTGGATTCGTTTCTGAAAATTCTATGGGTTGAAATAGGGGCCCCAAAACAAAACTTAACACTGGGAATTTGTTATCACCCACCAGATCAAAAGATAGAGGAGGATTATAAAATGATGAAT
>NW_015164669.1:86628-102981 GCF_001447785.1 Gekko japonicus
AACCCCTGCCCCAGAGGCCCGTTTCCCGCCGGGAGTCCCCCGCTGCGGCTTAAGGTAGGACTTGGCAACCCTAAACACAGGCTATGGCAAATAAAATGCAAGTCTGTGGTCAGGCAGGCAAAAAGGGAACATGAGGAGCATATAGCGAAAAACGTAAAGACCAACAATAAAACTTTCTTCAAATACATTAGAAGCAAGAAACCAGGCATGGAGGCAGTGGGGCCCTTGGACGACCAAGGGATAAAAGGAGTACTGAAGGATGATCGGGAAATGGCTGAGAAGCTAAATGCATTTTTTGCCTCTGTCTTCACTATGGAAGATGAGAACTACTTGCCCACTCCAGAACCGTTGATTTCGGAAGGGGTGTTGGAAATCGTGTTTTACTGAAGTCCAATAAGGTGTTTTACTGAAGTCCAATAAAAAACTGTTTATTAAGGACAATATGGAGGAGGAGGAAGAAATCATACATGCTACTCTGAGCTCCTTGAAGGAAGGGCAACCTAAAAACGATCTCCTCCTAAAGTTATATAAGCCTCATCCACTTCTTGTTTTACAAGACACTTGATCAAAGCTTATATAAAACTGCCTTATCAGTTCCTTGAATAAATTGGTTTATATGAAGTCAGAACTGGCATATGCTGGATTGTTCTGAGTAATCATTAAAATCAGAGTAATGACCTTGCACTCTGAAATATAAAAAGGATCATAAGTTTCTAAGATTAAAAAAATGTAAATAGCCTGTATTCAAATGAGAGTTTACAGACTGCAGAAGTGGGTTCTCACACTCTCAGGCTATCTAACACATCTGCACAACAGCATATCATGCCAGTCTTGAACAAACTATGCTAACGGCCACCTTGAGGGACAAGGGCATTTCTGTGGTGGTACCATGCCCTTAAAATGTGAAGCTCTCTTCCCACCAGCCATCTGATGTTGTTTTTGTTAAATGTTAGTTCACCAGTGTAAATGTTGTCATTCTTCTTGGGTTTTGGTCAGTATTTTATGAGGTGTGTCCATGTTTGGTGGGGCTGGTTTTGCTTCTTCAATTGCCTAGGTCTTTACTGCTGCTAAATAATGTGCTAAATATACTTGGCATCACAGAGAGACTACTCTAATCTTTCCTTGTGGATCTTCAATTCTATGCCCATACAGTCTTCTTCCCAGGCTGTCTTTGTATTGTCCTACACATTTGCTGCTTGTGGCCTATGCACAATGCCTGAAAAATAGATCAACTAAAAAAAAGCCAAAATTCACCAGAGGTAAAGGAAAGAGGGTGACTGTACAATGCACGACTGTCAGAAATGCCCCCAAGCTATGTGTGGTTTGAACAAAACAGAACCTCCATTTCTAGTTGCCTCATAATGTATATCGGTTACCTTAAATGTATCTAGCTGGTTCTTTTGTTCAATTCCATTTTTTAAAAGCCATTCTATAATTTTGGAGTTTCTGAAATAAGAAAGAGAGTGATGCAGCACTATATGTACTGGGATGTATGGACTGATTAACTTTTTGCATTTGTTACTGTTCTCTTCTCTTTTACAATAATGCAAAAAGAAAGAGTGATTTGGGCACTCTTATCATTTTTCTTTTCAAAGTACTCTTTCCTTCTAGATTCCAGGTGGTTACCTTTCCTCTACTGTGGGCATTTACTACTATGCATGCCTCCAACTTGTTATCTAACAAAGATAATTAAAGAATAACCTATGCAAGGCAAGAGGAACAAAAGCAGCTTAAAGATAAAACACCATGTTCTTTCCCCTGTACACAAGGACACGTGCACACATACTCCTTCCCCCTGCCCACAAAGACATGTATGAGTTCTGACAAGAAGAGACATGAGATAATGTGACATGAAATCACTTTTAATCTTGAACAAGCAACACAATTCCACTTTCAGGAAAGGCGATCTCATTTGTGCTTCAAGTGCTATTGAGCAGGCCTTTGGCAACCTAACCAATAGTTCTCTCAAACACACAAGTCCTTGACTGAACTATGCATGTTGAAATCTTTCCAATTTTCTGTCAAGTATGCTACCTCATATAGCTTAGACCCATAGAAATTAATCCATCAGCAGACTGCTTCTCTCTTTGTACTTGCAACCTATTTTTGCTTGTCCTTGAATTGTAAATTTGTGTGTGCCAGAGGATTCTCTTATAAAAAGCTATCACCCTTCCACAGTGTCTTCAAACAGCTTTACGTTTACTAACTCTAACATTACGAAATAAAAGTTTTAAAAATTTATTGTGGCACCCAACAATATTACTTAAGGCCAACCTTGAAATTTGTTCCTTGTCTGGAATGCCCACCAATACTTTCTCAAGTGCCCAACCCTACATGCTCTCCCTCCATTTCAAGATCTGAAGGGCTAGCAGTTGTGCTCACTATCAAGACTGCAGGATGTAAACCAACACTATCTGAATTAGTATATTCAGATACACATATTTAATTTTGCATGTTGAAGTAATACAGGTAGTAGTAAACTTATGTTCACTATTCTGGTACCCAGCAGCAAAGAATAACTTGGGGGGGGGAGCGACACTCTAGCAAAACGACCAAAGGGCAGCAGCTTGTGATTGGGCCCAGCATCATCAATCAGCAGTAAGTTCGGCTTGCCGCCTGCTCATTCCAGTGTGCTTATTGTAACTGCATTTGACAAACTGCTCACTAGTATCTGAATAGGTCAAATGAAGTTTAATTGTGCTTTTTTGTAAAAGTCAGTTGTGCATGTGAAATCTAATATAGCTTTCCCACAGGTTTCCATTTGGTGGCCAGTTAAGAGCTTAATATATTGTTTAAGTAAAACAAAGCAAAACTGTACTCTCACAGTGACTCAACAGTTGAAAAGCGTCTCCATGTCCCTTACGGTTGCTTTACTCCGCTTATGGTAATGTCAAAGGCAAGCGCGCTATCCAGGCATGGATAAATACACTCATGCCAATTCTCACACCACCTGCTGGAAACTGTAGTTGTCCCCCACCTCCACAGTCATTCCCATATGACTTTTTAAAAAATATGAAAGGCAGCTGAACTAGACCGGTAGAGGATATTTTGAATTCTTGTACTTCCTTATCAGTGTTGTCATTGCTGTTATGGATAAGAGCTATAATTTCCCAGGCAACCATGAGACTCTTATCCTACATCATAAAGCTGCTCTACTTAGCTGCCTTCACATGCACATGAGCCTGTAGCACATGAAGCAACTTAGTTGAGTAAGCCCATAAAAGTGGCTACTGAACACACACACAGCTGTTCAACACGGCCTTCAATCAAGCCACAGTATTTTTTTTTAAAAATGAAGGGCTTAATTCATGCTCAAAGAATTCAATCACATTTAATCATAAATCATGTTCCTTGTATCCCCTTGCCTTCCTCCCCTTCCCAGCCAAAAGATGGTAAGAAGGCGATTCCTTTAAAGCAGAGGAAGAAAATTCACCTTGTGGACCACTAGAAACAAATACTTTATTATCCACGCCAGCCAAAATTATGTATCTTGTAACACAATGGTTTCTAGTAGTCTGCTGGCAACCCCTGACTTGGTATTTTTTCAAGGATGAAGAAAAAATGGGCTGCACCCAGCAATGTACCAACAAAACAAAAAGGGGGGAAATGCCAGGTGAAAGAACTTGATTGCTGTGGACAGTTCCAGCACTAGGTAAATGCTCTAATTCCCCCTGATGAAGCCTGCATGGTAAAATGCATTGGGACTTTCTAAAATAAAGTATCAATCATCTATCACCTAGTATTTTTTTCCTTTTTGTTCTGTTCGAACTTTTTCAGAAACAGCTTAATGGGAACACCACTAATGGCAGACAAATGTCTTTGAAAATTAGCTCACCTTCTACGCTCTTAAATTTCTTTGCAACATACAGACCATTACCCAGAATTCTCTGTACCACAAAAGGGTTCTTCAGAACGCATGTTAATGTGGCAAGGATTCCTTGAAACCTGAAAATCTGGAAACAACTGACAACAATTTTGTAAGGTTTCAGTCGGGAAATAAAGGACATCCATGATTGTCATTTACTATAACATCCTACCCTGAGAATTATTCCTTTGTGGGGGGTTTTTAAATAATCAGCTTAGCAGGCAAATGTAGCATTATTCTGATGCACAGCTTGTAATATAATGGAGCTCCTAAATTACCACACTGAAAATGGACTCTGGGAGAGAAGTTACATTTGTAATGCAAGGATGTGGAAGACAAACATCTCATGTTAATCTCCAAGACAGCCACAATAGTCCTAAGCAAAGCTGGTTTTGTTTTCCTAGCTCAAACGGTTTGTGATGTCATCCTGTAAATGGTTTCAGTTGGTTGCTTAAAATAATACCCCCAGGTATTTTTGTATGAGCATCTTTTCCTTGAGGCTGATCTACATCATCTACTTGGACAGATCTTATGCACCAATGATGCCCTAAAGAGTACAGCAATGAAATTTAAAAGAGAAAAAAGGGGGAATCAAGATGTATGAGCAGGAAAGGGCAAGATACTAGAGGAGCACAAATGGTTTGGCTCTTGTACAAGATGTTTCAATTACATGAATGTAGAAGGTCTCATTCAAAAAAACTTCAAATGAGCTGCGGTTACACCAGCGGCTTGGCACGAGATGGTGGTGCCTCAAATTGAACTGGCTTTAAGTGGAGCAGAGCATTTCATCCAGACTGCACACTCTGTGGCGGGTTACCCACCCGTCCGATGGGGGAGCATCCACATTACTGTTGTGCTTCAACCATGGGATGAGCTGTAAGGGTGGGTTTTATTTAAATACATGTAGATGGATGTGCTCATGCACATATAAGTAGCAACTAAAAAAACAGTGGGAGAGTGGTTTGAAGGAGTCCAAAAATGGACCCAATTACGCACACAGAACCCGGGGGGGGGGTTAGTCATTGGCCTCCTGAAGGCCTAGATTTCAGGTATCAGTGAGTTCATCAAGAGAGCTGCCAGCAGAGCCCAACAAATCCTGCAGAGCATTCTGGCATCCAATTGGATCCATGAGTCTCTGTGAATGAGCATAAATAAGATCACTGCCCCTGTAAAGAGAGGAGGCAAATCTCAAACTGGCACTGGTTTGCAAAGAACCACTTAATTTAGATCAATTCCTTCACATAAAATCAGATCCAGTGTGTGGCCTGCTCTGTGCATGGGGGCCAATACAACCTGGGAGAGTCCTAATGATGCCACAGCAGTCATAAAGTCTAAGAAAGCATCGGTGTGGACGTTGAAGTCCCCCAAAACTATCAGTTCAGGGAAACGCAAGGCCCACTTTGCCACCGCCTCAGCCATCCTCAGCAGGGAGTCAGCTGGTAAGGTAGGTGAACGGTAAACCGGTAAGACTCCCACCCTCTCCATGGCACCCCACACAAGGCCTACACATTCAATGCTGGTGATGTTTGCAGCAGGAAGCCGTTTGAAGGACAAAATCTCGGATGAGAATTGCCACCCCAGCCCCACCCCCCATCTTCTTGTTGATGTTGGACTGAGTATCCTGGAGGAGTCAGCTGAGTGAGAACCACCACTTTATCCTCGTCCGCCCAGTTCCCAGTGAAGCATGCCAGATCAAAATTGCCTTTCCTAATAAATTCTTCACAGGAGGCAGTCTTATTCATAATTGATCTGACATTGCACAACATCAAGCCTGAAGAGGGGGGAAAGGCTGTCACCCAGCTTTTGTATGATTCCCAGGTCAGTATTTATAAAGAAAGATGCCTACTGGAAGCGGTACAATGTAAGTTCCTACGAACGATCTCTGGAGTCCTGTAATGTATTTTGTATGCTCTTCTCCAACTAGAGGTTGGGCTGATCTCCTTGGAGACATGTAACTACTTGCATCCACCTAGTGGCTAAAACTAATCTTCAATCCAGTGGGTCTAGTACTCTTGATCTTTGCTGACAGCCACTGTTCAACCTGGCTAAGAGCAGTTGAGATGATACTCCAGGAGCTCAGTCTCCCCCCCCCCCAGTTTTACTGCATACTGGGTATCAAAAAGCAAAAGAAACAACTAAACAGCAGTTCTTGGATCACGCCCTACAATCAGACAGGGTTCAGATACAGAAATATACAGCTATTCGGCAACATGCTAAATGTTTTCAGCCAGCAGATTACCTTAGGTCCCTCGAGACTCCGAATATCAAAGAATTTTTACCCTGGCATGCTTTAATACACCACCTTCAGCCCTTCTGGAAAGCAAATACCATCAGGTCCTGCTCCTTCAATGGCTTTGCCTATTTCATGCAGTGAAAATAGAGTCTACTGATCACGTTCTGCTGCACTGCCCATGCTACAATAACATCCAACATCAGTATATTGCTCCAATTCTCTCAACTATACCGGAAAGATCTGAACAACTTTATGTCTCTCCTTCTTGCAGACTGCTCCCAGGAGATAACTTACACAGTTGCCAAATTTTGCCTATGGGCATGTGGGATACGCAAACGGCTGACTGAGTCAAGTAATTTTGCTTATCTTTTCTTTCTTTGTCCCCCCTCTTAATTTGTGTTCATTGTTTTGTGCTTGTGTTCATTGTTTTGTGCATTGCATGTGTTTTCCCTTTTATTATCTGCTGATTCTCGAAGCTGATCTTGTATCGAACCTGAATTCTGATATGAATAATGTCACTGGTCAAGGTGAAATACCCCATCTAGCAAACACCTGGGATAGTAAAACCACAAACATGATGTTGAAGTTCAAGGGAAATAATCTGGCCCCAATTAACTAGTTTTAATCAGTTGTTTTAGCGTCACAGGGCAGCTTAGAAAAAGATCACTGCCAGGTATAGTAATTTCTAAGTATGAGGACAAAGGAAAGCTTCAGGCACAATAGCAATACCAAGACAGACTGTAAATGGGAGCAGTTTAAGAACAGAAGAATAATGGAAATAAGACACATAAGAGTGGTCAGCTCTCTGCAAAAAATAATAATACAAAACTATGCAAGAGTTTCAAAACCTGTGAGGGGCACATTAATGTCATTGTTACAGATAATGCGCAGCTTAATTTGTAAGAAAACTCCAATTCTATCTTATGTTCTCAGAATAAAAATCTGTAATTTTGAAGATTTCCTGCTAATCTTTCAAATGAAATGCCCCAGTCTTCTGCAGCAAATCTGATTAAATTGACTCTCACATTAAGACTCTGAAGTGACTCTCCATAGAGAACATCAGGGCAACAAAAATGGCCCTGCAAAGATAGAAATGCAGCCCTTATCTATACATCTAACAATGTAAATTAGAAACTTTGGGTATAATTGGAGGAAAAAATAAATATGTTGCCATCTCTCATCGATTTCAGTATGATCACTATCCACCTTGCAATGGAAGAGACAGTGCTTTTATTTAGCTGTCAGAAAAACAACTTTCTAAAAAGCCCAACAGAGTAAACAGGTTCTAGGCCTTGGAAAATAATTCAAAAAGCTGGATGTAGAAAAATCTACCCTCTGTAGATCTATAAAAATGGGAAAATATTACTACCCTAAGCAAAGGTGCTTTTATTAGGACTATGCTTTACAAGATTAAACAACAACAACTGAAGTTAACAAAACAAAAACAAACAAGCTTTATGGCAATTCAGAGTAAATCTATATAATGGAATCTATTATTTGGGGGATCTACTTTTTTAAAGATAAACAACGAACAGTGACATCACCCCATTTGCTAACTACTGAAAATCATTCCACCCCTCCTAATGTTAATGGAATTGTTTTCAAAAGGAAATATCACCAGATGATGTAATATGCTCTTTATTGCTTACCAGAATTTGCAGGACTGTGAAAAATTAGGTTACTGAAAGCATTACATGTTGTAAATTTGTTGAAAACTACTTGATGCGTTTTTCGGGCCTCATTTTACGGTTGCATACATCAAGCTCATTTTAAACCTACAATCTAAAGTTAGGAAAATTAATCTGATATCTGTCAAAAAACAGCTTGTCTTCCAACATTGCTAATTAGTATAAAATGTTGTACACATACCCATTTTAACAACAATGCAAGTATTTTTTATTCATTAGCAATCAAAACCGCACATGCTCCATAAATCCAGTGAACCAGAATCTCTTAATTACGAGTTGCCAACATCTGTCTTGTTGAAATTTTATGTTAATATACAAATGTTTGCATCTAAAAATACAGGGCAATGGCAGACGCATCTTGGAATGGTACAGGGATGTTGTCACAGGCATAGCGTTCCGAAGCACTCATGCAGAGGTACCATTTGATGGCAACACTACATAAGGAAGCCATGGAAACAGCCACCTGCAGTTTACATGATGATACAGACTTTGTTTGATCTGCTAGAATCATACAAATGACCAACGCTGGCCGATTCCAAACAGTTATATAAATACCTGGACTCTATCTTGGCTTCTTGCCTGCTCTCAGAAGCTAGTCATTTTCTCAAATTACAGAAAAATGACACTTTTAAAATTGGAAGTTACTTTCTTCCCCCCTCCTCTCCACCCCTGCTTCTTGCAACTTTCATTACATGAAGTTTACAAGAATTACCTTGTCTGGCAACAGTTTACCACTTTGACAGACTCTCCAGTTTTTCTAGCTGATATCATTAGCTATAAACATGGCTCATCATTTTCCCTACTCTGGCCCTCTCCCCAGACTGCAAGACAGTTTAGGAAACAGCAGAAATCTTTTATTGCCTTAGCAGGAAAAACCTGAATCAAGTCAGAAAGAAAATTGATTTTAATGACTAGCTGGATGAAATTCTACCCTTCTCTAAAACAGAGCTTTCTCCCAGCACAGAGACCACACACTGTGGAATGAAGTTTTCAGTGATCTGGGAATTCCTTACCCCATACTCAGTTGTTTCCAATATGGATTATTTTATTAATCACACAGGTATATTAGGAGAAAGCAGGTTTTGTCTTTTCATAACAAATGAAGACTGGTGCAAATTGTTTTTTGGTCAAGTCTAAACTTTGAACTGCAGTATTCTAAACATACACACACACACCTTTCTTTCGAGCCTGACAAACTGAGGAGGATGTTACCTCAACATATAAAACTGATATTTCTTTATTAATTTATTTAAATCTTGGCTTCAGGAGGCTTACAAGTAATTAAAACATTAAAAGTTAAAAACCCTAATACCTCTGCTTCCTCCCTAAAATATGTGTGCTATTCATACCCATCAAAAGCCTTGACAAGCAATGGCTGCAATGGCTCTGGGAGATCTCCAGTGAGGGGACTCCATCACCTCTTCCGGAAGCCCATTCCACAGAGTGGAGCCACAATGCAAAAGGCCCAGGCTCTGGTCAATGCCAGGCAGGCCGCCCTAAGCAGGGGAACAGCCAGCACGTGGCAACCTGAAGACTGTAGCTGGCACACAGGAACATACGGGAGGACATAATCCTTCAGATATGTGGGACTTTAAATGTCACAGCCAGCATCTTAAATTGAACTCAGAAACAAACTGGTAACCACTGTAGCTGATTTAAAATGGGCAAGATATGTTCCTTCAGCTAGCCTCTGACAATAGTTGGGCTGCTACACTGTAAACCAGATGCCGTTTCCATGTTGTCTTCATTGGTAGCCCAATGTAGAGGGTGTTACACTAATTCAACAATGAAGTTACAAAAAGCATGGATCAACGTGGCCAGATCAGCTGGGTCTAAGAAAACTGAGAGACGGCAAACCAAATGCAGCTGATAGAAGATGCCTTTGGCCACTATGCCAACTTGTTTTTTAAATAGCAAGGCTGGGTCCACAAGGACACCCAAGCTCTGGAAAACCAACTGCACTCCATCCAGGACAACTGGATCTAATCCCACTAAAACAGCAGCCTTCCTGACCAGCATTACCCATATCTTGTCTGTATTCACAGCTTTTTTTTTTTTTTTTTTCCTTTGCTGCCTGACCACAGCTTCAAAGGACAAGGGGAATGCATCTGGAGGTTTGGACAATGAAATATAGCTGGCTTTCATCCGCATATTGTCAAACATGTGGCCCAGGGGTGTCAAACATGTGGCCCAGGGGCCGGATCAGGCCCCCGGAGGGCTTCTATCAGGCCCGCAGTGGAACTGGCTGTCTTCTGCTTCTTCTTCCAGTTCAGCTGCTGCTGTGTCATCGTAGGTTTGCAGGTTACAGATACACACCTGAACAGCATACTCAAGATTGCAACAGCACAGACATTCTGATGCAATAATTCAGAGCAAGAGTGTCAGTTATCAGACACAAATAAAAAATATTGCAAGACTGCTAATGTTTAAGCATGTTTTTATTTTAATTAAAAAAAACCCTTTGTGTTTGTGTCCTTTATAAAGTTTATATCTTTGCTATCTGGCATTACATTTTATGACACACATGGACAACAAGGTCTCAATTATGTCAGATGCAGCTCTCATAACAAATGAGTTCGACACCCCTGCTCTTGACGATCCATAGGACAAATCCAACCCTGTTGATTCTGCTCCTCCAGTTGAAACTCAGACAGAAAAGACCAAAACCACTGAAGGTCTTCTCTCTTAACACCAACTCCATAGTCCAACCAGTGGATAAGAATGGAGCAGTTAACCATATCAAAAGATCTGTGTACATGGGAATGACTGTCCACTTCAAATGCACCTCATTCACCAGTGCAACTTAAGCCATCTCAGTTCCAAACCCAGGCCTGAAGCTGAATTGAAATGGATGTTATCCAGGATGTGTCATCCAGGAACTTCTGGAGCTGCTTTGCCACGACACACCACAGTCTATCCCTTTCCCCAGAAAATGAAAATGGCCTATAACTGACCATCTCATCCTTAGGCAATGAAGGTCTTTTAACCAAAGGTCAAATAACTACATTAAGCAAAAGTCAAATAACTACATTCCTCAAAGGTCTAGAGGAGCCGCCACAGTCAACGAGGAATTAATGATGTTCACCAGCAGCTCCAATACCTTTCCTCAGCATGATTTTAGAAAGTCAGGGTGGGCATGGATCAAGAGCACAAGTGGTGGCTGTCTAACCCCCAAGAACCCTGTTAGAAGGCCACAAATTTCTCAGCAGATGACCCTGTTCAGCAGATGACTTTGTTTGACACTCAAGATTAGACCAAGCTGATCAGGGATATGTTTGGATTGTCTCAATCATCTTGAACAGCTGCTGAAGACGTTCACAGCTGTCTGTTGGTCAGAAGTTGACTCACAGCTGACTGGGGAATCAACTAGGAGTTGGATTCTTATCCTGCTTCCTCAGTAAAATAGCTACACAGTGAAATTGCAAAAGGCAGCTCTTCTCTCTCCCCCTCCCAAGCTGGGTAGGAATGGAAGCAATGCTTAAATGACAGCATTGCAAAAGACAGGATAGAAAAAGCTTGTTTCTCTTCCCTGCTCTGAGCTGCCCACAGGCAGATGCAGTGCTTTAATCTTTGCACTGCAAAAAGGAGAGAAGAAAGAGCTCATTTCTCTCATTTCGTCTGCAGCCCAAGCTAACAATCTGGGGTGGGGAGAAGAGAAAGAATAGCTGGACTTCTGATCACCTCCCTTAAATTTGCTGCATCTTAGCAAGTGAGGAAGGCAGCAAAGTTTCTAGGGAAAGAGATCAGAAGAACCCGGCTAATCATCTGGGATATGACTCCTTATTTCTATTCCTTAAAAAACTTTGGCAGGGACAGAGCATAATTGTACCAGGAGGAGATCAAAAGCCAACTCCCAGCTGATCCCACATTAGCTGGATGTCAGCTTCTGATGGCTGTAAGTAGCCTGTTCCTCTGAATACATATGAACAGATTTCAAATAGCCTGCCAATTAATTGGCTGCCTGATCACCACTGGCAAATGGGAAGTGAGCCCGAATAACAGGTGTTCGAATACTCTTACTTGTCAGCATCCATAAGTAAAATCCTTTCTAAAGAAAACCCAGTGCCTCAATGATACATTTTCAAAGGTCATCTGCATCACATCCACTAAAACCAATTCACTGCTTATCACAGAAACATCAAATATCATATCTTTTTTTTAAAAAAAAATAACCCAACTGCTTATGAGAAAAGCAACAGTGCCATCCTAAGCATCCTTCTAAACTCTTTTATTTCAATGAACTTAGAAGGGTATAACTCTGCTTAGTACAGTACTGGAAAAGACTAAACTGGACTCAGGGTGACCTCAGTTAGAATATAATCTTCCCATCAGCACAGTAGTTGGCCTTAAAAGAGCGTTTCCCCCAGCTTCACCTTCTCCCCTCCTCTCCCATACAGAGTTAATAATAAATAGAAGATAATGTGCATGAAGTACTTTGAACACTCTAAAATTCACTACACAGAGAGACCTTATATTATGGATTAACAATACTGGATGACTACATAAACTTATATTGGTTTCAATCAAAGGAATCAGAACCAATATACTTTTTTTAAAAAGCTTTTAGTTTAGTAAACTACGTGTTATTTAACATTTTGGGAGCATCTCCTACCATGCTAAGGTTCAAAAGCCTCCCTCTAACATTACCTTAGTGGTGAAGTGGCCAGTGTAAAGAAGGATCTATACAAACCTCCATTGTTCCCTCTAAGCTGAGCTAGCATGAGCTGGCTCACAGTTTTTTAGCTTCTGGCTCACACATTTTTGTCTCAGCTCAGGAAGGAGGGCTCCAGAGCAAACTGATTAATGCAGCAGCCAAATCGCTTGCTCACAACTTTAATGCCAGTAGCTCACAAAGTAGAATTTTTGCTCACAAGACTCCACAGCTTAGAGGGAGCATTGCAAACCACTCCAGCAGCAAAACTGCCAAATCGCACTAATCAGGAGTGCAGTCAGCCCACATCAGCATATTTCTCCCTAAGAACTGGGATGATGCTGCTACAGGCGGAGAAAAAAAAGAGTTGCACGGCAAGCTTTCCTCACATATAGCTTGTGATGTATCTTACTGGAGTGGGAGTTGCTGTGTAGAGGCTGCAGTATCCACCACCCTAAGGTAATGTCAGAAGAGGCCTCAAAGGCACTCTAAGGAAGCAACATGCTTTCTCGCATGTACTTCCCTACTGCAAGCAATTTCAGGCAGGAGGAATTATTTGCTTCTTCAGCCATGACTAAAGAATATAAAATCTGATGGATGTAAAAGTTTCTGGGTTCTTTCATTTTAATACCGAGAGCTCAACTGAGGGTAGAACTACTCTTTATGAAATTATTTTTCTGGATGATTAGTTTAAATAAAAACCAGCTGCAAAGACTGAGATTTAAAGTAAGAGGAAGATAAGAACGATTTAATTCTCCCCCCCCACACACACACACTGAAAATGGTCACCCCCACTAGGTAAATATGTCAGTACTCATTTCGCCTCCTCAAAATGGAGGAAGCAGCTGTAGGACAGTGATTTTTAGGAGGAAAACCATATGAAGAAAGAATGAAACAGCTCTTCTTCCCTGCACAAGTTTTTCCATGTTAATCACAGCCCGTACAGCTGCTTTGTTAAAAAAAAAAAAATCAGGAACATTTTTACATAAAGCTGCATGTAATTTTACATAATGTAAAAACCTGAGTAAAATTTTATAAATCTTAGAACACCGAGCACTAGTGTTGTGCAGTGATTACAGCATGGTTTTCCAGACTTTTTACCATTAATGAATTGTTTTCACATTAACTTCTCCGCTAAAGAACCACTTCCAAGTCTACTATGGAACTCATGTAAATTGTGAGGATTCTGGGCCATATTTTAAGGTGTGTACCCATAAGACACTGGCCAGAGTTACTGAGCTTCACTGCCAACCTCTTTGAACCAAGAATACACCTTATGTGCTACAAGGTTATCTCTCTAGCGGTGGGTCTTTTTGGAAAGTTTGTCCTCCACAGCAAACCTTCCAACTGTGTTCTGTGAAACCTAGGACTTCCTTAACTTGAAAACCACTGAATCCAAGATTAGAGTCAAACGTTTCATATATTAGAGTTTATAAATATCTTAAAATTTAAGTGTATACCTAAACATGTGAATGTGGTATACAAGTGTTTGAAATATGTAAGTCATACAGTTATAACTGAAGAACTGGCTGCATTTCTGGTGTTTGCTTCAGCAAAGAGACAGGAATACCAAGCCGATAAAAAACAGAAGGTGTCACCAGTGGTTTCCACGCATACCCTCCTCATGTAAGCATAGCCATTCAGATACTGCAGCAAACCATATATGATGCAAATCTGTCTCAATCAACTGTTTGTGTGACTCAATACACTGTTTGTGTAAATACATTGCAAGCCATAGTTTATTAACTCAGATACATTTCCAAAACTTATAGTAATGAATGGCAGTATCAGAGTTGAACCCAAGGTGCTAACCTTCTATGTTGAAAGATGGTTTGCTTGATCCTGGGGAAGGGTTCTGTTATTGACCCAGGAGGAGGATCTGGCTGCCATTTCAGTGTCTTAAACCTAAAATTCTCTACACTGACCAGAGTCCTGGTAAACTAGTTCAATCATGTAATAGTCAAGTTTGCAGCTTCCAATCTCTACAATTTGTGTCAAAGTGGGTGAGGAAGATCTCCAACCCTAGCTATTCATCTACCTAGCAAAGGAATGAAAGTCTAGGCATAAGAGTAGATATTAAGAAGCTCTTTCAGAAAGCTAACAACACTTCCTACACACCACTCAATTAAGTGCAGAGAGACCTGTAGCTCAGCTCTAAAATCATTCATGTCTTCAGTTGCATAGTTTGCTAGCAAACAATGAAATAAAACAGTGTTGCACTTACCTGTAACTGTTGTTCATCGAGGGGTCTCCTGTGCAGGCACACATCAGGACTACATTTGCACATGCCAGCCATCAGAGGCTCTCTTCCACCTAGATCCAGCATTTTTTTACACTCCCTTCCCCTGCAGAGCATACTGGGGACCTTTTTGCAGGGAGGGGTTCCCCCCTTTCCTTCAGTCCTCCTGAGCTGCCATGAGTCTCATGTATAGAAGAGCATACATGAGCTCACAGTGGGGTAGGAGGAAGAGAATGTATACCTGCACAGAAGACACCTCCATGAACAACAGTTACAGATAAATGCAACACTGTTTTCATCTTCAGTCTTCTGTGCAGACCCACATTGGGAGATTATAGAGCTCCTTACCTTGGAGGCGGGGTGAAGTTCAGTGGAACAAGGAGTGTAGAATGGCTCTACCAACTGCTGAATCCCTTCTTGCATTAACATCCACAGAGCAATGCTTGACGAATGTATCTGATGACAAGGCCAACTATATATACTCCACCTGGCACACCTCTGTCCCCATAGGAGGGTCTACCAGAGAAAATAACTCCTGCTCTAATTCAGGCTCTTATTCAGTGCCTGGTCAGCATCTTAGAGGGGTGGTCATTCCCAGAACTCTAACCTATAACCAATACAAACAATAGATAACACCCAGCTGTCTGAAGTGACACACTGACATCTGCTACTGGAAATGGCCAACCTATCTTTAAAGATGGTAGGTGGCCGACTGTCCCCAGACTCTAGTCAAAAGGCACTCTTAGAATTCCGCTGCAACTCCTTAGGTGTTCGTTGCTGTGGGCCGAAGCGGTTGGACCTGTGCCTGCCCTGAGCCATAGATCCCGAAAAAGGCCATTGTGCAAGATACTGTGACGAGCAAGACTGCTGGTGCAAGTGCCTGGAGAATGGCGACTGCAACTGGTGTCTGCCTGTACATCTGCCGAGGTCTATAAGGAATGACCGAGCCTGCTCTGATGCCAAAGGAATGAGCTGTTTGCCTGTTCTTGATGTGGGGTAAGAAGTCATCAGGTGACAATACAAACAGTGTGGTGCCCTCAAAGGGAAGGTCCTCAACTTTCTGCCGGGTGTCTAGGGGAATAGCGGTGCAGCACAGCCACACGTCTTCCCAGTACAAGTGCAGAAGCCATGGCTCTGGAGGAGGAGTCAGCAGCGTGTCTGCCTGCTTTAATTTACTGCTTGGACGGGGCAAGGCCTCAGCTTGGAGGAGTTTAGCAAGTCTTTTCTTTAGGTAGAAGCTCTATATACGCTGCCATTCTTTCCCAGAGGTAGAGATGTAAAATTTCCGGAAATGTTGAAGCTCGGAAAAAAACCCATTTTTTTTCCAGTTTATTTTGGGGGGAAACGGAAATTTTCGGGAAAACTGAAAAAAAAATGCTACATTAGCACTTCTTTTGTCTTTTCTAGATTGAAAGTCATTCTGTTACTTTAGGAACATAAAATATGACTATGGACATTTTTACTTGGCATGAAATTATCACAACTAGCATATTAAAAATATAGTGTATCCAAACAGTTATTACAAACAGAATACCCGCCCACATGCAAAAACAAAACTGAAACCTTTTTATTGTCTTCTGACAATAGCACCTCCTAAAGGAGGAAATGCATCTTGTTCTTGCATTAGAGAGTTTAGTTTGTAACCTAGGACTTGCTTGTCCTCAGTGCACAGAAATT
>NW_015164669.1:103438-158434 GCF_001447785.1 Gekko japonicus
TGTTTATTGTACTTCACAACAAGACAAGGAAAAACGGCCCTGCAAGGCCAACTATATACACTCCACCCGGCACACTTCTGTCCCCATAGGAGGGTTTGAATTTCCCGCCAAGGGTGCTATTGGTGGACTCGAGGTCAACTAGGATCCTAGGTCCCCTTTGTGTTTGGGGACCAAGCGCCTGCTTTAGCCACGGGCCCCTGGTGGCGGTCCACGTATATAACAGGTACCAAACTGGGCCCCCCGTAATCTCTCAGTTCTGAGAAGAAGAATGCCTCGGTTCTGGATGTGCTCTTTGTGATTGCCAATCATTCCACTTTTGGAATCAGGGAGAAGGATAATAATAAGGATAGCCCTTGCAAGAAGGTGGGGGCATGGACCTCTGCCCCAGGGCCAAAGATGGTTCTGATGGTTGATTCGCTGTTGGAACCACAAGTGCACCCTGGCTGGGCTCTATTTTTCCTCCAGAGGAGGATTGGGCTGGAGAGAAGGCACATAAACATGGTTTTTGTGGGGGAGAGACTTCATTCCATCGGAACCAGAGACAGCTTAATATAGTCAATTCTGGGGAAAAACATCTCTCCGTCGGAACCAGACAGCTTGACATAGTCGATTCTGGGGGTGCCTTAGAGCTGGGCTGATGCTTCTCCTTATGTTTAGTCTTAGATTGGGCCTTTTTAGGTGGAGGTTTTGATGCACAGCATTAGGTTCAAAGCTTTGGTTCTGTCGCTGGAACCAGCAGAGCCAAGGTGCTAGATGGCAGGCTCACGATTTGGTTGGTTCTCTGCTTTGAGGGCAAGGACTGGATGTGCTCGGCTGGGGTAGATATCTTCACTGCCGGGCTATTAGAGCAAGAAAGTGCCTTCTCCCACAGGCTTGCCTTTAAGCACACTGCTCAATCGAAGCAGTCTTTTGGAGTGAACTGAAGGCCGTATTATGAGCCTCGCCCTCACCCAGGCAGAAAAGGCAGAGAAGGTGTTCATTAGAGTGAGTCATTTTTGCACCGCACTGGGTACATTTTTTTAAACAAAGCCTTCTGTGACATGATCAAGGCAAAAGTGGAAAGATTTCCAAAAAGAATAACACTAAAAACAGAAATGAACCAAGCTGGAAAACAGTTGCGTCCTCATAACACAGTAGTGAAGAAAGGACTGAGGGAAAGGAGGGAGCCTCTCCCTGCAAAGCACGTGACCATTTGGGCAGGAAGATGGCCCCAATATGCTCTGCAGGGGAGGGGGTTCCCCTGGGAGTGTAAAAAGAATGCCAGATCTAGCTGGAAGAGAGCCTCCAGTGGCTGGCCTGTACAAGTGCAGTACCAATGTGGGACTGCAAAGAAGACTGAAGATAAACAGCACTGGAGGCTGGAAGGGAAATCAAGACTTTTTCAAAGAAAATCAAGGCATTTTAATATGCAAAACCACATTTCTTCTTGATGAAGACAGTGTTTTCAAAACAGACAGTCCCTTTATCTGTTGTAGCAAGTATTCCTGTACATGTATGTTACTCCTGACATGCTTTTAACTCTCCCATACTTATACGTCTGTGGTTATTTTACTGAATACAGAGTTTCATCATCATCTAAGCAGAGGCTATATGCTCCTGTTCTAAAGGACATGTAGTTACAAATCCTTAAAAGAGATAATACAGGTTTTAAAAAAATAAAGGGAAGGTACAGAGCAAAAACTTAGTAAATGAGTGCTAATACCGAAACTGAAAAGAGTAACTGAGCATTAGGTATCAGTACCACCTTTCTGACTGTCATTCATTACAGAGGGGACATTACCTAGGAATTTGGCAGGTGGGTCTGGTCAAGCAGAACCAGGCACTCTTGTTACCAACACACACCCACTTACTACCAAGATGCAACTCCAGTCAGATTGGAAGCTATGGAACAGAATTTCATAGTTGATCAATGAGCAAACTTGATCTGGAAGTTTTTACTGTGCTTAACGAGTCCTTTTTGAACACCGGTTAACAAATTGCCTCGCTAGTCCCTCTGCAGTTTGTTTCTTGGTGCATAGGTTCCCAAACTTATTTGGCCTACAAACTTAGTAAATGAGTGCTAATACTGAAACTGAAAAGAGTAACTGAGCATTAGGTATCAGTACCACCTTTCTGACTGTCATTCATTACAGAGGGGACATTACCTAGGAATTTGGCAGGTGGGTCTGGTCAAGCAGAACCAGGCACTCTTGTTACCAACACACACCCACTTACTACCAAGATGCAACTCCAGTCAGATTGGAAGCTATGGAACAGAATTTCATAGTTGATCAATGAGCAAACTTGATCTGGAAGTTTTTACTGTGCTTAACGAGTCCTTTTTGAACACCGGTTAACAAATTGCCTCGCTAGTCCCTCTGCGGTTTGTTTCTTGGTGCATAGGTTCCCAAACTTATTTGGCCTACCGCCAAAAGGCTGCTTTAGATAGGTTCTAGACTCCTCTTTCTTTATGCTTCCACCGCCCCCTTATTTGTATTCAACATCCCCCAGTTGCACCCAAGGCTCCGACCAACTACCTGGATCATTCCAGCACCCTCAGGGGGCGGTACTGTCCACTTTGTGAACCAGAGCGAGTATGTGATTAGTGCAAAGGCTGAATGCTTAGCTGATAGCTATCCAGACACAGTGCTCAGGACTCACTGCAGTCACAAACCTACAATCTCTATAGAAATTACTTTAAAGGTACAGAAATCTGATTGCAGTAGCAACCTATAGATACTATGCTAGGAATTGCTGACTGCAGAAGGCAGAATAATCTTATCTATGCACAGTTAAGCAATTACCACAAAATCTGTACATCTTTAGTTCCTTTGAAGCAAGCAAAACATTATATAAATACACATGCGTGCAATGAACTTTATCAGATCTTCTCTTTTTTACAGACAAATGACTGAGATCAAATAACATACCCACCTGCACATCAATTGTTAAAGTCCTTCATTAGAACCCTTTGAACTTTTTTACACAATGGTAAAATTTTTCTTATGGCTTTCCCCGGGTGAAAGTACACTTCCAGATTTTTCTAGAAAATACTTACAGCAGTCATATCATACCCTTCAGATTTGGGTAAGATCATAGATAATTTAAGAAAAACTATCACCTTGTGACTTAACATACTGCAACAAGCATGTTCTGATCTTTAAGAGCTACACTTTCAGGAGAGGCTTTCTGCACTTAGGACTAGCTGTTCCTATTTCAACTTTGCTTGTATTTTTACATTTGTTCTTAAAAGTGCCTTACAGCTTGTGTGACTAAATCCTTTCATTTATTTTTAGTAACAATCTTAAAGGCAGTGTAGAAGCACAGTAGCATATATGTAAGAAATGTTGAGTTCACATTACTGATGTCAGAAAAAACCACAACTTTTGTCCAAACTTCTGAAATTGCTGCCAATAACTTTTCCACCTTCAGCCACTCAAATGGGTGAAAACGTTTTTCCTTTACAAGGGTGGACCACACACAAACCTTTCAACTGACTGTGCTCACAAGGTTTTCAAAAAAGGCGAAATTGGGTAATAAGAATGGAAGGTTACAGTTGAAAAATAATGTTGCAACTTCTACTCCTGCCAAGAACAAACTATTAAGAGAGTACTTTTCACATACTCTCACGCACGTCAAGATGATTTGTTCTTTTTCCCTTGATTTTTCCTCATGTTAAGACACACTGAGAGTCCAAATAGGTAGGGAAGCAGGTGGTAGAAATCTCTGTAGGTTCCTCTGTAGTATATATTGCAGGACAATATATACCGGGGTTGAAATGATGCTCTGCTTTCTTCCAATCCCCCAAACTTGCAAATGCCAAGGCTGGTACATATATGGTGCTTTAATACATTTTGATGGATCATAATGTTTGGTAGGTCATGGCAGTGGGAATGGAACAGCAACAGGATTTAACAACACCATATCCAATTATTATATAGTGCTATAAGAGACCAAATAAATCTGAAGAGAACATGAAGGAACATGGACCCTGTGACTTCTTTAAGCAGCAAATGAGAATGCCAATAAGAACATTTTGGCACCTTATTTATTTCCTGCACAGAACTGTGCCAACATCCCATCCAAAAAAGATCCCCCCCACCCATGCCATATAGCCATTAGGGTATGAGGATTCATTCTTACAAAACCGTTCATTTATATATTTCCCAATTTATGATAACCAAGTTATTAACTCTGCCTTCCTAATAACAACTACATGTCTTTTCAGAAGCTCTACTTGGTTGTCACCTGTAGACAAAGATATTTCAATTGTAAAGGATTTTATGTATATTGCAAAATAAGACCTTTTTTGTAGAAAAGAAAAGCACAACTCCTCTACCTCAATGACAAGGATTTCCAAGAAATGAGAAAGCTCACAAACATGGCACAGCAACAGGAAACCTAGCATGCAGGAACAGAAAGCAGAACACAAGTCTAACTAAGGAAGAATCGTGGTTAGGAGTCTCTACAAAAATCTGATCTTAGCTTAGCCGCAGAATGTTAAGCAAGAGACTGTTTCAAATTTCAGTGGTTCCTCACTATACATTTTGTATAGGATGTATAAAAACAAAACAATAGGCTCATGAAATATGGGGTGAAATATAATCATGAAAAATTCAAATATCAAATCAAGAAAAATACAACATTTTAATTAGACTTGAATTTAACACAATGACATTTCACCCTGTACTTCCCACATTTCAAAGCACCTCTATGGGGTTTTTTTCCCTATACTGCCAACAAAGAGAAATTCTGCATAGTGAGGATCTACCTACTGTATTTGAATATGTGGACCTCTAGTCCATGACAGCCTATACTGGAAAAAAAAAATCATCTTTGTTAGTCTTTATGGTGCCATGAAGACTTCTGTTTATTTAAAATTTAGTAACACATTTGAGTGCTCATTACTCAATAAAGATGCATTGTATCCTTGCCGATTCAGCAATTGTTCCAGTTGCACAGTGAATATGTAGAATACCCAAGTACTGGAAGTGGCCCAATTAAAGAAAAGGTAAGCTTTGTCAAAATTTCTAGAAACATTCTTTAAGGAATCTGGAGGAAGAAATAACAAGTAGATGAACCACAGTTTGCACCCTGGTCATAGGTCATGGAGAGGTGTGTACTGATGAAAGAAGACTAGACCGGACTACCTAATAGCACTGTACTACACGAGGTGTTTAATAATGCTGATAAAATTTCACCACCACAAAAGTAGACAGACATTTTTGCCTATTATCTGTCACTACTGACATAGTTTGTTGATTAGACTAATGGCCTAATTAACACATAAATTCTTTTTGGTTCTGGTTTCACAGAAACAGAATAAAACAGATAAGGAGGACTGCCTTCAGCCTCGCAGTGTCTGCCTTCAGCCTCGCAGTCCAGAAACCATTTATTCCAAACTCACAAAGGTGAAGGTTTCTTCTAATCAAACAAATAACAGCAGTCTTTAGTGTAAGTATAAATACCTAATGAATAACAACATTTCATATACATAAATGAACAACCAGGTGCTTCCACAAAGCCCTCAAGCAATGACTACCGCCCCAGCAGAAAGGAATACGGTCTCCAAAACTTGGAATTTCTATTTAGCCATTCTGGCTAATAGGCTCTTGCAGAGGTACAATTTGTCCAATACTATTCTAAAACCATCTAAGTGGTTGACCACCACACCTTGAGGCAGCAAATGTAAACGAATTATGTACTGTGTGACAAAATACTTCCCCCTTTTATATCATAAGGTATATTATAAGAGCCCAAGTTCTAGAGGTCATATGAGACAAGAGGGGAAAAACCCTCTACCCACATCATGCATAAGCTATCATGTATATAAACCTGTAACGTCTTCCCATTGTAGCTTTTCCACAGAGAAAGTGCTGCAACTCCTTGATAACTTTCGCCCTTTTTGTACCTTTTCCAGCTCTAGGATATCTTTTTGGACCTGGTGTGACCAGAACTGCACCCAGCATTCCAAGCATGGGCGTGCCACAGAGTTATACAAAGGGTTTATGATACTAAAAGTTTTATTTTTGAATCCCTGATACAAATCATTCACCGCTGTTGAATGGACATTTTTAGTGAGCTATTTACTGTAAGGCCAAGATCCCTACTCTGCAGAGTCACAAGCATTTCAGACCCCATCAATATATATATATGCCAATTTTTTATTCTAATAGGCATCTCTCTTTAACTCTTATACTTAAGTGCTCATTCACACAGTTTGTAATCATTTTGTGGGAACTATTCATCATGCTGGATACTTTGGTGTCTGTAACAATTTTAGCTCTCTCATTTCTCACTCCTGATCATTTAGGAACAAATTAAGTAGCACCAGTCTCAGTACAGTTCCCAATATACTGCTTATATTGCTCCATTCTGAGGATTGCTCATTTATTCCTATTTTCTGCTTTCTATTACTTACACAATTAACAGCTCATAAGAGGGCCATTTACTCAGAAGGATCTTGCAAAGGACTTGTAAAAAAGCTTTTGGCAGTCCAAATATACAATGCCTATTGGATCCTACATATTTGCTGACAGTGTCCAAGAGCTCTAAAACATTGGACAGGCAGACCTTCCTCAGTAGGACTGGTTCTTCTATAACCTATAATTCTAGCTTTAGCAATAAAGGTAAAGGTTTCCCTTGCTTGAAAGCCAGTTGAATCTGACTCTGGGGACGGTGCTCATCTCCGTTTCCAAGCTGAAGAGCCAGCGCTGTCCAAAGACTTCTCTGTGGTCATTTGGCCGTTATGACTAAACACTAAGGTGCACAGAATGCTGTTACCCTCCCACTGAAGTGGTACCTATTTATCTACTTGCATTTTCTTGCTTTTGAACTTCTAGGTTGGCAGGAGCTGGGGCCAGAGACGGGAGCTCACTCTGTCACGCAGCACTAGGGTCTTGGAACTGCCGAGCTACAGAGCTTCCGGTCTGTAATTTATCAATTAACCCTAAAATTTTATCTCATTCCCTCTACCCAAAAGCATTTTGAGAAGTGGGTATCTGCTCAATACCTTCCACAGTGATGTTACAAGATTTCCTTACATGCAAAGCAGATACAATATTTGCATATATCTCATGGTGCACTCTCACTGAGTTAAAAAGCTACAAACATTGCCCTTCTTGAGAAAACATGAAGGCAAGCACACAGAAATTCATCAGCACTGTTACCATCAATGGGTTTCCATATATCATTGGTCATATGGCTAACATTTGAAATTAGCAGTTATTATCATCCACTATGCAAAGCAGCAATTTATGTACCTAAGGGACCAGGTGCACTGGGATCTCTCTCACATTGTTGCTGCTTCAGCAGCTCTCACAGCCAGTAAGGTAACCTGCTGTTCAACTTTGAAGTGGTTTTGCCTCATCACATATTCAACTGCAGATGCAAAACCAAAGAAAACATCCTGGCTCAATGTACAGGCCCCATATAAATGTACAAACACTTCCTTTGGACATCTACCATCAACTATTTCAAAAAGCTAGATCCAAGTGGGGTAGCCATGTTAGTTTTATTTCAAAAAGCATTATCCTTAAAATCTTCTTGATGTCTTATCCTAACAAGAAACATGCTATGCTGAATGAGGATGCAAAATTAAAGCACTTAACAGGGTTTATATAAATCAGCTGAACACTGTAAATCTATATAAAGTGCCGTGTCCAGAATCACTCCACTTTCAAAGAAGTATCTCCTTAAAGACAAATGACTGACAAGATTCTTATTACTGTTTGCTAAAAGCAGTATATCAGTTTTAAACACACATACCTGAACCAAACATGGAAAGTTCCACTGTGAATATTGAGTGAAGAGTTTTGAATGGCCACCCACCAGAGAGCCAATGATGAGCAGTTTCAGGTGAGATGGGATGAGGAGTGGCACTCAAATAACACACATCAAATTATTTATTTATTTATTCAATTTATACCTCACCCTATCCCACAAGTGGCCTCAGGGCGGCTTACAACACAAGATTCATCATATATATATATAATTCCCTTATGTACTGGCCATTTCCAGCTCTCCCATTGGCTGTGCGGTGTGCTCCATCAGCCATTGGCCCATCAACCGCCACTCAAGAGTACTCACGTGCCATTGGCTGGGTGCTGGGTCTGCTCCTCTCCCCTGCCCACTGCCAGCCTGGACACCCTACCCTCACAGAATAAACTACCAAAATGGCTGTCTCTCCTGACGAAGACACTTCTCCTTCTTGGCTCCTGTGGGACTAACTTTCCCTTCAGTGGCTGCTGCTAGGCAAACAAGCTTGGTTCTGTCAGTAAAAAGGCAAGGGAAGGAATCCCTTTCCAGGCCTTTGTGGGGAACTCATTGGGGCCAGTCCTGACTAGGATTGTTAGCTCCAGTTTAGGAAATTCCTGGATATTCTGTGGTGGAGTCTAAGGAAGCCAGAATTTGGGGAGGGTAGAGGCCTCAGCTGAATAGAATGCCATAGAGCCCATCCTCCAAAACAGTTATTTTTTCTAGAGGGGAGAGATCTGTTGTCTGGAGTTCAGTTATGATACCTGGTGATCTTCAGGCTCCACCTGGAGGTTGGCTACCCTAGGCATAGCAGTTAGTGCTTCAGAGCAGGGTCTGCTAGACCCAGGTTCTTGCTGTGGAAGCTGAGTGGGTGATTTTGGACCAGTCACAGACTTTCAGCCTAGCCTACCTCATGGGGTTGTTGGGCAGATCAAAAGGGGGGAAATGATGTAAGCTGCTTTGGTCTCCACTACAGAGAAAGACTGTACTTTTCCTCCTGGGGAAACACTGCTGCCAATCTCCAGGAGATCACTCAGAAATAAAACTGCTCTCCAGATGGTAGAGATCAGGGACAGATAATGGTAGGCTGATGGTTGGCTGGGAAGGAGATAGGGTTGCCAACTCCAGGTTAGGAAATTCCTGGAGATTTAAAGGATGGAGCCTGAAGAGGGTGGGGTTTGAGGAGGGGTGGGACCTCAGACAGGTACAATGCCATAGACTCCATCCTCCAAACCAGCCATTTCCTCCTGGGGGACCATTGCTGCCCATCTCCAGGTGAGTAAGTAAGTATGCAAGGACTTCCAGTGAAAAACAATAACAGTCATACACTTAACACTGGAGATAAGACACCATTTCTCTGCCAGGCCATTTTTAAAGGTAAACACTCTCAAGGTCCTTGCTGGTTGATATATTTATAGTCCAAAATACAATAAAAGCAGTCAAAAATGTACCAGCTATACAAACTTTACAATCTCATTAGGAAATTGATGCTGTGCCAGAATCAGGAGCTTCAGCACTGTAGGCACTGATTATAGGCATGGCTTCAATAAGTCCAGTCTTGAGAAAGGATTCTCGAAATGTTTGTACACCCAGTGAGGGCTGGAGATCACTCAGAATTAAAACTGCTCTCCAGATGGCAGAGATCAGTTCTCCTGGAGAAAATGGCTGCTTTGCAGGGTGGACTCTGAGTCATTATACCATGCTGAGGTTACTTCCCCACCTGCTTGGGTCCCCACTGAGAAGACTGTACTTTTTCTAGGTAGAGGCTCCAGGTGTGTGTGTGGGGGTGTGTGTGGAAAGCTGAAGTCAGAAGGGTAGATAACAGTATGTTGATGGGTGGCTGGGAAGGAGATAGGGTTGCTACCTCCAAGACAGGTACAAAGCCATAGACTCTACCCTCCAAACCAGACATTTCCTCCCAGGGAGCCATTGTTGCCAAGCTCCAGGGGAGGGCTGGAGATCACTCAGAATTATAACTGTTTTTCAGACGGCAGAGGATCAGTTCCCTTGGAAAAAACAGTAAGCTCTGTGTCATTATACCCTGCTGAGGTTGCCACAGCAAATTGACACTGAGTGCCCAGGGCTAGGGCACCCACCCAGAGCCTCTTTCTAGAGCTCATTGTATTTATTTTCACAATGGACCTTATTCCTAGCAAGACAATAAAAGCAATAAAACCAATAAAACAACAGATGGCACAATAAACAATAATGAAAAGGACCCTCGCCTCATGTCAGGTGAATAAAAGCAATGGGCAATCTGCAGCTCAAAAAACCCTGTAGATTATGCAAAGGAGGAACCGCACTTCAGGCCCCATCATCTTAAAAGGAGCCTGAAGTTCTGGAAGTGGGATGACCTGAACACACCCTAGGCTCTCTAAACTCTGTGTGATGTGCTAGACTCCCTGGAAAGTGATGATGCAAAGCAGGACTTGTTTTTGCCTATTCACTATGAGATCCTCCCACTGAACAACTAGAAAGAACTATGTAGGCTCTAGTCAATGTAACAGGGCTCATAACATTCTAGTCCCCCCAACTCCATATCTTGGCAATTTCATTTGACTTTAAATTAAACTTAAATTTACATAATTTTCAAGTCAACTAAACTAAATACAGTCTTTAAATAATCAAGACCTCTTTTGGGGCCCTGACCTGGATAGCCCAGGCAAGCTCAATCTCATCAAATCTCAGAAGCTAAGCAGGGTTGACTGTGGTTAGTACTTGGATGGGAGACTTCCTTGGAATACCAAGTAAGGAGGACAGAGGCAGACAGAGGCACCACTCTGAATATCCTCCAGGCCCCCAGTAGGGGTCAGTCACCAGAGGTCAACGTGACTTCCAGGTGCAGACACACATATACAAAACACAAAAAATTAAAAAGGCCTCTTCTAGGCATAGAGCAGGGGTCACTGGGGATGGGGGGGAGGTATTTGTGAATTTCCTGCATTGTGCAGTCCCTTCCAACTATGATTCTATGTTTCTAAGACTCCCGTGTTACTTTGAGCACTCTGCTAACATCCTATTGCTCTAGTAAAAATGGCTTTTGTGTATGAACACTACTGATGATAAATCTTGTCAGAAGATGACAGAGACCACTACAGAAATCTGCAGTTAACACTGTCTCTTACAGCACTGCTATGGCCCATGGGAGAGACTTGTGATCCAAATTCTCAACAGCCACAATCAATTGAAAAGAAATTCCACAGTTCAACAACACTGTACTCATTAACTGTTTGGCAAACGAACAATGAGAGCATGGGAAGAACTGAGAACATTGACAGCAGAAAAAGACCTGGGTTGAGCATCTGCCCCTCCCCTTTTTGCCAGTAACTTGAAGCCAGGGATGTGTCAAAGGCCTGTAAGCTCCTTGAGACCCATGTTGGTAGAACCAGCAGTAACCAAGGATGGTCTTGTGGTTTATCACTCGTTTAAAGTTTGGGCTGGGTACTTACTGGGTTGTATATTTTTTCTTTAAATTTACATTGCTTAAACATATTTTACTTTGTAAGCCACTTTGATTCCACACCACAGGACAATAATATTTAAATAAATTATCTGTTTCAACGTTTTCATTCCACCATTTATATTCTCACTGCTATGCATCAGTAATTTAGGTCTCTCCCAGTTTAGTAGTCCTGAAGAGTTATAGATGTCTAAGGACTAAAAAATAAAATAAAAACCAGTGATAAGAATGCACCAATTACATACGAAAATTTGAAGTTCATACTTAAAGTGCTTGGACTACATAAGAAAATCCACAGTAACAAATCCATTGGGGTTTACAGTGCCTTGCCAAAAGCATTATATTGCATGCTAATGTCACCTTATCAAACATACTGATGAGGTCTCAAAATCCAATGTGCTAATTAATCAATTTCCTCCTGCAGTCTGTGCACTTGCTTCTCTCTTTTAAAAATAAAATAAAACCATCACTCCTGCATCAGGAAATGTGACAAAAATATATGACAAGGCTGATAAATATTCTGCAGGAGTTGCAACAGCCAGACAACTGCCCCATTTTCCTGACTCATTAACATGGCACAGCTGTCGCCACACTCACTAACAATGCTAGCCTCAGGGGATCTGACAAATACAGGTCATAGCAAAGGTAAGAAAAGATTAGAAGACAAATCTAAAGGGGAAAAATATATATTCCTCTCTCTGCATACTGCATGCAGCAAATTTGCCCACAGAAGCAAACCTAGCCAAGTTCTCCTTCGTTGACAAACTCCTTCACCAAAACAAACAGCCTTGTGGAAACTAAGAACCTATTAGGCTGCTTCTCCTCTCCACCCAGTCCAACTACAGGAATAAAGCAGCAACAGTGGAAAAACCATGCCATCTTCTTAGGGAAATTTATTTAAAAAACAATGTAAAGGTTTTCTTTATCCCATACTAACAAGAGACCAGTACAGGAAAGATACAGACAAGTGTAGCCAGGGAGCAAGAGATCCCCCAAATAAAAGTCCTTCAATTTTCTCCCTATTTAATTTCTTCTCCTGAGTCACAGTAACAGGGAAGGGAGACAGGGCTGTGATTTAACAGTGGTTGAAGCAGCCTCTAGGTACGGAGAAGCAGGAACTGGGGACATACAGACTACAAAAATACAGAAGTTCCTTCCTCCAAGTCACTTAACACAAAATGTGAGGTGTTTCCTTGGCTTTACACTTTGCTTTACTCTCGTCCATCCAACCCTGTATCACTAGCACTAAATAATGGTGATATTCCTAGCTTGAAAGTAGGAGCTAATGGGATAAGCTTCCCATCTTTTCTTCCCTCTCATTACTCTCCAGCAGGATCCTAATTAGGCATCCATGAATCCAGTCCAGCCTATTCTTTTTTCTTCATAAGCACCAGCCTCAGCCTAGCACCCCCTTACTTTATAAGCACCCATCTCAGCAAAGGAATGACTGTTCTCTCAGACTGGCCTAACTACATGCTCCCTCATCACCCTAATACTTACAAACAAAATTATGTTATGGGATTAACCTTTTCCTCATTGTTTAGGATCTCATCCCTCCCTAAAACAGTACATTAAACACATACATTTTCAAGAACACCATCTGCATGCATAAGCAAACCAATGGCAAGAGGGGAAAAATGGTCTCAAATAACAAAAAAAAGCTCAAAGATGATATATAGTTTATGTTGTGATTATTTTAGTTAATTTGAATTTAGACTTCAACAATTGTCAAAGTTTAACACTACCTTCTTTTGAATAACTATATCTTCTGATAAATGCAATGGCAGTGGAACAGCTTACAATGTTTGTAGATTTATCTATTAACGTTGGTATAAGAACCGGTTGATGGCAGCTAGACAGACGCATCTCCCGGACCTCCCGGGGATGCGGTCTGTGCACGGCGGGAAGGAGGGGGAGCGCTGGCCCGTTACCCCCCCCAGGGAGCCTGGTGAAAGGCTCCTAGCCAGGGAACTTATGAGTCACCTCTTTGCCTATGCGTTGTGGGTGAATTGAGGCGCTCCTCCGTCCCAATGGTCCTTCCTGCGCAGTGCCCGAATGGGACCTAGTGACACAGACCGGGGCAAGCATAGGAGATCGAGCGGGTGAAATGACGCAAAGCGAGGTCAGAGGACCAAACACGAACGTGAGTCGGAGTGAGCGATTAAAGAGAAAAAGAAAGCTCCCTACCCCATGTTTAAAAACGGAGAGTGAAGCGGGCGGGGGAGGGACGCCTCCTAACCGCATTAACTTTTGAGCGAATTGGGGGTGGTGGTGGAAGAAAAAGCATGTATAACTGTTAAGAAATACTTACCAAGGCAAGTTCAGGCATTTGAGCGGATATTCAGAGACTTTCAAAATATTTTTCAAAGTAACCAATTGAGAAAGATGGCGGGGAAGAGGACGGAGAAAGAGAAACTTTCAAAAGTGAAACTAACGGAGAGCCCTAAACCGGAAGGGACCAACGAGCTGGCAAAGACTTTGGCAGAATCCATGCGCCCTCTACTGGATCAAATGAGTAACCTCAAGGATCAGATGTCGAAAATGACTCAGTGCATCACCACACAGCAGACACAGATAACCGAGACACTTAAAATGATGAATGAAACAGCTGAAAAGGTGAAAGAAGTGGACGCCACTGCACAAAAGGTGAAAAAGAAAGTTCAAAAGCTGGAAAAGAAGCAAGTTTCTACGGAAGAGCAACTGCTACAACTACAAATGGAAAAGGCTAATATGATTCTTCGCTTTCATGGCTTGCCAGAGACAAAGGGAAAGAATCTTAAGGAACTAATGAGTAAAGTATTGGCCCCAGTAACAGATATGAAGGCGGAACTCTTTTTAAACGAAATGGATGTGGCCTATAGGCCATATTCAGGATATATAAAGAAAAATAATCTGCCTGGGGAAATTGTGGTAAGATTCTCGAAGAGGCATGTGAGGGATACAATCCTGAAAGCAGTATCTGGAGCACCCCTTAAAGTGGGGGAGAATACCATCAGAACGTTAAAAGACATTCCATTTGAAATAAGACAAAGGAGAAAGAAATATAAATAATTAATTCTTTTTCTACAGACAAATGCAATTGGATATAGATGGTTAACTCCAGAAAGCGTAACCTTCAAAATCAAGGATAAAAAAGAAAAGTTTGACTCTGTCCAGAAAGCATGGGAATTTTTAAGAGTCCAGATGGGAGGGTCAGGGAAAGAAGGAGAAAAAGGGGAGGGCAGTAAGTCCAATGGCGAGCTGGACTCGGAATCCTCCGGGGAGGACTCTTTATCAGAGAAAGGGGAGGCAGCCCCTAAAATTCCTTATAAGCTTCGGAAGAGACTAGGCAAGGAGAAGTAAAGGCTGAAGGACTCTGAATTGTGTCTTTAAAAATGTTGAAGTGAGATGCTTTGGGGTGTTTCTGTATGACAGTTAAATTTAAGATTTGAAAAAGAAAATGTTAAACTTGACTCAGTTGATAGTAAAATTAACGGGATTAAGACTAAATGTATGGTTAAGCTGGTGGGATGATCTCCTCTCTTGGGTTTTTAGTCAGTAGTGGGTATCTTTCTTTATCCTATCCCCTCCCCTTTTTCTGTTGTAGTTTGTAGTGTTATAAAAAATGCAATAAAAAATCCCCTCTGGGGGCATTTAAAAAAAAAAAGAATCAGCAAGCTTTATAGAAACCTATCTGCTGTCTTTCTGGTCAGCAAGGATAAGTTCCAGAAAGGATAGAAGGCAATCAGTGCCAGAAACTGTTCCCTAGTTCATACATAATACATAACACACACACACAAACACACACACACAGAGAGAGAGAGAACCAACAAGAATATAAACAAGTATCCCCAGTAGAAAATTTCACATTTCAGAGAAACATGTTTATGCAACAAGATGAGTCAAAAGTTTTTCAAGGATGATTCAAGGTTTTTGGTTTTATTCCGCTACACGACAGGTGTTTACAAAGACATTCGGCATCTTAATCAAGCTCCCATTTTGAGATGAATTATACAGCAATTGATGTATGCCTACCATACTGAATGGTTCAACAGCACTGATTTATACTAAGAGGAGGCAGATTATCAACTGAGAGCAACACCAATTGTACCACAATGATCTGTAGAGCATGAAATGCCCCAGTGATCCATTGTCTACAGATAGGGATTAACAAAAGTATACTATTTCTTATACACTAATTTAAAACACCTAGCTGCTCTGCGGTGGCTGAGTATAGTGAGCTTAATGAGTCTGTATACTTATTTAAACATCAGGGACAGCTCTGATGGGAAAAGATTACTGACCCAAAGGATCACAGAACCCAAATTGAAGGAAAGGGTTTACATTTGTTTCATATTTAAAGATGTACAGAATACACTTTATAAATAGTTTGTATGAGTAATTAACCGGTTTGCTAAGACCAAAGATAACAAGAGCCAGACAGTCACTGGTTTCACTAGAGAGCCAGTTTGGTGTAGTGGTTAGGAGCACGGACTCTAATCTGAGAGAACCGGGTTTGTTTCCCCACTCCTCCACATGCAGCTGCTGGTGTGACCTTGCATCAGTTACAAGTTCTCTCAGAGCTATTCTCTCAGGAACAGTTCTCAAAAGAGCTCTCTCAGCTCCACCTACTTCAAAGGGGGTCTGTTGTGGGGAGGGGAAGGGAAAGGAGATTGTAAGCCACTTTGAGACTCCTTTGGGTAGTGAAGGGTGGGGTATAAATCCAATCTCTTCTTCTTCTTTTAATTCAAACAGGGGGAAATTGCCAAAGGAAATTTTATAGGGGCACATTCACTTATGCTAAAATAGAACTCTTAATCTCCAGCTATCTGCATTGCAGGGTAGGTTCTACAGGCTAACGAGTCCACACTGCCACCTCTCTCATTCATATCTGGCCCTCTAAGACCTCCTGCAAGCCAATGCTTTTAAGAAGTGCTTGAGATTCATGTTAACAGACTATTTTAGAATTCACATTGGTGAAATACTTCTGAACACTGTCCTGTTAAAATTATATTGTATTGGAGAGGAGAAGGAGATTGGATTTATACCCTACCCTTCACTGAGACCCAAAGGAGTCTCAGAGAGGCTTACAATCTCTGTCTCTTCCCTCCCCACAACAGACACCCTGTGAGGTAGGTGGGGCTGCGAGAACTCTCCCGAGAACTGCCTGAGAGATAAATACAGAAGAAATGCTGTTCTGAAAAGTGCTGCAACTTTTCCTAATATTAGGAACTTCGTTTCCAAATGTTCAAGCCTCCCTAGGTTACAATGCCAGACCACAATGGTAACATCAATGGCAGCTTTCCAACTGGGGGTGGGAGAATCCATCCAACAAGCTGCCGATTATTGAACAGCCATCTGTGGGAAACGCTCCCCTGCCCCCCCCCTTGCATAATTAGTATGACTTGTTCAGATGTGATGGCAATGTTAGGACAACATTAGCATGTTTTGCGATTATAACTTAGTTTGAATAAAAATTCATAGGTGCCCTATTTAAGAAGTTAGTAAACACAAAATATCTAGCTCATGAACCCCAATTTAGCACTTGCTTTTATTGGTTACTTGGAACAGCCTTCTCTAAAGCTAATTCTACCCAAGTCAGTTGGGAAACAGCCTCTTTCATAATTCAAAAGAGAGAGACTAGATATAATCCTTTCCCATTGGTGCAAAAGGAAACGGGCAGTCTATCACTCTTCACTGCATCTCCTGCATTGCTTCTTCACCACACCAGGTCCCACAATACTCATTTGGGTATTTCCTACTGCAACAGCAGAAAACAGAACCTAACCCATGGTTTTTAAAAAATTCAAGCAGTTCTACTTTTAAATCTATTCATATGCGAGTATGTTTTCTAAACTTACATGTGAACAAATGTATCTGGAAATGATCTTCAGGTAGTCTTCTGTCTCACGTTTCGGTTCGTTCATTATTTTTTGCAACCACGGAAATCAAGAAGATACCTAACTCCCACAGATTTTCTAACTAATGTCGTGGCTGGACTACAATACTAGGCACAGCAACACCCAATTTCTTGTCCCATATTCTCCCATTATGGATACACAAAAATTCTTCATCAGATAACCTGTTTAATTATTTCTGTAACTTCTGTAGCTTGTCAAATTAATTACACATAGGATTCCACCTACAAATTAGGTTGTTGTGAAGAGGCAAAACCATTAACAGAAGAAATCCCACCAGTGTAACAAAAGACATCCCTTTCTGCTCACCTGAATAAATTAAAGTGAAATGATGTAAAATGAAAATCTATGCACATCTTTGTAAAATCTACTAAGGGTTCAGTTCAGGCATCATAATACATACATCATGTTCTTAAAAAATAATGGGGGTTAATTTGTGAAACCCGGATTCATTTTTCAAAGGATCACTCAAATTCTGGTTTACTTTGACATATTCTCTGTGTAGCCTTGGAGGGTGATGACAGGGAAAAAGGCAAGATCAAACAGGACTCATCACAGTCGAAGCTAACTGGAGCTAAATAAAACAACTTCAGATCCTGGCTTGACTGATGCTAACTGTAATTAGTGAAGTGCCCCACGTTCAATCTATTACACATTGCTTAGTTAGACCATAGTATCTGAACTAAGCCAACATGTACTTTTTAACCTGAAAGGTCTTCAGTCGCTATCCTTTCACATGTACTATGTGTAAGCCATATATGACTAGCAACCATACAGTTCTAATTAATTAATTAAATAAATAAATGTTTATTCTTTACTGATTATCTGGTCACCTACGGCACATGTATTACAGTATATCCCCAAACCAGTCATGAAACCACTCAGCAATCTTGAGCCAGACACATTCCCAGCCTAGCCTACCCCACAGGGTTATTCTGAGGATAAAATGAAGAGGGAAGAAACATGTACTCTTTCCTAAGGAATGATGCAATAAAAATAGAATAGATTTATAATTACAGTATCTGTGTAGGTTTAATATAGCTCTTCTCACATTTATGACTCAGAAAGCTGAGATGATGCAGTAATTTTCAGGAAACAGAAATGCTGAGCATAAAAAAACCCGACCACTGGGGCAGATCCTGCTCCCAGTAAACCTGTCATATTCCCTCTGACTTTCTTATGTCCAGAAAATAAAAATCTGACTCTGTCAAAATACGCAGTCACATGGAAAAGCACACTTCTTAAGATTCTTTAACAATGGTACTCAGTATATATCAAGTAGATACAGTAAAAGCTTTGTTACCCAGCAGTCATAGGTTATGAAAGTTGGCAGTTGCACAAATACAGTCATTCTCCAGAAAAAGTTGGTTAGCCATTACACTTTTATTAACCATTTTTCCTTCCCTAAGACTTACATAGAGACAGAGGTTTTGGCTTACACCTAATAGGCATAGGCACCTAGAAGAAAGCCTTTAATTCACTCTCACATGCAGACACACCACACTTGCAATTTGAAGTTGCCAATCCACATTTCAGGTTATTAAAGATGTCATGTTATTAACAAATAAACCCTTATGATGTCATGCAACAAATGATTTCTTGGTCCTGGGAGTTCAGCCCAGAAGTGCCAACAGGTGGGTTTTGCTCCTTGTGAATGTACAGTTGTCAACCTAAATAAACTTATCAAATCTTCATACTATTCTATAATCTGGTACTTGTACAAGAGATGGGAAAATCCAAGCTTTTCCAAATGTTCAAGTAAAAATGTCATTGTCTCAGTACAGTAACTGGTTTCTTAGTAGAAAGTTTCCAAACCACTGACCATTCCTGTCACACAAATATTATACAAGCTCATTTTCACTTTGAACTAAGTGGGTGTCAGTAACATGGCTTGGACCCAAACTTTATTATACGCTGGTAGAAGACCACTTCCATTGACAGAAGAGGCCTCCACTCTCCCCACCTACTGATGACCTCCCCATAAAAGCATGAAAGCCCAGAAAAAAAATCAGAAAAGGATTCCCCCCCAAAAAAAGATTTTTGTTCAATTTTTCCCATGGAAAAATCTAACCAGCCACCTGTCCTGCTGGTTTGCTGCCATTATAGACTCTCTTGGCTCCCTTGCAAACCAGGCCACTCACCCAGCCATGCATCCCACCAGCAGCTGGTTTGCTGCCTCAGTGCCCATCTGCCTGGCTGCTTGCTCAGCTGCCAGTCCCACCGCTTTGTTACCTTGAAGGCAGCAGCTTCTCCACTTGGCTGCCTACCCAGCTGCTTCACCACTCAATGGAGGCAGATCCCCTGCCCAGGCAGCCACTCAGGCGATGGGAGGGGAAGCAATGGCTCCTTCTCTTCCCATTTGCCCCCTCATCACAGGCCTGCCTGCACTGAGAGAACAAGTTATCTGCGCTTGTGCAGAGAGAGAAGAGAAGAAGAGATTGGATTTATACCCCACCCTTCACTACCCAAAGGAGTCTCAGAGCGGCTTACAAACTCCTTTCCCTTCCCCTCCCCACAACAGACACCCTGTGAAATGGGTGGGGCTGAGAGAGCTTTTGACAGAAACTGCTCTTTTTCAAGGACAGCTGAGCCAGAGCTTGTGACTGACCCAAGGTCACATCAGCAGGTGCAAGTGGAGGAGTGGGGAATCAAACCCAGTTCTCCCAGATTAGAGTCCGCGCACTTAACCACTACACCAAACTGGCAGTCAACTGATCTCTGGTTTGGGGGTTTATAGCCCTCCCTTTTTAATTTTCAGATTTTTTTTTGCAAGAGTGAAGGGTCCCCCCCAGGTTAGGACAAAAATCTCTGCTCTATCAATGTGGGTCTGATCCACAGATATACATATCTGCGGATAGGCCCACACTTGGCTATTAGAATATAATTCCTTTTGTACACTGTAGGCACATAAAACATTTCCAGGAATACTTTTTCTATAAATGTGAATAACTTTGGCAACAATGCAGTAATATATTATTAATGGTAACATAGCATTAAAGTGTTCAGTGTTTTCAATGTTATATCCAAATATGCTGGTACATTATGACTATGTGTTTTTGTTTACTAAAGAATTTATTTTCTTTCTTCAGCTTTTATTTGTCCTGTCTCTCATATGACAACAATTAAGATCCTTGTCCTACAGTAGCATAGGGTGCAGCAGTTCACAGCTGTTTCTCAAATACTGGGTACACTTGCAATTTTCCTTATAGAAAACAGACATTTTTACATGTCTACCCCCACAGCATACCCAGCACAATTCCTGGGGTAACCATACTCCATGGGAGCATTTGGAGATATGAGAGGCTTCAGTAGGAAAAAGGAGACGTGAAATTTTGGTTCCTTTTTCTGAATTGATTCATAATAATCTGGATGCAAGCCACTATCTCTAAACAGAGAGATATTAGTCTTAAAACCGGTATAGATTAGATTAAAAGTTTGTCTCACTTTTATGCCCCCATCTCCTACCTCCTTCTATTGAAATTCGTGATTGGGGACAGAGGGTGGCACTTGGTGAGAGTCTCCCCGTGAAATCCCCTCGAATGTGGGGTGCCACAGGGAGCAACACTCTCACCAATGTTGTTTAACATTTACATGTGCCCCCTCACCCAGCTGGTCTGGGGATTTGGGCTCGGTTGTCACCAGTATGCAGATGACACCCAGCTCCAGGGGTCGTTTCATAGAAAAAGAGCTAGGGGAACTCATTAACATAACTCATTAGCATATGCCACACCCCCTGACATCACCGGAAGTGTGTCATAAGACCACACCCCCTGACATCACCGGAAGTGTGTCATAAGGCCACACACCCCACCCCCAACGGTCCTGGCCGCTGCCGGCCTTGCAGCTCCACTGCCGAGCCCCATGAGGGGCCCGGCGGTGGACCTGCAAGGCCGGCGGGAGTGCAAGGAAGCCCCGCGAAGGCCCTCCCTGGCCCCAGACAGGCAGGGGTGGGGAGAGGCAGGGAGGAAGCAACTTACCCTCCCTCTTCTCCTGCCTCCTCCTGGCTGAATGACGGCCGGAAGCGGGGCGGCCGGAAGCAGGGGGCGGGGCTTCGTCATGTGCCCCGCCCCCCGTACCTCACCCGGGGGAACTGCGATCCCCCGCGATCCCCCCCGAAATGACCTCTGCCCAGCTCCATCTGTTGATGGATGGCTACCTGGATTCCGCACCAGATAAACTGATTAGGGCTTTGGAGGCTGTAGCTGGATAGTTACAGCAGAGCCAGGTGAAACTTAATCCAATGAAAACAGAGGTCCTGTACCTGAGCCGGGGGGAGCGGGGGAGTTGAATCGAGAATCAAGTTACCCACTCTGGATGGTGCAGTACTTGTGCCATCCCAGAAGGTGAGGCACCTGGGGGTGGTACTGGATGCCTCGCTTTCTATGGAGGCCCAGGTCACCACAGTGGCCAGATCTGCCTTTTACCACCTTTGGCAGATTCAGCAGCTGGCTCCCTATCTCTCCCCCCAGGCCTTGGCTACTGTACAACGGTCACTTCCAGACTCGCTTTATGTGGGCTTGCTCTTGCGGCTGATCCTGAAACTCCAGCTACTGCAAAATGCCGCAGCGCGCCTGCTGACTGCATCGCCTGTGCGGGTGCACATTCAGCCAGCATTACGTCAATTGCACTGACTACCAGTTGAGTACCGGATCCACTTTAAGGTATTGGTATTAACCTTTAAAGCCCTGCGCAGCCTGGGAAAGACATACCAGAGGCACCGCCTCTCCCCATTTGTGCCCTAGAGAGCTTTGTGCTCTGCGTATCAAGACCTGCTGGTGATCCCCGGCTCAAGGGACATCCACTTAGCCTCAACCAGAGCCAGGGCATGCTCCTACCTGAGATCAGGGACCTGTGGGATTTGTTAGCATTCCACAGGGCCTGCAAAATGGAGCTGTTCCGCCAGGCCTTTGGCTGAGGCAGCAGAGGTCCAACAAAATCTCAGCCTCCCCTGCTGAAGATGAACTACCATCTCACATGGCCCAGGGTAAGAAGAAGTTTGAGAAACCAATGGCGCCAGCTGGAAACCTCTGCATGAGGATAAATAGTGTGCTCAGTTTTAATTTATGTTGCTTTAAATTGTCTTAGTTGTCTATATTTATACTTTATATGTTTGAAATCTTGATATGTTTTGATATTATGCTGTGATCCGCTCTGAGTCCGCTTGCGGGGAGGGCGGGATATAAATGTGAATAATAAATAAATAAATAATAATTGTAAAAGTTGAGAGCCAGGTAGGAAAGGACGCATGCCTTCTGACCTCTGTAACAATCCAGATGCAAGTTGTGTGCCATTATGTTTTAGGCAGCTGTGGCTAGCAGTCATTGTAAATTGACTTAAAACATAAAGCTACCAATGATGTGGAGGAAGACCTCCCTACGTTTTCCGCTGAAAACTGTGGATGTTTTGAAAAGCATTGAAAAAACGTCTTGTGAAGTATATTCTCTTTTGAAATGAGTGAAATGCTTCTGTTTATTATTTAAATGTGATTAATTATGTCCACAATTAATACGTTCTGATACTAGGAGACTCTGCTCACACAAGACCAGTGTCTTTCCATAAGCACAAGTGCCCAGTGCCAGAGGAACACACTTGTTGACAGAGATCCAGCTCTACAAAGAATGAAGAGTAGGAGAAACAGAAGTATAGGATCTAACCCTCTAAACAAAGAAGTAGTGTGATCCTAATCTTTGGCATTCTTCTCTATTCCAGGAATTTCCTCCAAGTACCATCCACTGAATTTTGCAAGACTCTGAGGAGCAGTGGTCAGAATCCCTGTTTGCTGGGATCTGCAGATTTTTTTAAAAGTTGCACAAGTACTCACTTCTACAATTTCGAGAATCAAGGATCCTAGGAAAGTATGCCCCTGTGCCACAGCAAAAAAAAAAAAAAACCCACAAAACTAGCTCATCATATAATTTTTGGCACAAAGACTAATTTTGAAGGATTTCTATTCATCTTTTTTTCTTCCATGCTCCACAACAGTGGAATTGCAAAGCAAAAATTAAAACAGAACTAACTCTTTTTATGCCAGAGGCATTTGTAGAGCACACACAAAGGGAAAGTTTTGAACAGGTGTTCTATCTGTATTATTTCTCCTAGGAACCTTGAATCCCAGGTTCATAGAAGTACTGATCAGTGGGACTTCAACATTTACCCCATGTTTGTCATCTCCAGGGGATACCAAGAAAAGCAGAGGGGGCAAGAGAAAAACCAAAAGCAAGAACCCCTCTTGAACAGCTTATTGGAACTCCCACAAATCAACTTTCAATCTAAGGAGAGGACCAAGATGCACACGTTTCCTTCTAGATTCTGACCAGTTCTCATAAGGAATGACTCCAGATTCTGCTTTGGGACTTCAGCTGCACTTACTGTAGAGGTGAACACAAGAACAGCCTTGCCAATATCACTTCATCACTTACAGCAGAGAGTAAGACTGTCTTCTCCAGGGGGAAGCATTGCATTCTTCACCACCTCATCCAATCATGTGATTAAAAGATATGGTGCCATAAATGAGTTGCAGGAGAAAGACACAAAGAAAAACTTGCTGTACAGCATTCTTCACAAGATTGTCCTTCTGGGGCTTAAACACACAACATATATATGATCACACACCACTTACACAGACAAGTGGGAAGTCAATTTACCTTTCAGAAGAACTGGATGAGTAAAAGCATGATCCTGACAAACGAGATGAAAACTTAACAAGCTGCTCCAATAATAGCCATAAAGAGAAGCCAATACATGGAATGAACTCTGGAGACTCCCACTTATTCAGCATGGCACATTATTATATAATGTTTACTGCTGGGGAACAAAACAGATTCCTACAGTTCTTGCTTAACAAATGGTTTATGTTGCACAGTATATGGTGATGTTATCATCCATCAGAATAATGCCAGATTATGTTCCCTGGGAGGATCAAGTATGCATTACATTAGTAAAAACTGTCTGAAAACAGGCCATAGAAATGCAGCTTTAATTTATATAATTACTGTGAGCCAGATGGTGCATGCATACTTGTTTCCCTTCTAAGTTCTCATTCTCACTTAATCAATTGAGATTTGTATTTACAGTTCACCACAATTCTAACTTAGCTCCTATATGATGACCTTGCCCACTTCCCTCCCTCAGGTAAGATTTTCCTTCTTTTTCCCCTCCCTTTCTGACTGAGCAGCCCTATTTATCTATTTTCTTCTTTTCTGACGAAGTATGGCTGTCTCACCCCATCACAGGATGAAATTTTACTGTCGGCTCAGCCCAGGAACCTGAGGGAAGGGTCAAGATCCCCCTTTAACTTAAACCACTGAAATGGCACTCAGAGCTTTTTAAAGTTCAAAAATAAAATATTTTACTCATTGTAGAGGGGAAAGGTCAGGTGAAATCAGGGGTAACATTTCTGAGGTAAATCAATATAGGCATAGACTACAGGTCATATTTTTCAAGCAATTGGGAGTTTCTTAAGCTTTTCACAGTGACTTACAATCTTTAAGATAAGAGGCTTTTGTTTCAATGTTCTCCAAACACTCCAGTATACTTCCTTGAGCATATTTGGTTCTTTTGGTTTCCAGAAGGCAGGAGTACTCTGTCCAGTACCAAGACTTCTTCACTAAACACACCAGTACTCTTCTTGAGTTTTACTGACTTCTCACAGTTTAAAAGGCAGTTTCTAAACACACCACACGAGGGACCTCTCCACTCTTCAGAGCTATCTCCTTGTTTTAACTGGGTAGGGAAATTCTTTTCTCACTAGAAGATCTATCCTCTTTTCTGGCCTGAATGGGAGTCTTCACCTAACTACCCACTCCTCCGGCCAATCTTCCCAGCACTCTGTCTGTGTTAAACTGCTCTCAGTCAGGGCTAAACACAAGCCCCATAAGCAATAAACCCTTCTCTGCCAGGGATGGACTCAGGCTCTGTCAGTATTAGACTCTTCTCAGTCAGGGCTGAATTCAGACTGCCCTCTTCTCAGCATTGAGCTCTCAAGTCTTTCTCTTATTAACTGATGCTAACCAATCAAATTCCTTGGAGCAACCTGTCACTCAAGGCTCTCTTGCTCTGTGAGGAATTAACCCTTCACAATCCTTTGCCTGTTTACACAGCACTTATAAGATTTTAAAGTGCAGTCTGTCACATCCTACTACAAAATCGCCTTTTTGTAACATGTAAAATGGATGGCTTCAAAGGAATAAAGGCTTCAGCAAGATGAAGAAAAATCCCCCAATCCTTTTATTATAACCCTTCAATCGGGAAAGATATATGATGGTTACACAAGAGCTAAGTAACTGTATAGGAACTGACCTTATTTTAAATCTACTTACCACTGAAGAGAGCTCTCCCAAGCATCCAGCAATTAAACTACTGGTGACATAATAGAAAATCATGCCGTACCACATAAGCCTGAAACATAACCCAAACATGAACCTCAAAGTATCTGAATGTGCAGAAATATTCAGAAACCTTAGCTTATTACTGATGAAGTCGTTTTTTAGAAGCTTGAAAACTGGACTCTTCAACTGGGCCAATATGCTAAGGTTACACAAGAGCTAAATAACTGAATGGGAACTGACAAGGATTTTCAAACAGGATTTTGTTAACTGAAAATGATTATAGCAGAACATTATACTTTGCTTCTTGCTCTCTGCTGTTCTGATACAATGCAGCTTTAGCATCTCACATATTGTTACAAAGACAATAGGATATTAAAGTGTGGGCATACATGAACCTCAGTTTAGAAAGTCATATTGGTATGTATTTTCATACAGCATATTTTTATGATTCTAAAAGTATAAATTATATTTTGAGGGCTCCTCTCCAGATACCAGCTGAAGGAAGCTCAAAGTAAATTTTCAAGATAAAAATCATAAAACTATGTATGCAAAACTGAATTATTCAAGAAGACTTTTCAGCTCAGGTAACAGGGTTGCACTGTACAAAATGCTTTATAAACTTACTCGGATAAATGATTAGGGACTGCGGTCTATACTGCTATGCATAGCTTACTGTAAATAGGATTCTATTACATAATTTTTGAACTGCTTAATCTGACATGTTAATACTTATGCTATACATTTTTTTCTGGTGGTTCCAGACTTCTACGATCCTAATGCATTGTTTACTGAATGTCCCATTTCATTGAATGTATTGCCTATGTGTAATCCACCTTGAATCCTTGTGAAAAAGGACTATACATTAAGCAGATAAATAATAATCATTAGCAAAGATACCAACTGAGCTATAAAACCCACCATAAAACAGCTTAAAACAATTTCAAAATTACAGTCATAAAACCATCCTTTGATTAAAAGTTAATTAAAAGCCCAAACAAAAATGTTTTAACCTGGCAACTAAACAACAATATGGGACACATCAAGAGAACCTCAAGAGAACAGATTCCAAAGGTGAGGTGCCAGTACTAAGGAAGTCCTGTATCTATTCACCGCCTGCCTCATCCCTTGACAGAAAGACTGTAACTGGCAGGCTGGAAAGACAGTTCAAGTTCTTTGGCCCAAGTCACTTAAAGCCTTAAATGGTAAGAACCAGAGTTTTGATTTGTACCTGGAAATAAACAGGCAGTAAGGCAGATCTCTCAAGTATGACACAATCTCCGTTTCCAGCCTGTAATGATAGCTTGGTCACCAGGTTTTGAATTCGCTGAAGTTTCTGGACAGTTTTCAAAGGGAGTACCATACAAAGAGTGTTATAGTAATCTAACCTGGATTGGGGTGGGTAGCACTGTAGCCATCTTGGTCAGAAGCAGCACAACAAGGTTTGAGTCCAGTGGCACCTTTAAGACCAACAAAGTTTTATTCTGCATGCACACTTCTTATATACAGAATAAAACTTTGTTGGTCTTAAAGGTGCCACTGGACCAGAGGTCATTTCGGGGGGGGGCAGGGCACATGACGAAGCCCCGCCCCCTGCTTCCGGCCGCCCCGCTTCCAGCCCTCATTCAGCCAGGAGGAGGCAGGAGAAGAGGAAGGGTAAGTTGCTTCCTCCCCGCCTCTCCCCACCCCTGCCTGCCTGGGGCCAGGGAGGGCCTTGGCGGGGCTTCCTCGCACTCCCGCTGGCCTTGCAGGTCCACCGCCGGGCCCCTGATGTCAGGGGGTGTGGCATATGCTAATGAGTTATGCTAATGAGTTCCCCTAGCTCTTTTTCTATGAAATGACCTCTGCACTGGACCCAAACTTTGTTCCGTTAACCTGGATTGGATCAGTGTATGGATCACCATGGCCATATCATTGATAAACAGCCAGCACACAGCCAAAGCTGATAAAAGTTATACCATGCAGAAGAACTGATCTGCCAGCCATAGGCCATGATCCAGCAAAACATCTAAACTATGAACTTGTTCCTTTGGGGGGGGGAACTTTTACACAACAGGTGTATTGCTCGTGGGCACTCAATGAAATTGCTCAGCAGTCGGGTTAGAACGGATAAAAGGAAGTACTTCTTCACCCAAAGACTGATTAACACATGGAATTCACTCCCATAGGAAGTGGTGGCAGCTACAAGCATGGACAGCTTCAAAAGGGAAAGATAAGCATATGGAGCAGAGGTCCATCAGTGGCTATTAGCCACAAGGTATATATAGAACTGCCAACCTAGCAGTTCGAAAGCAAGAAATTGCAAGTAGATAAATAGGTACCACTTTGGTGGGAAGGTAACATCGTTTCGTGCGCCTTGGTGTTTAGTCATGCCGGCCACATGACCACGGAAATGTCTTCGGACAGTGCTGGCTCTTCGGCTTTGAAACGGAGATGAGCACTGCAACCCTAGAGTCGGATTCGACTGGCTTTCAAGCAAGGGAACCTTTACCTTTACCTTTATAGATAGGGACTCTGGGGCAAGTGATGCTCTGTCTTCTTGGTGCTTGGGGGGGGTCAACAGTGGGAAGGCTTCTAATGTCCTGGCCCCACTGGCGGACCTCCTGATGGCACCTGGTATTTTTGGCCACTGTGTGACAGAGTGTTGGACTGGATGGGCCTTTGGCCTGATCCAACATTGGTGTCTCTTATGTTCTTATAAGTAGGTTTGCAACTGATTAGCAACATTTTAGTTCTGGCTGGATTTAACTTCAGTTTATTGATCCTCATCTACCACATTCCCTTCTCAAAACATTTGTTCATTAATTCCACGGACACATTCAGTTCAGCAGTTAAGGTGAGGTAGAGCTATGTGTCATCTGCTTTTGGGGGGTACCTTGCTTCAAATCCCCCGATGATCTCTCCCAGTAGTTACACTGCACTTGTTCAACAGCATGAGGAACAAGTGGGCTGCTATTGGCCACTACAGAGTCCCACAGCATAAATGCCGTTGAGCCAAGCAACAGTCTCCCAAACCAGTTCCTGCAAGTGGATGGCAAGGAAAGAGCATAACCTTTTCACATTACCATTCTAAACCAGATGTTATTTGTTGTTGGCCCAATTTCAAGTAAAGCGTTAGAGTGATGGGGGCTTCATACAGTGAATTTCCTTCTGTTAGTGAGCCATCTCTGAAGTACTATGGTCATTTCAAACAGTGCCGCTTTTTCCCCACACCCTTTCTCACAGTGCAATCTTTCTCCCACTTTTTTTTAACATTCTAAGGTGAACACTATAGCACTAAACCATTTGACTTAAATTAACTGACTCAATGGAATCAATACATCTCAATGGTGCCGCTACAGTACTTCAGTGCTATAGTAGTTTAGCGCTATAATGCTCACCTTAGAACTTAAAAAAAAAGTCTGAGGAGGAGAAGCAGAAGAAGCAGAAGAAGAGTTGGATTTATATCCCACCCTTCATTCAGTCACAGAGCAGCTTACAATCATCTTCCCTTCATCTTCCTACAACAGATTCCCTGTGAGGTAGATGGGGCTGAGAGAGCTTTGACAGAACTGCTCTTGAGAGAACAGCTCTGAGAGAACTGTGACTGACCCATGGCCACCCATCTGGCTTCATGTGAATGAGTAGGGTTCTCCAGGGTCCACTGCTCAACCACCACACCAAACTGGCTCACATGGGGGGAAAGCAGAACTGTAGGAGGCGCTATGGACATTTTAAACAGCACACCACAGCAATTCAGAAGCACAACAAAGGGGTTGAAAATGGAAAAAAATCAGTTTCCCTCAAAAGCGGTTCAACAACACTTTGCTAACCCATCACAAGCAGGTTTGTATGAACAGGTAAATAAATCCCACTAGCAGCTGGTTACTAAAACAGGTCTCTCTGAAATGACAGAAAAAATCCTTTAGCAACCAGCTACTAAAACAGAATACAAAGGCAGTTTGAAAAGGGTCTCAGTCAATGCTGGTACCTTACTACTACTTTCCAAGCGCATTTGGACATGCTTGTTTAATCTATAAAGCCCTAAACAGCTTACACAGCATGGAGCCAATCTGCCATCTTTCACAATTCCCAGTACCTTCTACAGACATATTCTATCATCAAATATATCAGTTAAGCCTTTTACTCATATTTTCTGTTTCTGTAAGGCAAGCAGAGCTGCTGAAAGCCACCACAGCCCCAAAGCCATGCCTCATACCACTCAGACCTACCCCAATCATCACATACTCCATGGCTTGTTGTCAACATGAATAGGATCATTGGGTCTCTATATGTGCAAATTTCACATTGCATTTTTCATATTTATCATTAAGTTTTTAAGTTGTTTTTCCACATAAGACAGAAAATGCATGTCACACCCTTGTGAAAGTAGATCAGGATATGTACACAATCCATTTCATCTTTACAACATTCTGTAAGATAGTATTTCTCTACCCCACCCCCCAACACACACACACCAGCTGCAAAGATAAGACAGCACAAAAGCTTAGCTGTTCCTCATTAACAGCAAAAATATTCCATAATTTAACTTTTATAGTCCAGGTCTAGCCTTTCCCATGTTTACTTGGATGCATTACTAACCTCACTGCAGCTTAATCCCCCTTATAAATAAAAGCCGAATGGTGGTGGCACTTCTCTAGAACATTCCACACGCTCCAAAATCAGTTCGCTCTCTGATCTGTCATTCAGAGGGTCTCCCTATCCACTGGCTGCTTTGCCTGAGTCCTGCCTCCAACAATCTAAACATTTTGCTGTTCCTCCCCCCCCCATAGCCAGTCAGAACACAGGGGTTATTTGCATATGCAGCCTCATTGGCCTTTGCCTCGGAACACAGAGGTTGTTTGCATATGCGACTTGATTGGCTTTTGCCTCTAACATTCGAAACACTTTTCTGTTCTGAGGTAAAATGTGTCCAATCTTCAGGTGAGGGCTGGAGATCCCTCAGAATTACCACTGCTTTCCAGATGGCAGAGATCAGTTCCCCTGGAGAAAATGGTGGGCTCTGTATCCTTATATGCTGCTGAGGTGGCCCCCATATGACAGGAAATGTGACGTAGCAGTCAGGGCTTCAGAGCACGGGAGAGGCTGCAGAGGTGTGGGGGGTGGAAAGCTGAAGAGTGAGGGGGAAATAAAGGTAGGTTGATGATTGGCTGGGAAGGAGATAGGGTTGTCAACTCCAGGTGGGAAATTCCTGGAGATGTGAGGGATGGAGCCTGGAGAGGGTGAGGTTTCAGGAGGCATGGGACCTTGGACAGGTACAAAGCCATAGACTCCACCCTCCAAACCAACTATTCCCTTCTGGGGAACCATCGTTGCCAATCTCCAGGTGAGGGATGGAGATCACTCAAAATTACAACTGTTCTTTAGGTAGCAGAGATCAGTTCCTCTGGAGAAAATGGTGGACTCAGTGTCATTATACCCTGCTGAGGTCGCCACAGCAAATTGACACAGCGTCCAAGGCCGGGGCACCCGCCCAGAGCCTCTTTCTAGAGGTCGTTGTATTTATTTCCACAACGGGCCTTTTTCCTAGTATAAAATAACCCTGGAGTCTTTAACAGGACTATAACATTGGATCAATATTTTAATGTGTCTCTCATTTCCCTTTGTAGACAGGAATCCAAGGAAGGGGATTTCAGTTCCTTTGGAAAAGAGAAAGCCCTAGAGGCTCATGGGGTTGTCTTCATATCAACTACTTGCAAAAATACAAAGCACTTTAGAAGCAAACTCCGAAAGCAGACAGCCAACCACTGATTTTGCATCAGATCTGTAAGCAGCAACAGCTGTATTTAAGTTTCAACCCACTGCATTTTCAGTTCTCCTTGCTTTTAAATTCAGAAAAACAATTGCTTCCTTTTTTCTTTCTGCTTCTCTTATGTTTCACAACATGGACAGATCTTATACCACACCTACAAGTATAATGAACATTATGAAGAGCATCCCAAGTCATTAGCTCCCATTGCCATTAGAAGCACAAACTTCCTGAGGAAAAAGGGAGAAACTTCCCTACTTATGTACACAATTGAAAACAATTATTAATTGGCAGAAGCAAGTAAGCAAGCAGCTGTCTAAAAGCCTGTGTTAGAAAACTGTGCTGCTCCTTTTTATGAAGGTCTTGGAAGCTTTGATTTACACAAATCTCTCAGTAAGTATTAGAATTTATATGGGCATAACATCACAGAATTACAGGACTGAAGAGGCTATGTAGCCAAGTGTTATTGAATGATCACGCATTCTACCACAGATGAAGTATTCCACACAATCTTTTTTCAAAAAAAGGAAAGACAGTAGAGATTGGAATGCTCTTCCATTAGTGGGTTTTCTAACCTGAACATGCTGACCCTATAACAGAATTTTTTCCAATACTAAAGAAATTAGTAAAAGTACTTTTTTTTAATGAGCTTAAGTTGCTGTTTTTAAGGGGAGAAAATGAAAACCAAAGGAAAAAGACATTTTTAGTGGATTTGATTACTATTATAAATGTTCGATATAAATCATTATTGCAGTTTAATATATTAGTGAAAATAATTCAGTTGAATACTGCCAGGAATGGAGCAAGACACAATTATGTAATATCTCTCCTTATATATAATTCTGCTTTGGTCATGGACTCCCCTGAACATTCCAACACACTCCAAAATTAGTTGGCTGAATGATCTGTCATTCAGAGGGTCTCCCTATCCACTGTCTGTGTTGCCTGAGTCCTGCCTCCAACATTCTAAACAGTTTGCTGTTCCTCTCCCCCCATAGCCAGTCAGAATACAGAGGTCATTTGCATATGTGGCCTGATTGGCCTTTGCCTCTAAATTCTAAATAGTCTGCTGTTGCTGTTGGGAGTCCTGAGGTAAAATACATATCCAAATTTCCCTGTAGGGCCTGGATATCTCCCCAGCCACAGCACATCATTTCCCCTACAGAAAATTTCCCAGCTATTACAACTGATGTCCAGATGATCAAGATCAGTTCTCCTGGAGATAACGGCTGCCAGTGGACTCTATGGCATTATACCCTGCTGAGGTCCCTCCCCACCCCAAACCCTCCCCAGGCTCTATCACTCAAATCTACAGGTATATCCCAACCCAGAGTTGGCAACCCCGTAACTGGCTATGGAACTGTTTTCCAGACTCTTGGAACCCAGAAGACATGGCATAGGAGGAGGTGGTTTTCTACCTTAGCTGCAACTAGGTAAAGGTAAAGGTTTCCCTTGCTTGAAAGCCAGTCGACTCCGACTCTAGGGATGTGGTGCTCATCTCCGTTTCCAAGCCGAAGAGCCAGCGCTGTCCAAAGACATTTCTGTGGTCATGTGGCTGGTATGACTAGATGCCGAGGTGCACGGAACGCTGTTACCTTCCCACCGATGCGGTACCTATTTATCTACTTGCAGTTTCTTGCTTTCAAACTGATAGGCTGGCAGGAGCTGGGACCAGAGACGGGAGCTTACTCCATCACGCGGCAAATTAACATAAGTCACGGGTGGAGGGAACTATACCTGTTACCATGAGGCTGTTTTCCCATACTACCCACTTGGGGCAGCAAGATGACTTGAGACAGTCCTGCCTTATAGCTAAGCAGAAGGAAATAAACATGGCTTGCCTTCCTCCATTTTCCACTTCCCTCTGCCACCCCACCAGCCACAGCCGGGACACTCACCTGGAGCTTCCTTCTAGAGACCGCTGTATTTCTTCCCACAACAGGACTTATTCCTAGTATTGGAATACCTCATAAGACCAGCGTGGCATTGGGGTTAAGAGTGATGGACTATAATCTAGAGAACCAGGTTTGATTCCCCACTCCTCCACATAAAACCTGCTGGGTGATCTTGGGCCAGTCACAGTTCTCTCAGAACTCCCTAAGCCCCAAGCCCCACCTACCTCACAAGGTGCCTGTTGTGGGGAAAGGATAGGAAGGTGATCATAAGCTGCTTTCAGACTCCTTAAGGTAGAGAAAAGTGAGGTATAAAAACCAACTCTTTTTCTTCTTCTACCCAACCCTTACAGAGTCATTAATGTAACTTCATTTGAAAATGATGGTAGCAATAATAATTAAGTACTGTCAACTTACAAATGAGTTACAGAGACCCTTCAGGGCGTTTTCAAGGAAAGAGATGAGCAGAGGTGTTTGCTACTGCCTTCTTCTGCATAGCAACTTCCTCGGCATGCTCCCATTCAAATACTAACCATGGCCAACCCTGCTTAGCTTCCAAGCTCTGATGAGTTGGGGCTAGTTGAAACAGCCTTAAAATCTAGAGTCCAATGAGTACACCCAATATTGTTCAACTACAAGTTACTAATCCATTTTACGAAGAGTGAAATCAGAATACCCAGAGTAACAGTATGATTTGTTGACTGCTATTTCAGGCATTACTTTCTATGTGCATTGCAAATGGAGAAACTGCACAATCTCATTGTGTATATTATGGTATAGGATGCCCCACCGGCTGGCTATAGATTTGACTATACAGGAACAGAGAAATAGTACTATTGCTAGGGAAGGAAGAGTATTTTATAATCACACTAGCCTGATACTCGTGCTTCACTATGGTATTTATGTTCCGTAAATCCAGTTATGATACTGATGATGTGAAGTCTGAAATGTAACATTTGTTGTAGAAATTCTAATGGAGAAGACTTTAGTGTACAAAATGAAGTGAGACATATGAACCCCCCCCCCTACTGAAAGACCTCTCTGTAGACCACATTGGTGGTTCTGCCCTCAGGTGCTAGGATCACTAGGCTGCTTGGTGAGCTCACTCTGGAGCAGGCAACATTTAAGAAGCAGTTGTCTGTTAAGTCAACTCCTGCCACCTTCCACAAAAGTGATGGCCTCTCTGCTTGTGTTCCTCAATTATTTTGCTCATATGGAGACGGTGCTGTTCTGCGCAGCTCAGTGCCCTGCAGGAGTACTATGTGCAAATGTCTTTGCCGCATTCCTAAATTGCCTCCTCCTTGTAGCATTGGTGTTTCTGGCTCAACGTTTGCCAGGAGCTTTCTTGGGGGGGGGCAGTAAGAGCTGAGAGGTGTGAGGGGGAGTTTGTGTGAGGGAGTGGTGATGTGGTAGACATTTCTTCAGGGTCATGAGGGAGGCATGCACCGAAATGGGTCCTAGAATTGTCCTTTACTATCTCCCCATAAACATTCATTAGCTCAATTGCCATGCTGGCTTTTTTGAAAAATGTCTATTCAGGAGTCTTGAATCACTGATTTCTGTAACTGTCCTCAACTGTCTGCAGTCTCTTCTGTGTTTTTACCTCAGAACATTACATTGAGATCCACAGCTGAGCAATCAGAGGGAGGTGGGTGCAAGCAGGCAGGTTTTACCTCAGAACTCTGAGATACACAGTTGACCAATGGGGGGGGGGGTGGGGGGAGCAGGAGCCTGCCAGGCACATGGAAAACAATTGGGGGAACACATGTTGCCCCCTTTTTTTACCCCCTTCGGGGCCATGTTTCTCAGAAATCTTTGTGTGTTGGGGTTTTATGTCATGGAAGGAATGCATTCCTCTTATTTTGGGTTTCTTGGTGCAGGATTTTGGCCTGGGCATTGAATTGGTTCTTTCTTTACAAAATTGCCTCTCATTTATGTTACATTTAAGAAGTGGGACATTATGTATTCAAAACACCATCCAAGCAATCAGATATTAAGCAAGTTCATATGAACCAGTTTTCTAGAACCCACATTGTGAGAAGTTAAATAACCTAATAAAGGAAACCAGTTTTCTAAAATTTGGGGTATATTTCCATTGTGGGTGGGAGTGTGGCTAAGCTGGGCCAGTAGCACTGCTAAGGTGATCCTGCTGGGGCAGCGTCCTTGATGGATTAACGTACCCTGGTCCTGACAACACCTATCTGGTGTTGGGGGGGGGGGGTTATGTTTAGAGGCATCAGGGAAGCTGGGCCAGTAGCAGGGCTAAGGCAATCCTGCTGAGCAAACCTCCCCGGCAGCTGTAAGCATCCCACCTCCTCTCCTACACCTGACAGGCAGCTGCCTGTTCAGTGTAGGAGGGAGAGGGGGGAGGACTATTAGAAGCTACTGTGGAGGCAGGGCTGGCATGATCACTAATGCATTACTGCTGGGGCAGGCTCCCTCGTGGCTTTAAGCACCCTGCAACTGCTGCTGCACCTGACAGACAACCGCCTGTTAGGTGTAAGAGATGGGGGGAGTGTGTTGGAAGCCATCAGAGAGGTACAAGGAGGCAGCAGCCTGGCAGCCACATAGGAATCAATGGGGGGAGCACATTTTACCCCTTTTGACCCACTTAGGGGTTGAATTTCTAAAAATCCTTTCTTAGTGAGCATCTACATCAAGGTAAGAGTATTCTCCTCGAATGTTGTGTTTCTAGGTCCAGGGGTTTGGCCTAGGCGTTGATTTTACAGTGAGGGGACTTTCTTTTATATATATATAGATGAAGCTGCCTTATACTGAAACAAAGCCTTGGTCCATCAAAGTCAGAATTATCTACTCAGACTGGCAGTGCCTCTCCAGGGTCTCAGGCAGAGGTCTTTCACATCACCTACCACCTGGTCTTTTTAACTGGAGATGCCAGGGATTGAATCTGGGACCTTCTGCATACCAAGCAAAGGCTCCACCTAATCTCCCTAATACTGTAATATATTCTAGCTAAAATTAAACTAAAGGATAGTTTTCCATACTGATTAGAAGATGACATGCTAAAGCATGCTAGAAATTCTTCACTTCCTACACACTACACAATCTATCACTAAAATCTGCCTCCATTCCCAAGGACTGGAAGGTAGCTAGTGTAACCTTCATCTTTTAAAACGGGTCCATAGGAAATTCAGGAAATTACAGGCCAGTCAGTCTAACGTTGATACCAGGTATGTTGGTGGAATCCGTTATCAGAGATAGAACTTGTAGGCACATTGATGAACAAAAGCTGTTGAGGAAGAATCAACATGGATTCTGCAAGTGAAGATACTGTCTCACTAACCATTCAGAGTTCTTTCAGGGGGTGAACAAACATGTGGACAAGGGTGATCCAGTAGATGTTGTTTACCTAGACTTCCAGAAAACTGTTGATTAGGTTCCGCATCAAAGGCTCCTAAGTAAACTCAGTAGTCATGGGATAAGAGGACTGGTTAATTAACAGGAAACAGAGAGTGAGTATAAATGGGCAGTTTTCACGGTGGAAGGTGATAAGCAATGGGGTGCTGCAGGACTCGATACTAGGTCTGGTGCTTTTAACTTGTTCATTAATGAAGTTGGGAGTAAAGCAGTGAAGTGGCCAAGTCTGGGGATGACACTAAGTTGTTCAGGGCGGTGAGAATCAGGGAGGACTGTGAGGCACCCCAGAGGGATCTGTCAAGGCTAGGCAAGTGGGCATCAGTGTGGCAAATGAAGTTCAATGTGGAAAAGTGCAAATTAATGCACATTGGAGCCAAAAAACCTAACTAGTCTATAAATATAAACTGATGGGTTCTGAACCGACAGAACTGACCAGGAGAGAGATCTTGGAGTCATGGTAGATAACTCACTGAAGAAGTCAACTCAGTGTGCCACTGCAATTTTTAAAAAAGGCAAATGCTACACTGGGGATTATTAGGAAGGAGACTGAAAACGAATCAGCCAGTATCATAATGCCCCTGTATAGATCTATGGTGCGGCCTCATTTGGAATACAGTGTACAGATCTGGTCACCGTACCTCAAAAAAGACATTATAGCATTGGAAAAGGTGAAGAAAAGGGCAACTAAAATGATTATGGGGATGGAACACCTTCCCTAGGAAGAAAGATTAAAGAGGTTAGGGCTTTATTGCTTGGAGAAATTATGACTGAGGGGTGACATGATAGAGGTTGACAAAATTATGCATGGGATACAGAAGACAGAGAAAGAAGTACTTTTCTCCTTTTCTCATAATACAAGAACTCATGGGCACTCAATGAAATTAATGAGCAGTAGGCTTAGAACAGATAAAAGGAAGTACTTCTTCACCCAAAGAGTAATTAACACATGGAGTTCACTGCCGCAGGAAGTGGTGGCAGCTACAACCATAGACAGCTTCAAGAGGGGACTGGGTAAACATATGGAGCAGAGGTCCATCAGTGACTATTAGACAATGTATAGATGGAACACTATGTCTGTGGCAGTGATGCTCTGTATTCTTGGTGCTTGGGGGGCAACACTGGGAGGGCTTCTGGAGTTCTGGCCCCACTGGTGGACCTTCTGATGGCACCTGCATTTTGGCCACTGTGTGACACATAGTGTTGGACTGGGTGGGCCATTGGCCTGATGCAACATCATTTCTCTTATGCTCTTATGTTCACTGTGAGTTTTGAAAAGTAAAAAAAAAATTATTACACCAACTTTTGCTCATTTCAGAGAAGAGCTCATTTGCACCACCAAACTTTGCCACCCACTATATTCTCTAAATAACTTCCAAACTTGATGTTAGTGTTAAAAATACTTGACGGTCTATTTAAAGAAAGATCCACCTCTCACAGTTCTTTTTACTAACATGAATGATTAACTTCCAAGAGGGTAATGCAGTGCAAGTGAAATGATTTAACAGCTTTAAAATATTAATCTATGCAGGACTGAAAAAGGAAGTAACAGAACCATTCTGAAACATACAAAATTAAAGGAATCAGTAAGTGGCTGATCATTACAAAACAGAATCTAAATAAAAACACAGCAAATATAAATATGAGAAAACCAATATTAAATTCACTGTGATATGACAGTTTAACAATTACAACCCCTACTATTTGGCATGAATGAAATTGCCAACAAAACAGAATCTAAATAATAAGATTTAAAACACCGATTTAATTAACATTTCCCATGTTAAAATCCACATATTTCTTTTAGATATCCACACATATTAACAGTTTGCAGTAATAAAGTATATACTGACTTATAACTACCCTGTTTCCCTGAAAATAAGACAGTGTCTTATATTAATTTTTGCTCCCAAAGATGTGCTAGGTCTTATTTTCAGGGGATGTCTTATTTTTCCATGAAGAAGAATACGGTACACTCCGTCAGGGCAGAGCGAGCAGCAGGCGGCAGCTTGTCCTGGCGGAGGCGCGGGCTCTCTGATTAAAAGAGACTTCGCACTTCCTGTCTGCTCCGGCTGCGCGGCAGCCAACAGTGAGCTGCGCGGCGGCGCCTGCCGCTACAGCCCAGAGTCCAGAGTTATGGTAGCTTCGGGGGGCCTTGTTATCGAGGAGATCTTATTTTGGGGGGATGTCTTATATTTCAGCAAGAGGCAAAACTGTAAGTAGGTCTTATTTTCAGGGGATGTCTTACTTTCGGGGAAACAGAGTAAGTAGAGCCGTCATGCTTAATCCAAAACCTTTTATAGTATTATTTCTCTATGAAAATGAGAACATCCACAGTGTAACTGGTAGAGCAATCAATATCCATGTTTTGAGAACTATAGCCTCTACAGATCACAGGTGGCTGAAAAATATCAAATAGAAATGCAAGAAATATTTATTAACTTTATTGTCCACTTTTCTCACTGAGACTCAAGGTTATTGCAATATGTACTATCAGAGACTGTGTATGAAATCCTGTGTATACTGAAGCTATAAAAATGATGTTTATTAACAGCAATGGATATCCTGCAAAGCTAAAACATGCCAAGAAACTGCCAGTATCTTCTCTATATGACTGCCCACAATCTAAAGGATCACACTATTATGTTTCCTGACTCAGGGCCTTCCAGACATTTTTCTTCAAAAGCTGCTCCGATGCCACATAACTTGCTTCTAGCTGAGGTTCCACAAATCTGAACCCTTTCCCCATAAAACATGAGACTGAAGTCAACAGAATGAATTTATTAATATTCAGACAATAACAGTTTCAACACTATTCTGAAGAAGAAATATTACAAGTAAATAAGAGCTCTGATGAATGTGATAGAAAAATATTTCACCTTTTGGCTGGGCAGTAAAATTAAGACAGTCTTTCCTTTGAGACTTGGTGTAAAGCTAAAAAAAAAAGCTAAAAACACTACATAGTGTAAAGGAAAGCAATATTTTCCAAGTTCTTTTTAGAAAAAGGCAGTCACTGTCTGTCTTATCCCACTAAAAGGCTGTTTTCATGGCTCTAGCCAGCTACTGCAAGTATGCCAACTTCTTGGTATACAAGAACTTACCCTTTAAATACTTCTGTAGGAGTTCAATCAATCCTAGCATTCACCTGTAATATGACACTACTTCCAACCAGGAAAGAATACACTATTTCAGAGAGTCAAATGACACAAGCAGTCTTATACAGTCTGTAGTCACTCACTCTCCTTGCTAACCCATCGGTAAGACCAGCTGATGGGAATACAAGCTTCAACAAAACCTCATTACGCTACTTTTCCATTTTGTAGTCAGATTTTCATTGTAATTAAGACCTTTACCTATGACTATGATTGCAAAAGTAGCTATTTCATGAACCAACAAGGTGCTCCTCTCAATCAAGTTCTTACTTGACCCAACCATGCATGCATGTCAAAATCTCTAGCACAGTCAGAAGGCACAAAGAAGTGAAGAAAGAACAGGAAATGCCCTGCATTTTTAGTTTACACATCTTCACAGATGGCATAAGGCAGGGATGAACAGAACCTTGGATATTCACCATGAAAGCTTCTTCCGCTCTGAGGTTAGAAGGGCCATCTTGGAATGAGTGATTCCCACCACTTGCTCAGGGAAGCAGGACTAAAATCTTCAACTTCCTGTTTCCTGGGTGGGAGTCGCCCTGGATCAGTTTGGTTACTTCGTGATCAAATGATCCCAGGAAGGAACAGAACAGAGATAAAACAACAACCAGAAAAGGTAAGTCACTGTTAGAAGCATAACAGATGGTAACCAGAGGAGACGTGAGCGGGGTTAAAGCCAGAAGGCATCTTTCCCTGCAAATTGATCACATAGGTTTGGTCAAACTCAGGATTCTGCTTTTATAGACATACCCCTGTTCATTAGTTGTTGTAGACTGTACCCCTGTTGTACCCCTGTTCTTTCGAGAGGAGGTTGGTTGGTTGGTTGTTTTTTGAGGGGTGAGACAAGATGCCCTCCTAATCTCAGAATAGAAGGAACCCTCACAGTGAGTATCCAAGGCTCTGTTGCAGGATCTGCGCAGACCTTATTGCTGGGTATCAGGACCTTAGTCTAGGTAAACCCGTGTCAGCCATGTCTTTGTGAATAGGCAACTCCTTGTTTTTTATTCTCTTTCTATATCCACAAAGAAGAGCATCCTGCCTTCAGAGATGCGGAGGAACAATGTGGCACAGCATAGGTAGCCAGTAGGTCAGAGTGGGTTTAATACATCCACCAATGAATCTCATTGTTGCATTAAGTTGTATCAAGTTGGGCATGAAGTTTGTGAACATGGCGGCTGTTAAGTCACACTGAGGCACCGTATTCTGCAATACTATACATCAAGTTGATCTGGACACCATCTTCTCTTATTTGGGGCTGTTAATGAAATGAAAAGAAGGGGGGGTCAACATATGTGTGCCTATGATCACACTGAACTGTTGTAGCCCCTGCAATGGGATAAGACTACTCTTTTCCTTGTTTAAAGCGGGAGCTGAATGGTTCTGAAGGTGTCCCTGATTCCTAGCTCCTGAGTGGGAGAACAGATCAGGATGTCATCTAGATTAAGGTTGAATTTAGATTCTTTGCTGGCAGATAAGGACCACTAGAACTACAAGGACCTTGGATAAGACCTAAGGAGCTGATGCTAGACCAAAGGGTACAGCCCTGAACTGCAGGCAAACTGGAGAAACCTGTGGTGTCCTAGAAACTGCTGCCTTGATGGTCATTGCTAGGACTCCTGCAGTGCATAGCCTGCTTTTCTGTCCAATCCATCCTTTATAGATCCAACACCATCATCTGAAACTAGGCCAGTCAATTGTAGTGCTGCTACCGGAGAGACCAGTAGGGAAACTTGCAAGAATACTACAGTGTAAGGAACCAAGGAATAAAGCTTTTGGCAACACTTTGTACTGCCTGTTAGATATAGGCTTGGCTCACTCTCCCTTCGGGAAAAAAAAATCCTTTGAAAAAAAATCAGGACAGGAAACTAATCTCTTAGAGGAAGGAGCCCTGGAAACAATTCCTTGTTCCCCTGAGCGTTCCTCTCCAGCCATGTTAGTCTGAAGCAACAGAACAAGTTTGAGTCCAGTGGCACCTTTAAAGCCCTGAAGACTAAACTGGACTCAAACTTTGTTCAAGAGCAAAGAGATTTGCTTCAAAGCTGCACTCCCTAAGGAGACAGGAAGCAAATTGAGCCTGGGTGACTCCCATTCAGAAGACAGGAAGAGTTTAATCCTGCTTTCCTGAGCGATTGGTGGGAATCACCCATTCCAAGATGCCCTCCTCCTCAAACAAGGTGAGAAAATAAAGACTGTACAGAACTTCTATTTTGGTGACAGAGAGTTATCAGTTAATGCATCTGCTGGAGCAGCATTATCTTCCACTGGATGACTGAATTCCCTTGCCCCTGGCACGCCAGCTGGGCTTCCATGTGACCGAATATGAATATGAATTAATATTCACAGTGCCAGATTCAGATTGCAGGTTACCAGTGTGGTGTACAGCCAGGTGGGAAATCTCACTCTACCATCATTTAAGAACAATACCAATCCCAAGTAGTGGACACACCAGAACAAAGTTGTTATAAAACAGGAGGCCCAAAGCTTGCTATATGAATGCGATGCAACATTTTATCCCCACAGCCAAAACTGCAGCCCACTGAATCTTTGGTAGCCTGCTAGATTCCCACAATGTAAAACTCACTGTAGCAGTGTATCAGCACTGTATCTAAGAACCAAATTCCACTTAGGATTCTCAGTACTTTGCCTAAATTTCTTTCTTGCTTTATTTTGGCTTAAGTCAGAGATACTAATCATTCCAGGCAATGTAATTACTAAATCCATATCCATATGTAATGCCTTCTAGTAAGAATTTTAAAATATATAACAAGCTAGATCCAATTACTTCCTTCTACTAAATGTGCCTCCAGGAGATACGAGATTACCACTTACACATACAGTTATTTTCATGGACAATCCTTTATATCAGCATTATTTTTCACAGAAGTCAGTTGATGTGTCCACCTTACGGGAGGTGATAAGGCTACACTCACTTAAAGAGTTTAGGAAGGAATGCAAAGCAATGTTGTTTTGTTGTTCAGTCATGCAGTCGAGTTTGACTCTTCGTGACCCCATGGCCCACATCATGACAGGCCCTCCTGTCTTCCACCGTCCTCTGGAGTTTCCTCAATGTCCTGTTTGTTGCATTGATAACACTGTCTAAACCATCTAATCCTCTGCCATCCCCTTCTTCTTTGACCTTCAATCTTTCCCAGCATCAGAGTCTTCTCCAGTGAGTGCTCCCTTCTCATTTGGTGGCCAAAGTATTTGAGCTTCAGCTTCAGTATCTGGCCTTCCAGGGAACAGTCAGGTTTGATTTCCTTTAGGATTGACTGATTTGATCTCCTTGCAGTCCAAGAGACTCTCAAGAGTCTTCTCCAGCACCATAATTCAAAAGCATGACTTGCCACAGTTTTGGCCTTCCAACTCTCGCAGCCAAACATTACTACTGGGAATACCATTGCTTTGACCATACGGACTTTTGTTGGCAGGGTGATGTCTCTTTTTTTATGCTATCTAGGTTTGCCATCACTTTCCTCCCAAGGAGCAGGCGTCTTTTAATTTCATGGCTGCAGTCACCATCTGCAGTGCCCAGGAACGTGAATTCTGTCACTGCTTCCATGACTTCCCCTTCTATATGCCAAGGAGTGATGGGGCCGGATGCCATGATCTTTGTTTTTTGATGTTGAGTTTCAAGTCAACTTTTCTGCTCTCCTCTTTCACCCTGAGCAAGAGCCTCTTTAGGTCCTCTTCACTTTCTGCCATTAGAGTGGTATCGTCTCCATATGTGAGGTTGTTGATGTTTTTCCCGGTAATCTTAATTCCAGCTTGTGTTTCATCCAGCCTGGCATTTAGCATGATGTACTCTGTATATAAATTAAATAAGCAGGGTGATAATATACCTCCTTGTCGTACTCCATTTCCTATTCTAAACCAAGCAATTGTTCCATGTCCACTTCTGTCTCTTCTTGACCCTTACACAGGAATCTTGGGAGACAGGTAAAGTGGTCTGGTACTCCCCTCTCTTTAAGGACTTGCCACAGTTTGTTGTGATCCACACAATCAAAGACTTTAGGGTAGTCAATGTTGTACACCAGGCCTTTTAAACAGGGTCTGAGTAGATTATTTCCAAAATATTGTTGTGTGTTTAACTCTGTTTTTATTCAACAGGTTGTAAGCTGCCTTGAACCCATTCACATGAGGTAGGATTATAAAATCTTGCAGTTGAGATGATCAAATGGAAACTTTTAAGAATACAGAAACTGACAATATTGTACTTGAACATATTCATGAATTTCACTGTCAAGCCTGAAATCAGAAAATATAAAATGGAAGGGGGTGTGTATGTCCTAGTAAATAATTCTACTAACAGCATTTTGTAAAAACAGTGGAGAAAAGTCTGAAGATGCTTTTTCCAATAACAGTTGCAGACTACATCCACAGTCCTGAAACCTGTAATGAGTCTTGTTTGCCTGTTCCTTCTTTTGGTGTTTCCCATATTCATTTCAGTGACATTCAATACCTCAGTTGACCTTCCACTTACCTTTGCAGAGGGCTCTTCAAAAGTATTGTTTTTAAGATGTCAAATACAGGGCAACTGTTCTTTCAATCCACAAGCCCTCTTTACTCAGGACTATACCAACAATCTCTGGTTTTCTCCACTGAAACAATGCAGCATATTAGATACAGATCTAAACTTCAGGTACTGATTGTATATCAGAAATCTTGCATCACCAACAGCTTTATAAAAAGTAAAATTCTCCTTGTTACAGCAAGATATAACTGTAGACTTTCTAAAAAGCAAAATCCTTGTTCTAGTGTGCAACTGTCTCTTACAACATGCAGGAACTGCATTATGCCGGTTATTTTTTAAAAAACATGCACAGAACATCAGAAATCACTGACTGATTGTTATATATTGTTATGTAAACTTTGTGCATTAATCCATTAGTACTTGTACAACAAAGAAACATGCTTTCCCCACTTCATTACCAGCTGGCCCTACAAACAAAATCATGTTAAGTTCATACTCAGGTGAGTAAATGTTAACATCTAGATAATTTTCAGCCTATTCAATGCAATGACATTACTGAACTGGTTGATTTTCTATTATGTTAACAGATCTATGTGAACAATATTCATATTGCCTTAGCATGAGACAAATATAAAATTATTTAAAGTCGTTCCCAATTATATGGAATGAGAGAACTGGAGACTTTTGAATCTTATTTAATTCATTCAAAACGTTCTTTAGCCACCTTCTTTATCTTGCAGAAGTCAAGGTAGCTTATGTGTGTAAAGTGCCATCAAGTTGCAGCCAACTTATGGCAATCCTGTAGGGCTTTCAAGGCAAGAGATTAAGGGTGGTTTGCTATTGCCTTCCTCTGCACAGTGACCCTCGAATTCCTTGGTGGTCTCCCAATGTAAACAAAACAATGATCATTTTAAAAAAGATTAAAAAGACCACAATTTAAAATCTCAATAAAAAACTAAATTAGTCAGATGCAGTTCTAAATAAAACTGTCTTCAACTGCCTTCTGAAAACTGAAACCTTCCTGAAAACTGAAACCTTCCATAATCATTTGGCTGCCACTGAGAAGGCCATCTCTTGTGTGCCCACCAGATAAGCTTCTTCAAATCAGAGAGCTTCTCCCACTGATCTTGATTGCCGGGCAGGAACATATGGCTGAAGGTGGCCCTTCAGAACGGGACTCAAGAGCAGATTGGTAGCCAGTGTAACTACTGTAGAATAGGGATCACATGCTCCTGATATCTGGCCCTGACCAGCACTCTAGGCACAGCATTCTACACTAGCTGCAGCCTCCAAGCACTCCAAGTAGAACACATTGCAATAGTCCAGTCTAGATGTAACTAAGACACAGATCACTGTGGCTAGATCTAACTGAGCTAGGAACAGATGCAGCCAATGCACCAGCTGACGCTGGGTAAAAGCACTCCAACCTACCACCGCTACCTGGTTTTCTAAGGTGACCGCTGTGTCAAGCAGCAATCCTCAGCTGCAATCCTGGCTTTTCAAGGGAAGAATAACGTCATCCAAGACAGAAGAGCTATCAAGTCCCTGATTTGCCTTTCTGCTAACCCAGGGAACCTCTGCGTTGTCAGGATTAAGTTTCAGCTCCCTCGTACTCATCCAGCCCATTACTGATTCCGAGCACTTGTTCAGCACATCAAAAATATCCTCAAAATTAAGTAGAAAAGAAAGGTAGATCTGGGTATCATCCACATATTGGTCACACTGCAGCCCATACCTTCTGATTACCTCTCCCAGTGGCTTTATACAGATATTAAATAGCACAGGAGATGAGATCAAAGTCTGCAGAATCCCACAAGCCAACAGCCATGGGGCAGAGCAGGAATCCTCCAACACTACCTTCTGAGACTGACCCCCCCCCCGACAGGACTCAAAACACTGTAACACAGTGCCCCTTAATGCCAGCACTGAGAGGCAGCTCAGTCAGATACTATGATTGATAGTACTGAAGGCGACTGAAAGATCCAGCAGAACTAGCTTGGTCATTTACTGTTCGGGGGGGGGGGGAGAACTAATCTATACACTAATTGCAATGTGTGGCCTCCATCTGTGGATACCTAAATCTGCAGATCAGGGCCACACCAACACTAAACAGATTTTTCTGCAAACTTGAAAGACTCCCAAAGTTTGCGGAAAAATCTGAAATGTTAAAAAATATATTGGGGGTATAAATTTTCTCAAATTAAATAAAGCCTTGTCTGCACACCCGCTGACAATGCACTCACCTTTAGAGTTGGAAGCAGCAGTGGCGGAGGCTGGGAGTGGCTCCAGGCCCATTAACGGTGGCAGAGCACGCTGGGAGCAACCACAAATCTATAAAGTGGGTTTAGATTCCAAAATGAAAGAGTAAGCTGATATATTATAGAATTCAGACTATGAGGCTGTGAAGTCCATGATTCAAGTATCAATGCAAGCACTGAACTATCTTAAGTAGGGCTCCATATATTGTGTAACCATGACAGGTGTCCCTAATAATATGGGAACCCCAGAATCTATGGTCCATAAACCCCAACTCCATAATCAAGTCAAAACTTCCCTAAGGAATAACAAACTCAGATGCCATTGCTGAGAAAAAGGAAGATCTCTACTGATTCAAGGAGGCCTGCAGGCTGAGAAGATTTGCTAAGTTGTGGTTAGAACTGGACAGTTACTGGAAGAAACTGTGTTAAGTATCTGGGAGCAAGAGATGGGTTAAGTAATTTGTGGTTGAACTAGAGGGAGTTCAGAAATTTGTTCTGCATGAATGCCTGGGAAACTGGGGACCAGTCTACTCAAGTAATAACCATAATAGAAACTACTGCTTGAAGTAACAAAGACAGTGGTTATGGATGGCTAAATTTTACTTAAACCTTTTCTTCATATGTGCACATGGTCAGAACACGCATGAAAAGCTAGGTAGAAGGGGATGATGTAACTCAGGGGTGTTAAACATGCAGCCCGGGGGCCAGATCAGGCCCCAGGATGGCTTCTATCAGGCCTGCAGGTGGAACTGGCTGTCTTCTGCTTCTTCTTCCAGTTCTGCTGCTGCTGCATCATCGTAGGTTTGTAGCTTACGGACACACACCTGAACAGCAGACATTTTGATGCAATAATTCAGAGGAAGAGGTGTCAGTTATCATATACTGTTAAATAAACAAAATATCACAAGAGTATTCATTTTTAAAGCATGTTTTTATTTTAAGTAAAAAAAAAGTTTGTGTTTGTGTCCTTTATAAAGTTTGTATCTCCACTACCTGGTATTACATTTTATGACACACACAGCCCAGCCCAACAAGGTCTCATTTATGTCAGATGCGGCCCGCATAACAAATGAATTCAACACCCCTGATGCAACTGAACTTTTGACCTGTTCACTGAAAGCAAAAAAAAAAAATTTATTTCAACTAGACCACATAACCACTGGGAGCGCAGAGCAATCCAGGAAAGGAGATGATCAAATAGATAACTGCCCAAGAATCCAAGCTTGTTTCTGCTCTCAAACTCAAATGCGAAGCTAAGTACAACTGTGGTCCTAGATTCTTCCTTTCCATCTTTGAGAAGACCAGATACACTGTGAGGAATTTCAGACAAGACGATATAATCTGGAAGAGGAACGGTTCCCAAACAGATTCTGGTCTGTCATTTCAGACAGAACCATTTTAGAACCGGTTCCCTACCAGAATATATTTGTAACTTCAGACACAAACGCTTCTGTCCCGTATAGGAAACGGGGCTGAAGCGTTTTACCTGTCAACCGCTTCCAAGTAGTCTTCCGTTTCCTCTCCCGGTTCCAATGTGCTTTTCCCCGCCATTTTTCACCCGTGTGGGCGATCTCCGGCTTTTAAAAAAATGTTTGCTTTATAGCGTTATAGCGCTATAACAGAACAGCAGTATATCAACCCCATTAGAATGCCTGGAGTGTTTTGTTATAGTGCTATAGCGCTATAAAGCGAACATTAAAAAAAAGCCAGAGATCGCCTGCGCAGGCGAAAAATGACGGGGGGAAAGCGGTGCAGTCTGAAATGGGAAACCACTTCAGATCCAGCTCTTTACCGGAAAGGGAAAGCCATGTGTGAAATGGCAGTTCTATACCGGTTTACTCCATGACGGATGAAAAAACAGCTTCAAAATGGGTTAAAAAGGGTAATGTGAAATTCCTCCCTATCTCTGGACAAGCAAGCCACCCTGCAGCTTCAGTTGATATCCTTAATTCCCATTGGTGACCTAATAGGACGTTTTGTATGCTTTTATTTACTACTGCTATTATACTGTGTTATGCTATTATACTAAAATAAACTGGTTTGATTCCTAAGCCTAACCAGTTATGTCTGTGGTTCATCTTGCTTTCACCAGAATCCTGAAAGGAACCAGAATGTCTTTAAATGTTTTAAATAAAAATAATAAATAAACCCATGCCACTGTGACGTGCCCAGAAGAGCTGAGCACGGTGTGACCTCTCTCTAACAAATGTGATTTGCCCCTACCTTTCTGCTAAGCATGGGACTGAGGAAAGGGCAGAGATTTATTCTCAAATGGATGTTGCATTTCAGAGGCATTCCGAGCACTCCTTACTCATCACAATATGAAATTATCATGGTGGGAAAGCGCACAACTAAAATCCAGGTATAATAAGGATGTAACTCTTGGTTTTTATGAGACTAAAAATGAGCTAAATAAGATTTGGCTATCCTCAAATGATAAAATGATTCAGAAAATATACAGATTTTTATTAGAAGATTACATGCAGGACAAAATAGTCAAATCAACGATGATCTCTTGGATGCAAGATATAGGTCACAACATAGAGCTAGAGAAATGGTCCAAAATATGGGAGAAACTAAAATATATGAGAGCTGTATCTTACAAAGAGAATATTTATAAAACCTTTCATAGATGGTACTGGTCTCCAGATAAAATAGCTAGATGTCATTCTAATGCTTCCATCAAATGATGGAAATGCAAAACAAATGTAGGAACCTTTTACCACGTGTGGTGGAGGTGTAAAAAAATCCAAGCGTATTGGCGGATGATACATAAAACAATTTTAGAAATTTTGAATATAAATGTAATGCTAATACCAGAAACATATCTGTTAAATATAATTCCAGAAGAATATCAATATCATGATGTATATATGCTGATGTATATTATAACGTCTGCTAGAATATTGCTGGCTAAATACTGGAAAACGGATAAAATACCCTCCAGAGAGGAAATAGCACATAAACTAATGGAACTTGCGGAAATGGACAAACTGAGCTTGTTGCTACAGGGGAAAGATGATAATGTATACAATAAAAAATGGTCAAGAGTATATAAATGGATGAATACCAAATTGGAAAAATAGACTTAAATGTATGAGATATGATGTTTGAGAATGTTATTTATACTGGTGGAAAGTGCCATCGACTATTTCTTTTGGTTTGTTGCTAATGCAGTTCTTTTTGTTCTGTCCAGTTTACTGTAGGTGTTCCTAATTTCTTATTTGCTATTTATACACCTGCAACAGACTATTCATGCACATGTAATGTTGAAAAATACATGTTTTACAGAAAGAAAGTTTGCAAGTTCAATTCTCACAAGGCAGAAGCAAACTCAAACCCACGATTTTTTCCCTTTAGTCAAATCAAAAGTTATAAGAAATCTGACAACAACCCAAGTCAAAAGCACAACATTTTATCATCAATCTTCCTTCAGCCACCTGAGCATGGTTCTGAGGAAGTGGTCTCTGATAAGATGCTTCATCTCAGAGACATTCAAGAGGAGATGGGTTTGTTTAGGTCCTGCTTAGGGCAGCCCCAAAGCTCAGTATTATGCCAGAGACAAGACCCCCCCCCCAGGTAAACGAAGGGCATAGTTATGGTGACTACAAATTCTGGCCAGTTACTAAAACCATCTAAAGTGCACGACTCTCTGGCCTTAGAAAATCCACAATTCTGCCTGCTAGAAACCCATCTTATACTCACTGACCTAATTAATCCTTCAAGACTGTTGTAAGGATTAGCTGATACAATGTATACAAAACATACTGGGCAAATGCTAAGTATTCAATTTTTTACTGTCACACACTGGTCCGTGCTTTCTGCTGATGTGCACAAGATTTATTTTCACTTGACTCTCACACAAAATAAAGCTCTGTATTCCTAGCAAAACTAAGCCTGTCACTTTGCTGGGCATAAATCTGGTACTCAACTGATTAACATCCTATAAAAAAAATAGAAATGTATGTGTCCTGAGTTCGCTCAAGAACATAATCCAGCCATTTTAATACACTTTAGCTCCTTAAACCAAAGGCAATGTTCAAGCCCTACCACAATGCGACTGTTCCATTAGTATGCTATTTCTATCATGCTTGTTATAAATTACCATTATGGTAACAAGTTCCAGCCATTATTTCCAAATAGAAGTTAATTGCTGTAGTTCTTTCGGTAGTATTGGAAACATGCCTTTAAAAAGATACGTTTTTTAAAAATGTCATTTGTCATTTTGAAGGTAAATAAAGGAACAAAGTACTAGGAAAGGTCAATCAAGAAACAATTATACTTCAGTGCAAGAAGAAATCTAAGATGTACAACTGCAAACTTATGTTTTAACAGACAACTGAGAGTGTGGACTCAGTTTAAGAAGATCCAGAAAGAAAGATCCAGTTCCAAAATCAACTATCCCTTTGCCTCAGTCTTCACCAGAATTCAGGTGGCTAAATCTGCTTTCAGGTATGACTATTCCTAGTTTGTTCATGATGGGGTTGTAGCTCATGTGCTCTTCTCTCTTATTCTTTGTGCACACAGCACAAGCAAAAGATTCCTGGTTTCAGAAACATTGAGTCAAATTCAATTCTGGAAGCTTAATCATAGCATCCTTGTTTGTGTGGAGGAAACAAAATTCAGTTTTCCCCGGACACCTACACTTCAGATGCCATTGAAAGTGGGTAGTTGTTGAAGGCTTCCAAGCAAGATGAGGGAAGTACTCTTCCACAGCCTGTAAAACCTCTTTTGTAAAAATGAATTAAAGACTATGGCTCTCTCTCCTCACTAATTAAAACTGGTGAACAAATCTGCACCAAACTGTTCTTCAAATTCACACAAATCAAACCTATTCCAAGAAAATCTGTACAAGGAAATGTGTTCACACACAACTCTCATGCTATCATTGCCATACCATTTCCTTTAATATCAAAGTTCACAGCTGAATGCCTATCAGCAAAGCAGCAAAATGGGGTCACTCACAAACAAGATATGATTTTCTGCATACTTAGGACTATTCCCTGAAAAAAAAAATAGTTTGTAAATTTAAAAAGTCCCACCAACCAGTCTGATGAGAATGAGCGTGCCCATTTCCTTTTAGGAAAACGGAATATTAAATATCAGTTTAAAAGGCATGAAAGAAATGAAGTAGTAAGTAGACATGCTTAAGCATCTAAGTGCCTACAGAAACATGGAGATGAAAGATTTGGATTAGGAGGAAATTTCCAAGTTGCTTTATTTTCCCGCCCTCTGATTCTTCACAGAATCCAATCTCACATTTGTCTAAGGCCAACAAGTTCTCTACTGAAGGGGCAGCACATCAGAGGAGCAACAGCAGGGCCTTTCTTGACTTGCCAAGGTGACAACAGATCCTCCTCCAGATTCCAGCCAAAAAGGTCTGATAACACCTATTAAACAGCAACAGTAACTGACAGCCCCCAGCAACACCACGGAGTAGGAGATGGCATCATTTTGCTCAGTAGATGACCAGAAATGTCCTCCAGTCATCAAGGTAATCTTCCATATGATCCTGAATATCAATTCTGCATCTGTTAGAGCACTGGAATGTCTGTTAAATGGGTTCCAGTTTATTGTGACCAGGTGTAATAAGAAATTTAGACATATTATTCCATGATAAATTTTCTGGATTATTGTGAAATATCTGATGCCATGTCTGGTGCCTTACAAGACCAGCACTTCGGAAATTGTATTAAAGTGATTTTTAAGTCCCATGATGTAGTTGTAGCTGAGATGCATTACTTAAAATGAGGATGGATTGAATTCTTTAAAAATTCTGTAGACAACTCCTCTCCTGCAGGAGATTTATAACCCCACATGCTACACCTGGGGGTCCCCATCCTGCATTGTGATAATTAGCTATAGACTTCATGGTGTACACCATGTCACTTTTAACAATGATATCAAGTTGCTTAAATTGTCGGAAAAGGTTCGGCTAACACACTGTATTCTCAGTGTTCCGCTTTCAACTAATACACAGCTATACGTCACATATATAATTAATTCTCAAAACCATTAATTCATGAAGGGTTTTTTCCCATTTATGAACAATGTATTTATATTTATACTTTAAATGTGCGAATCGCCCAATCCCTGTATGCACAGGGCTCTGGGCAATGTACAACAAAATTCAAAACATCAGACAGAAGACAGAATTAAAACTAATAAATAATATTCCTTACATTCCTAAAATAATCTCGAGATGGCGTTACTAATCTGTTCTTAAACCCATAATGGACTGTGTTGCTGCCCCTTAGGCAGGATAAAGAGGATGCAGAAACAGTAGAAGATGGACAAGAAAGGGGAAGGTGCCAGCTGTGAAGTAAAACCACTGCTGTCCTCAACCAGAAGTCTGGCAGAACACCTCTGCCTTACATAACCCTGCGGAATTGCATTAAGTCCCGCAGGGCTCTGGCGGTATTTGGCAGAGAGTTCCACCAGGTCAGAGCCAGGACTGAGAAAGTCCTGTCTCTGGTCAAGGACAGCTGAATATCTTTGGGACCAGGGATCACCAGTAAGTTGTTCTCAGCAAAGTGAAATGCTCTCCTGGGGACATACCAGAGGAGGCGGTCCTAAAGATACATGGGTCCCAGACCACTCAAGGCCTTAAAAGTCAATACTGAAACCCTGACTCAGTACTCCACTGGGAGCCAGAGTAGCTGGCGCAGCACAGGTTGTATATGTGCCATCCATGGCATTCCCATCAGGATTCGCACTACCACATTCTGGATCAGTCAGAGGTTCCCGGGTCAATCTCAAGGGTAGGCCAGCGTAGAGTGAGTTACAGTACTCCAGCCTGGAGATGACCATTGCATGGATTACTGTGGCTAGGTCATGGCATGACAGGAAAGGGGCTAATTGCGATGCTTGGCATAAGTGGAGGAACACCAGCCTGGCAATATTCATGACCTGGGACTCCATAGTTAAGGAGGCATCCAGGACCACACCTGAACTCTTGACAGACTGCACCAGTGATAGTGGTGCCCCGTCAAGAGTGGGAAGTCTATGCTCCAAACCCTCAGGTTCCCCCCCCCAGCCACAGAACCTCCGTCTTTGTTGGATTCAGTCTCAGACTTCTCTTTTTTAGCCATCCCACCACAGCCTCCAAACCCATGGCCAAATTTTGTGGGGTAGGATCTGGATGGCTGTCCAATAACAGGTATAGCTGGGTGTTGTCAGCATACTGATGACACCCCAGCCTGAAACTGCATCGGCTGGGAAAGGGGGTGCATATACATGTTAAATAACATTGGGAAGAGGACTGCCACCTGAGGCACCCCACATGTGAAGGGGCACCTAGTTGACACCCTCTCTCCCTGTGCCACCCTCTGTCCCCAACCAAGGAGAAATGAGGAGAGCCATTTCAGGGCTACCCCAAGGACTCCCACTTTGGTGAGGTGGTGGGTCAAAAGACCATGACCATGTTGAACACTGCCATGAGATCGAGTAACAGCAGTAGCACCAACCTGCCTTGGTCTAGCTGTCTGTGGAGATCATCTGTCAGGATGACCAGCACCATCTCCATCCTGTGGCCAGGGCGAAAGCCAGACTCAAATGGATCCAATACCGATTTGTCATCCAGGAAGCTCTGAAGCTGCTCAGCTACCACTCTCTCAGTTACCTTACCCAGAAAATATAAGATTGAAACCAGGCAGTAATTGACAGGATCAGAAGGATCCAGAGATGGCTTTTTCAAAGGCAGTACCACCACAGCTTCTTTCAGACCCTTCAGATAGACCCATCTCAAGGGACAGACAAGAGGCTTGTGATTGGCCTAACAAAACCAAGGATCCTGTCAACATCAGCAGAGGAGAACAGGCTGAAGTTGTCAAAATCGAATCCAAAGGCAGCCAAGAGGCCTCCTGTTCAAGACCACACAACCCAGTTTTCCACAGTCTCCATTACCCTCAGCAAAGATCATAACTATACAGGCTGAGTGATAAGAACATCCGCTTTGCATACAGAAGGTCCCATGTTCAATATCCAGCAGCTCCACTTAAAAGCATCAGATAGTGATATGAATAAACTTTGCCCTAAGTCATAGGAGAGCTGCCGCCAGACACAGTAGACAATACTGACCTTGGTAGACCAATGGCCCTACTCAGTATTAGACAACTTTCAGAATTCATCTCTGCTGCAAAACAGGCACCCCCTCTATAGCGGACCTGATGGGTCTTGCCCAGCTGCCTGTGACAAATAGAAATTGCCTTTAGGGAGGGGGGAAATTTATATTTTTCCAGCCTGTAAATATGTGCATACCACAGGTGTGCATAGGGTTGCCAAGTCACGGCGGGGGATCGCATGTCTTTGCAGAATCCCTGCCGCGGGGACGGCGAGACGCGTTGCACCCGCCGTCGCCAGGACATGACGCTACGCGTCGCTCTGGCAATGAGGCTCCAAACAGCCCCGTTGCCAGAGCAACATGTAGCATCATGTCCTGGCGATGGTGGTGCAACGCGTCTCGCCATCCCCGCGGCAGGGATTCTGCAAAGACATGCGATCCCCTGCCACGATTTGGTGAGATTTGGGAGCCCTAGGTGTGCACCACAGCCAGAATATGGGGGGAGGGGCTAGAAGTATCTGCAGTTATTTACAATGCTGCCTTTAAAAGGCATGGTACGCACAGTGTACTGGTAATTTTTAAGGAACAAGTTAAAACAAGAATAATGCACCTTTCTCTTTCA
>NW_015164669.1:158447-169582 GCF_001447785.1 Gekko japonicus
AGCGGTTAACTCCCTTACCTTACTTTAACATCTTTATTAAAAGATGACAGGGTAGTAGCTTTCGGAGACATGACTTAGCTGAGCAAAATGAAACAGCCTGCCTCCACCAAAACCCAAATTTTCCATGCTACAGATACAAAACCACAACACCTGTATAACCCACCTAGGTTAAAATCTTTGGATTTATGGGAAGACTTTTTTTTTTTGCCATCAAGTCACAGTGGGTTTATGGTGACCCTGCAGGGTTTTCAAGTCAAGAAACATTCAGGGGTGGTTTGCTATGCCTGCCTATGTGTCATGACCCTGGTATTCCTTGGAGGTCTCCCATCCAAGTATTAACCAGAGCCAACCCTACTTCTGAGTTTTGGTGAGATCAGGTTAGCCTGGGCCATCCAGGTCAGGAAGTCATACAGAATGACAGAGGAATGATAAATCAGTGGAAAATAATACCACCACCATGCATGAACCATTCATTACGGTCAGCACGTTCAACCAGAGACTGATATGTAAATAATTAGAATATGTACTGCATGCACTTCCTTATCCCTGGTCTTCAAAAATTCAGTGAAACCCATATATCTTCTAAACAAGGGCTACAAAAACTCTATACAGATAAAGATTTGTCACCAGCTGTTGCTAAGTTGTGAAATCACAGCCATTTACATTGTCCTCTGTTTCCATAAACACACTCCTTTTACCAGGCATATTTTAAATATTCTATTTATAATCTTCCATGTGCATCCATATAAGGAGGAAGATGGTTTACTTTTTTTTTAAGTTCATGCACCAGTTTCCCAAGCAATATTATGGCTAGTTTCATCTGACTTTCATTGTCCGTAGGCTCGTATATAACACATCTGCTATACAAGAAATGAGGCCTAGTGCATTAAGGCCTAACAAAACAGCCAACAGAAAAGGAAGGAAACTGGAATGGGCCTTCATACCACAGAAATCTGTATAATAATCAATTAATCACAAAAGTCCATAGTGCACCAATGGCTAAGAGCAAGAGTTCGACTCAAAACAAATGAGTGACACAAACCTGAAGCCTAGCCTGAAAACTGCCTCATTGCTCTTAATTTTTGTTGATGAGCTGAACTAGTTATTGCACTTTCCCATGCCTACAATCTCCTGGTTGTTTTGAACTTTAACCAAACCCATAGTAAATGTTTAGGGGAGGTTGAACCAATTTTGTGCAGTAAGTTCCAGACTTGGTTTGACTCTCTGCTTTTAACAATCCCATTAAAGCCATGTTATATATCAGGCAGATATGCAAAATTTCCAGAAATTCTAGTCATGAAAAAAAATCTGTATTTCAACCCTTTTTTCCTCAGGAAAAAATGGAAGTTTTGAGAAAAACTGATAGATGTGCAATAGTTATTTTCTCTCAAACCTAAACTTATTTTGCTGCTTTAGCAACACAGAATGCAACAATTATAACTTGGCTAGCATATAAAATTGTATTAATAAGCATTTATGGAATTTAAAAGCACAAATACCCTCATTTTATACAAGCAAAATTGCAAACACACCCATACTAAAATGAGAGAGAGATGCAAACCACTCCACCCTATGCTATTCTAGTAGAGTTCACTCATCCTAAAAGTGTGTGTATAAATTTTCTCACACGTGTTTTTTCCCTAGTGCTCCCTGAAATTTCCCCATTTTTCAATTAAAAACTCCCCCCCCCAAACAAAAAAAAATTCAGGCCTTCACATGAGGACGTCTCTAATGTTGTACAGGCAAACTTCCCAAGAATCACAAACCAAATGACATGCAAGAAAGCAATCTTTTTAGATCCCATTAGAGAAAACCAAGAAGGTACAAGACTCCAAAAATCCCGCTCCAAGGTTGCAAACCACAAAAACGTCACTCTGTGCAGTCTTCGAGTTAATTCTCCATTTATTCACTGTGAATATGGAAGATGAGCACTGCAAGTTTACTTCCAATGAAACCTCAACAGTGCTTGGGTGTTTCACTTTCCCATGCATACCTGACTTGTTCAACAATGCCTACAGATAATATACTTTCATTACAGCTACATCATGGAATGACTGGACCATAAAAGGAGTTAACCAGAAGTCAAGTACTCCTACTCTCAGTAGTGAACAAAACTATTATTGCTCAAGTACACAACCACATAGTGTTATTCAACAAAACACAGTCTCACATTTAACTACTTGCAGAGGTCAACTATTCCTTTAGCAGCTTGTAATAGTCACTCTGTGGCACAGAATGTAGCAGACAGGATAGTAAACTTTTCATATTTCATACATGATTTATTTAAAACATTTCTACATATATAATCATTATATAAAATAATATAATAATGTATGCCAGGAAGAGGACCCAGTTTGGGGACAGTTTGGGGACACAGAAACAAAAATGAGTAATTTTTGTTTGCTGTCCAGTTTCAGATCTGAACTTTAAAATCCACTTCACGAAAAAGGATTCATAGGGTGTGCACAAATGTATATCCGCTGAGCAGTAAAGCGGTCATAGAATTTACCACATCCTTAGCAGACACCTGCACCATGACTGGGGAGAGACAAACAGGATGTCAGAAACCATCTGGGATTCACTAATAGAAACACCTGCCTTTTTCACAGCAATGTCAGATGAAAGTCATGTTTACTCTGTTGGAGAAAAGAGTTCTGTTTTTAAGGTATATATCATAACGAACAGGGATCCATGAGGACTTGCAAGGGGCATCTCCTTATTTCCTCCCTAGTGCTTCCACTTCCCTGACAACCCCCACAGCCTCTCCCCTTTTCCTGCTTCTTTCTTTCTTTCCCACCCCACCAACCAAGCTAACTTTAACTGCCCCATCTTCAACTTTTCTTCCCTCCCTCCCTGGAAGCCTCTTCCCAGGAAAACTTGGGCCCAGTTGTGCAGTGCTAGCCAGCTGCCAGACCTAGTTGCACAATGGGGGCTACTTCACTTTTCCCTGTATCCACCCCCCCACACACACACACAGAAACACACTATTTCCTCTTTCTCACCTCATGGCAACCCCCATACCCTCAACTTTCCCTGCATACTTCTTGCTTTCCTGCCCGCCATCTTACTTATTTTCTCTGTCCCCTATCCTTAGTTTTATGTATTTACTTTATTTATACCCTGCCTTTCTCCACACTGGGGATCAAAAGCAGCTTACATTATTTTCCTCACAACCAGTGTTCCCTCTAAGCTGAGTTAGTGTGAGCTAGCTCACAGTTTTCTAACCTCCGGCTCACACATTTTTCTCTTAGCTCAGGAAGAATGGCTCCAGAGTAAACTAATTTATGCAGCAGCCAAATCACTGCTCATAGCTTTAATGCCAGGAGCTCACAAAGTGGAATTTTTGCTCACAAGACTCTACAGCTTAGAGGGAACATTGCTCACAACAACCCTGTGAGGTAGGTTAGGCTGAGAGCAAAGGCCTGGATCAAGGTTACTCTATGAGCTGATATAGCAGAGTAGTGATCCTAGTCTCCTAGATCCTAGTCTGAAACTCTGTCCTCAACACCACTCTGTCCTCAACACCACACTGCTTCCATGGTGGTGGCTGCTGTTGAACAGCCGCAAGCAGCCTGGCCTGGGTAAGTAATGCTAGTTGGGTGGTATCAAGTTGCCTGGTGACTGCTGCCAGGCCTGGCTCAAATGAGTCCTTCCCTCAAAGGCCAAAACACCACAGAAAAGGATCCTCCCCTCCTGCTGCCTTTTACTGACAGAAACCAAAGCCTGAAGGTTGGCAATACTGCTGTGGTTGCCTAACAGTAGACACTGAGTTTCTTAAAGCTACAGGCACTGTTTCTATTTGTGGGGGTGACCCCCCCCATGCTCTTTATGTAGCTAATTCTCCATTAACTCCCTTACACTGTTGCTGCTGAAGCAAGGAGGATGCTATTGGGGAGAGAATTTTGCCAACACCACACATAAAACAAGCATACTTCTATAACTGATACAGGATGGGACTCTTTGTAGAGCAGTCCTAAGTATCACCATGTCTCAATTCTCTACTCTGCAACAGTGTAGCAATGAAAATAAAAGTAGTCCAAAATCAGACAGTGTGTCTAGCTCAGACAGTGTCAAAGCACAACCCTGTTTTCTCATGACTATTTCAATACATAGTTATTCCCATCATTTCCAATTTTACCAACTTCCTATATAGTTATGAGAAATGCATGACTAGAATGCAATTATAAACTTATTATTTAGTAACTCTACTTCTATGTTACCAAAAAAAAAAATTAGCCGCTTTGAAGATACGATATTATTTTCCTTATACACTGCCTTTCTCCCCTGTGGCAACCTAAAGCAGCTTAGATCTCCTGTCCTTCTTTGTATCCCCACAAAAACACTGTGAGGTAGGTTAGGCTAAGGGGGTGTAGCTGCTCCCAGGATACCCCACAAGCATCCATGACAGAGTGGGGATCCAAAACCTGGGTTACCCAGATCCTAGTCCAACAGTCTGTCCACTACATGACACTGGCTCTTTATTTTAAAATTATGGGTGCACAAATTTTGGTCTGCCCAGGGCTTTTTTTGTAGAAAAAGCCCAGCAGGAACTAATTAGCATAATAGGCCACACCCAACAGCTGAAACTCATTAACATATTAGGCCACACCCTGACACCACAGCTCATTAGCACATTAGGCCGCAGCCCCGTGTTGCCAGAAGTGTGGTCATCCAACCACACCCACCTTTTGCTTCTTATTCTGTTTACCTCGTTTGTTGTCAAAACCCAGGGCCTTTTTTTGTAGCAGGGACTCCTTTGCATGTTAGGCCACACACCCCTAATGTAGCCAGTCCTAATGAGTTTCTGCTGTTGGGTGTGGTCTGTTATGCTAATGAGTTCCTGCTGGGCGTGGCCAACTCGGGAGCTAGCCGGAACTCCGTTCCTGTGCGTTCCTGCCCAAAAATAGCCCTGGGTCTGCCACATAGGAAAACTAGAGCACAACCCTGCAAAGTTCAATTCAGAATGCCCTTCAATGTGGACTTGGGATTTCATTACTGAGTATCAGTATCTTGCCAGAATGACTTTATTCAATAGCATCCTTATTTAAATATTTTCAGCTCTTCCTAATTTCTCTTCAAAAATTTTCCTCAAATTTAACGTAATCTTGACAGGAATAATAATATTCTGAAACAGAATGCCACAGCCTAGTTGCTTTGCAGCCTGGGCAGCTAATGATTTTCACTGGAATAAAAATATTACTTGGCATTTGTATATTGTTTTTCAAGTGCTGTAGAAACTTCACATACAATGCATGTATTACAGATGGAATGTCAGAGGATTAGAGAAAGGATTAGGCGGCCTAAGGCCATCACTCAAGTCCTTGGCAGGGAAAATCTGTACCAGGAACATTATGATGTGTAACTCATCCTTTTAACTGTTGTGCCTCACCACACAACTTTGACGGCTAAATTAAGTATTCTGAGAATCTAAACTTTCAGGCTTCAGAACAGGAATGGGCATGAATCGGCTGATGAACTAGTTTGTCATGAATTTTGGCCTGTTCAGGGTTGCAAACCCAAGTCCGTGAACTGAAGAACTGGGATCAACTACCATGAATTTTGGCACAATTAGTGGTGACTCGTGATAGTTCAGGAAGAGCAGAAAGCAGGAGTTTACCCTTGCTTTCTGCTCTTCGTGAGAAACAGCTAAGCAGCTGGAAGCTCCCTGCCACTCAGCTGTTAGGTTTAAATGGCTCAGAACCATTTAGACCCTGCTTTCAGCTCCCCACGGCTTTTAGTGGGAGCAGAAAGCAAAATAAGGGGTTACATGGCCTGCTTTCTGCTCCCTGTGAAAAGGGTTTAAATGGAAGTGGGTGAAGTGCCTTCCCTGAAGCACTTCACCCCTCCTTTCCAGAGAAATCCCCCCCCCTTCTGCTGGCTGCTGTTCAACCCAGCCAGCAGAAAGGTGGAAGGAAAGTCCCTTCCTGGGAGATCCCCCCCCCTTCTGTGGTTCACCATGACCAGCAGAAAAATGGGAGGGAAGTCCTTTCCCTAGAGATCTCCCCCCCCCTTTCTGCTGGCCATTGTTTTAAAGGGAATGCCCAAGACAGCCCAAAACAGCTGCTCCTCACTGCTTTTCTGGGCTTTCTGCAAACTGTGGTCCCTTTCAAAGGGGTTTGCAGGGTCATGAACCGGTTTGGTTCATAAGTGAGCCTCCTGGTTCAGGGTTCGGCCACAAACCAAACAGCATTTCCCCAGTTTGTGCCCAACCCTTACTTCAGAACACACTTTTAGCATTCATGACTTCACAGAATATCTTGAGATCATGATTGCATTCTGTACCCCCAAGACAGTTTCCTGAATTGCAACAACTGCAATACAATGTAGTTAACCAAATAATGCTGATAAGAGCAGTCAAAGAAATAACTCAGCCCATACCATTGTGACAAGGAAAACAGGCCTAAAAAGCATGAATAGAACTGTGTATTTCACACATCAGCAGGTTGGTCACTTACTATTTTTGGAATATGACATTATTTTTTTAACCAACTTTTTGGAATACATGTTGTGGGGGGAAAGTTTGTGTACAAGAAGAGCTTACAAAAAGATGGAGTATGAACATGGCTTCCAATTATCAGGGGCCTACAAATAACAAAGCCAATTGGCAAATTTAGTTCTAATGACTAGACAGTCTACCACCAAATAAATTTTATCTAAAACCTGACAGCCTGTGTCATGTCAATTCTGTGCAAAACAACAAACACCCTAGTTTGTCCCCTTTCAGTTTGCTTTCACTGTTGATGTTAGTTGCACCTTTAGCAGATAATACTCAATGGACCACACCTTTGTCAGGCATTTCTGAACACAACAGTTGTACCAGTCTAACAAAGGATAAAGGCAACCTGCCACTGTGACCTGAAACAGTGCTTCAGCCAGCTGTATAAGATCAGTGTAAAAAGAATTTAAAGAGCTTTGTGTCGTCCACTAATAATGATTTCTTTTCTTATACCACAAAGAGGGTTAAATTTGTTGGTATGTTTCCCTTTAAAGAACTACTGAAATTGTTGTAGAAATAGTTTCAGGTTAATTGGTATTTCTTCTAGACCTACACCCTTCTCTCATGCAATTTTTTCCACCACTGCAGCCCAAAGAACGAAAGAATCCAACTGCACTTCAGAAGATGATAGGTATAATCAGCAAAAATATATATGTGTATATAACTCATTCACCGAGCAGAATTCTGAGATTCCAAAGAACAGAAATTTCACCTACATTTATCCAAGCCAGCAGAAACATAGAAGCCAGAACTAGAAAATTATTTCAAATTCCTAAGAACGGACAGAGGAAAAAACAAACAAAACAAAGCAATTGTGATAACACTTCACTGGGAGAGAGCCCCACTGAAGCAGGATTCTGAGGACTGCTCTTTGAATCATCATCATCATATTATTTATTTATTTATTATTTAGATTTTTATCCCGCCCTCCCCGTAGGCTCAGGGCGGCTAATATATATTATATATATTATATATATATATTATTATATTATATGGGCAAGAGAGACACTGAAGAAGAAGCAGAGATTGGATTTATACCCCACCCTTCACTAAGAAGTCTCAGATCAGTTCACAATCTCCTTTTCTTTCCCCTCCTCACAACAGATGCCCTGTGAGGTAGGCGGGGCTGAGAGAGCTCTTTCGAGAACTGCTTGTGAGAGAACACCTCCGAAAGAACTTATGACTCACCCAAGGTCACACTAGCAGCTGAATGTGGAGGAGTGGGGAATCAAACCCAGTTCTCCCGGATCCATGCTCCTAACCACTACACCAAATCTTTATGGGGTTTGAAAGCAGAGTATGTTTTAGAACTAGAGTAGCACAGAATCCATGGGATTTGTATGGTCTATTAAAACAATTCTGCCTGTAAACAACTTTGTGTTGAGTACTTGAAGACAACACCTAAACGTTACAAGTAATACTTATCTTCTAAACATGCATTAGTACACATCTAAATTTTAATGTGTGTTTTCTAGAAACACAATTGATTACGTTTCCCATTATACACAAGAGCTCTGTAATGTAACTGGTTAGGTATGGACTCTGGAGACCTGGGTTGACATTGCCACTTCCCATTAAGTTTACTGGGTGACCAACTGCCTAGGCCTAACAGGGTTGCTACAAAGGTAAAAATGGAGCAGGGGAAAACAATCTACGGAGATCCCACACACTTGGCAGAAGGGCAGGATAAATGCAATAAATAAATACATATAGACATTGGTTGCTAGTTGAGGCTTTATGCCTATGTTTATCTTTTTTGATATCCTAAACTGAAGTCAGAGTGTGTCATATTGTATATTATACTGCCATTTTCAGATTAAATAACAATACTGCTTTGAGCATAAATTTGGGGTTTATGCCTATAGTCATCTTTTTTGGTATCCTAAATTTATTCATTTAATTTATACCCCACACCTTCTCCTCACAGAGGACTCGGGTAGTCTTGCAACTTTTAAAATAAAAGAGGTACAAATTCAATACAAATAAATAAATGCAAAAAATAGAGCAACAAAACCAATTAAAACATCGACTTGAGAACAAATTACCTGGGAAAAAACAAGCTGGCCAGCTCCTCCTCACCACCCTGGATAGATGTCTGTTCAGAGTAAGGGAAGAAATCGAGCCACACCTCTAAGCTGCTAATGGAGTCCACTAAAGGGAGCTGGAATCCACCAACCACAGGTAAAGCCGGCCAGCCCCGAACCCCGAACCTACCCAACCATGATCTCCATTTTTGAAGGATTTAACGTCAGCCAGTTCTCACCTAACCAATTCACTATGCCATCCAGCCACAAGGCCAGGGTTACATAACTTGAGTGTGTAATGGAAGTTACACGCAAAGCAGTATTGATATTTAATCTGAATATAGAAACATAATGTACGATCATAACACTCTCTGACTTCAGTGGAAGTCTGATATATAATGAATACAGAACTGGACAAATGATTTCCAGCATGAAACACAATTAAAAGCATCTGCACTAAAACCCATCCTCCAAAATGACAAGTTTCTGGAAATACCCTACCAGAGTCAAATTTGGGGGCACTTATTTCCTCTGATTCACACTGAAGAAGTTTCAGCAACTGCAACTAATACGGTAGTCAGCTGGTAGCACGAAGCTCTTCAAGATTTCAAACTCAGAATTCAAGATTTCCAGTTTCTGCACCTAGAGTGCAAAAAAAAAAAAAGCTTTTGTCAGCCCTTGCTTGTGGAACACAAGTATACCTCATTATCTTTTACTGCTGATACATTTGTCCTCACTGCTTCACTTACTGCCATCTCTAACTGTGCTACATCTGAAATACCCTGTGGATGGGCCCATCTTCCTGCTTTTCTCCATTCTGTACAAAATTATCATTTATATTGGCAAAAAATAGACTTACAGCATGCTATACCATGCTTGGGAATGTTTAGTGCCAATATTTCATATTCTGTACTTTCTACACTTAGCACATCCAGCAAACATGCCTAAGATATGTGTCTACTGTCATATTACCAGTCAAGAAAAGGTTACATAATTTGAGAGCATAATGGAAGGACAGTTATATCCTTCCACATCCTTGCAACAGTTATATGTCAAATCTGAAGGGCTCGTTATTTTTTTTCTAGTATGTTATTGCCCACCACATATACTGGTCTCTGTGTTGAGGTCATTATATCCAATAACAGAAAAATATCTCACCCACAGAACAGCTGCTCTTCAATGACCTGGTATGTGTATGGATGTTACCATAAAGCATTCCCTGACATGTCTGTATGTGTCAACAGGATAACAGACTGAAAAAACATGGACTCCGGCCTATAAGCATATTTAGTCATCTACTCTCATCTTGCCTGTTTTAAAAGAGCTAAAGCCAGCATGGTGTAGTGGTTAAGAGCAATGGGCTTTAATCTGGGAAACTGGGTTGATCCCCCACTTCCCCACATGAAGCCAACGGAGTGACCTTGGGCCAGTCAGTACTCTCAGAACTCTCTCAGCCCCACCTACTTCACAAGGTGCCAGTTGTGGGGAGAGGGAAGGGAAGGTGATTGTAAGCCGCTTTGAGACTCCGTACGAAAAACGGGGTATAAAAACCTGCTCTTCTTCTTCTACACTGGATGTCAGTTTAGGGGAAAGAGGAGAAGGTGAAAATTATTTTAATAAAATAAATCCCATTTTCAATCCTGAAGAAAATATCTTCTATTATACTGTTTTGCTTTTTGGATGCCCCTTCCCAGCAACTGTCAGGAAGGGGGGAGAAGGCAGGTGACAGAATAACAAGCTCTGCTGGTAGAACCCCCCCCCCCATCCACAATCAGGCCAAGGCCACTCACAGCCACCAGCCCAGTGGGGGGAGGGAGATTCAAGGCCAACAAGTGTTCAGTGGCCTGGAAAAGGTTGCAGTCCTTCCCTAACAGAAAGAGGGCTGAGGAAAGGGAACAACAATCGGCCTTCATTAACACAAGGGAGGGGAGACCGTTTCTCTTTCATGGAGAACACAGATAACAGCTGTCTTACAAAGACAAAGGCTAGGGGGAAACGCGTTATGAACCGTGCCCTGAAAAGAATAGGCAGTAAGCAGGGGGAGGGGGTAAATCCGCGGCTCCCGCCATCCCATCCTTTCAACGCATTCCATAAACGCTCGATTAGTATATCCTCTCAAGCAAGGCAGAGGAAAGAAAAATGATCCTGGGACCACAGAGGAGGAAGAGGGAAGCGAAAGGTTGTCCCTCAGCAAATGAACAAGATAAACGTTCCTCTTACCCGAAGGGGGGGGGGGACACTTATCAAAAAGGCGACAAGAAAAGTAGTACGTTTAAAAACAACAACAGGACAACCTGCCCCACATGGCCTGACCGAGGGAGACGTCGCATCCCCGATCTTCAGTGCGTTCTTGCGAGGGAGGACGCAGCTGCCTTCCCCACCCAACAAAAGCAGATGTGAACCGCTTTAGGCAGGAAAACTGGAAGACTCCCGCTTGGCCGAGGGGAAAAACAATAAGAGGGAGGTGAAAGTCCGCGGGACAGACACCGAGGCGGGGGGAGAGAGCGAGCGAGAGAGAGACTCTTCACCCACCCACATAAGGAGAGGCAGGCAGGCAGGCAGCGCCCGTGGAAAAGTGTGAGACGCTTTTAAGCCACCGAAAGAGACCCATCCGC
>NW_015164669.1:169602-169969 GCF_001447785.1 Gekko japonicus
CGGACGAGAAAGCTCAACCGGTTCCCACTCCACCCCAAAGATGCAGTCAGGGACAGTCCACATCTATTCCTGGCAGGGCCGGCTCAAGCTTTTTTTGCACCCTAGGCGAGGAGGGTCCCTTCTGGCGCCCCCCACCCCGTGCACACGCTCCGCGACTGTGAGAGTTTGCGCCCTCTCCTCACGCCCCTCCACACGAATAAATGCAGGCGGAGGGCTGCTCTGGTCCCCCCCCCCCAATACACGCACATAGCCCGCAAGAAAAGGACGGGAGACAGCAGCAGCACGTTTAAGTAGGACACGATTCCAGGGGGGGAGGAGGAGGCGTGGTGGTGGCGGCGGCGGCCCCCTCCTCCCTCTCACTGGCACC
>NW_015164669.1:170172-188053 GCF_001447785.1 Gekko japonicus
GCTCCTGTTATCGCTGTCGCCGCGGAGGCGCCGCGCAACTGGGCGGCGGCCAGACCCACGATCGCAGCACCGGAGCTGGCTGGCAGCGACCCGAAGGCGGCAGTTCCCCGGGCGCTACTGCTGCCGCTACTGCAGGGTCAGGAAGCCCGGGCCGAGCAAGGAGCGTCTACGAGCTGCCCGCCCGGCCGGGAGCGTGCACAGCAGCCTCGCCTCGTCGGAGCCAGGAGGCGTCTCCAAATTCTCCGCCCTGGCGAGAAGCGTGCAAAGCAAAACGCCGCAGTAAGGGAGCGTCTGTAAAGTGGGATCCTTTCTCTAGCCCAGGGAGACGACGGCAAAGTGGACCCAGACGAAGATGGGGTGTCTCTTGGATCGCGGCACTTTAGGGGCGTATTGATGTGTATCGAGAAGCAATCGCGGGCATCTTCGCAGTTCTCAAGGATGCAATAAACAAGATTTCTCCAAGGGGCAGGAAAGGGTTACATTTTAATCACCATCACATCCTCTCCCTGTGTGTATGTGTGTAAAACGAGACTGCATGACCAGAAAGCATCTGCAGATGTCATATCTGCTCATTCTGAAGTCAAACTATTAAATTTTTACAGGTGTTTGCAAATATCCTGTCTCAGCCAGAGCCACTGGGTTGTCATCTGATTTTAGATAAACTTGACTTTCCATTTTAAATGGCACACTTATATTTACATCTCCTGTTCCTTCTTTCCTAGGATTTATTCAACCATTGCCAGAAACCTTTAAAAAAATATCTAACAAACCTTTCTGCAGTGCAGACTTCCTTACCTTGACAGAAAATCCTAAAAACACTTCTCTAGGAGTTAGTCCTGTTTTTTAATAGACTTGCTTAGAAAGGCTCCTGGAAACGCCCAATCAAACCAGGAATGCAGCAGATCAAATAAGCAATAAAAGAAAGTTCAGACCAGGAACCAAACATAGGTTTTCTGAGCATGATACAATGTTCTTCACACAACCAGTCCCTGAACCCATTCCATTTACTCAACCTTATAAATCCTGGGATAACATTTTCCATGTTATTTATTAATGTTAGTCATTGATCATACTGGGGGTTTAATCTGGCCACACATACATGCACACACACAAATATGGGTGGTGGCTGGACAACTTCATGCTGTGCTGATGAGGCAAATTGTTTAGGTCTTCTCAGGGGTCATTTCGTAGAAAAAGAGGTGCAGGAGCTCATTAGCATAACTCATTAGCATAACTCATTAGCATAACTCATTTGCATATGCCACACCCCCTGACATCACTGGAAGTGTGTTAGAAAACAACACCCACTGCTCAGGCTCCACTGGACTGTTTCGAATTGCTAGCTATTGGGGGGGGGGGACATGCAGATCTGTCCTCGCAGAGGAGGGAGAGCTTGTACCTGAATAAAACTTGGACTTAAAGGTACCAGTGGACTGTTTTGGAGGGGGGGGCAGGGGGAGCTCTGCAACTTACCTGGCTGCTTCTTGCTCTGACCGAGAGCTGCTGGGAGCAGGGGGTGGGGCTTGTTGCATGTGCCCAACCCCTGGGCTCTTTACTGCCGGAACTCCGCTCCTGTGCGCTCCTGCAGGAAATGACCCCTGGGTCTTCTTATCTTTTAAGCCTTGGTCACTCTGGTGGATGACCTGAACTGGGTGATGGACAGAGGGAGTGCGACTGTTGATTCTCCTGGACCTCTCACTGGCTTTCAATACTATTGACCACGTCTGGACTGCCTTTCTAGGCTGGGATTTAGAGCCTTAGGGGAGGTTTCAGAAGGTGGTGCTGGGAGACTGTGGCTTAGCCCTTTGGCCTGTGGGTGTCTGCAAGATTCCGTCTTGTCTCTTAATCTCTTTAACATCTGGGTCACAGGTCTCATCTGGAGATCTGGGCAGAGTTGTCACCAGTATGCAGATGACACTCGGCTCTATCTTGTGCTTCTAGTTGATCCTAGGAAAGTCGTAGAAAAAAACCAAACTGGTGCCTGGAGACAGTTCTGGAGGGGATGTGGGCTAATAAACTGAAGCTTAATCCTGACAAGAGGGAAGTGCTACTGGTGAGCAGAAGGTCTGAACCAGGGTTTAAGGTGTCACCTGTTCTGGATGGGCTTGCGCTACCTTTGAAAGAACAGGTTTACAGTCTGCGGGTGCTCTTGGACCTGTACTGCTGGATAAACATGTGGTAGATGTGGCCAGGAGTGCCTGTTACCAGCTTCGATTGGTTAACCAGGAGTGGCCTTTCCTGGACAGTTCAATTGGTGCAGAATGCTGCGGCCTAGAATAGGGATGACAGCCTCCAGGTGGGACCTGGGGATCCTCAGGAATTACAGTTTATCTCCAGACTACAGATTACTTCCCTAGAGAAAATGGATGCTTTTGAAGTTGGAGTCTATGACATTATACCCCATTGAGGTCTGATCTCCAGATCTTCAGGAGTTCCCCAACCTGAAGCTGGTGACCCTATTCCCCCGCCCATCTGCCAGCAGCCGAGGGGTGGACCTGGCAACCCTATGAAGCCAGAATGTTGACTGGAGTGGGTTGTAGGGACCATGTCCCTCCAATCTTGGACCATCTATGCTGGCTCCCAATTTCTGGGCCCAATTCAAGGTGCTGGTCTTGTCCTTCAAAGCCCAAGGGCTGGAAATGGCCCATTAGGGCTCTTATCCAGCCCACAAGCAAGAGAGGGAACAGGAGAGGGTACAAGAGAGGGAACAGGAGGCTGCTGGGGGGGGGAGTGGGTGGTGCCACTCCAATTGTGGCTTCAGCATGGTGGAACAACCTCATCTGCAGCAGTCAAGCAGAACCCCTTCGCTTCAGTGGCAGCCGCACCGGTAAGTTGGCAGCCACCACAGCCACATTCATCCTGGCTCAGGGTTCCAAGGTGCGGTGGCATGCCTCTCCGCTAGGCTCTGGGGATGCAGTCCCAGATGGCTGGGGGATCAGCATTTGCATGTGGGGGGTGCAGAGGATCCTCTCCTGGAGCCTGCTGGTAGCCACCACCACTGCCGTATTTATACCCCCATGCAACAGCTAGCCCATGGGGAGGATTCTTCGGCAGTTTCTTCCACACATTGGGGGCCTAGTCCTGCCACCAAGCACGCAACTTGGTGGCTGGGCCTCCCTCACCCATGGAACACCTGGCAGCCTTCAGCCATAGGCAGCTACTACCTTATGGAGGGGGGCGGTGCCAGCAATCTCCAGTTACACTGGTCACTGGGTGATCTGGGGCCTCTGCCACCCCTGCAGCCTTGTGCATGCGGTGCTAGGGCCTGAGCTCACAGCGTTGGCAGCAGGAGCAGGCTGGGGCAGGGGTTTGCCCCCCTCCAGGCAGTGCAGGGGTGCCTGCCCAGTGCTGCACTGCTGGCTCTCCGATCTGCCCTCTGCAACCCCCCCCCCCAGCCCATGGGGCCTTGGTAGTGAGGGCACACCAACTCGGAGCTTACCAGCTGCTGTCCTTTATAAAGTTTGTATTCCCAGTACCTGGCATTAGATTTTATGGCACACTGGCCTGGCCTGACAAAGTGACATTTATGTCAAATCCGGCCCTTGTAACAAATAAGTTCAACACCTCTGCCCTATATAGTCAGGTACCAACATACCTGAAGAACTACCTTTTCTCTTATGAGCCTACGCAATCACTATGGTCATCTTCCTAGGTCCTGCTGTGGGTGTCTGAGATTAGGTGGGCCTTCTCAGTTGTGGCACCAGAAGTCTGGAACTTAACCCCCCATGAGAGAACTTGTTTGTCCCCTTCTATTGTCAACTTTGGCCAGCAAATAAAGACCTTGTCATTTCAGTTTGCATTCCCTCGGTGATCCATTTTTTCCTGCCCAATATTTTAATTGTTGTTATTGTGTTTTTTTATGTAGTTTAGCTCTGGTTTTAATGATGTGCTTTTTGTTGGTTTTAATGCTTTTAAGATTAACGATTCAGTTCAGTTCAAAGTTTATTGCATGTAGCCAATGGCCATCACAACATAAAAGATTATAAACAGTACAAAGATTGGCAATACATTGCTTTTAAGATGTGTTTTCATTGTGTCTGTTTTGTTTGCTGCCTTGGTGGCCCTTATGAGGAACAAAGATAGGGTATATGCTTTGTTGTATAACTGGCTGGTGTTAAAGCATCCCTACTTAGGGGTCAGCTATTTAATTTCAATGGCAGGGTGCAAAATTAGTTTGGGTCTTCTCAGAGATGGCAAGAAGGAAGCAAGCACCCATGGTCATCCCTAGCTTTGCTTCTGCTACATCAGAGAATATATAAACAGGTGTCTACAAATGACAAGTGATTTGGGGGGGGGGGTTTCTCTCACCTCTAAGGTCTCTGAGCTTCCATAGGTAAAGTGGTCCAAATTTAAAAACAACAGTTTGTATTGTACCTGTGTGAGGCTGCTGCTGAAGCAAAGGGGTTCTGTTTGACTGTTGTAGATGAGGTTGTTCCACCTTGCTGAAGCCACAGTCAGAGTGGCTCCACCCAGCCCACCCCCAGCAGCCTCCTGTTCCCTCTCTTGCACCAGTTGCTTGCAGGCTGGAAAATCATCAAATAGTCAGATGGCCGTCTTCCTGGAATAGGCCCAACTCCATTCAATCTGGCTGCATCTGTTCAACTCAAGCTCCTTTTCATGTGGATAGATGAAGAAAATAATTAAGCAAGATTTAGCCATTCCTAATGATTCCCATCCCATCATTCTCCTGATTATCTTGCACACTGCTTTAAACAAGCAGCTCCTTTTATACATTCTGTTCTAAAAATTCTAATCTACATAAATTTTATTTCACTACCTGGATAATCCATGAGACACTGACATATATACTTTGATGAAGACTGATCACTTTGGATAGTTTGATTGCCTCTTGCTCTTAGATAGCGTTTCTTAGCACCTCTTTGGTAGCTGGAAACTCTCCATCTCATCTGTAACCTCTGCGCCTTTAATCCCTTAGCAAAGTTCAGGCACTCTGGAACGCCTAAATTCCCTGGTTGCATGAGTGTGTGTGTGTGTGTGCACGCACCCACGGGATGTGCACATGCAAAAGTTAGGAACCAGTAAAACTTTCTAGGAGCCAGGTGGGTGGAGGCTGTTGAGACCTTCCCATGCAAATGAGGAAGGGTTCTGTTCTCACTGATGTAATCTAATCTACATTTGCCTCCGCCACCACCCTTGTTTTCAAGCACTGCATAACTGAGTGGGGTTAAGGTTCTCACTTGGGAAGCAATTGGGTGAAAAAACCACTTGCATGTTTTCCTTTGTATCTTCCTTGAGAGTTTTTTTTTAAACAAAAGCTGAAAATTCAACGAAGTGGCATGCCAGATTTCTAACGTGGCCATGCCTATGTCCTACTCATCCTCTATAGCAGGTATGTCCAACAGGTAGATCGCGATCTACCAGTAGATCACGGAGGTGTCAGAGGTAGATCACCAGCCTCACTCTCCTGGTTTGCTGGACAGGTGCTTGGGATTTTTTGATGATTGTTTGGTGGTATTTGATTATTGGTGCCAGTATGATGAATTCTTATTTTTACGTGTAGAACTGCATGTGTGGTGGTGGTTGTTTTTTTTTTTGGGGGGGGGGGAATCCAACTTTCGGGGGTTAAAATCTAATTTGAAACTTTATTTTCGTGGTGGTAGATCACCGGCACTTTTGGCCAGAAAAAATAGACCACTACCTGTTCGAAGCTGGACATGCCTGCTCTATAGCTACAGGTCTACACACAAACAGTTTCTGAACCTGAGGAATGAGCTTCTCACTCCCTTAAGGTTCCATGTCATAAACTCAGTATAAGGGGGGTAATGTTTGGTTGTGATGGCTGTCCTTTTGCCTTTTTGCCTTAATGTCTGAAGCCTGAGCTTGTTTCCACAGCTGTACAAAACCTACCGCATCCGAGTTCTATAAAGACTGATACTGTGATAACTGGCACGTGTTCCAAGAGTCATGTTGCATATCTTGTTGCAGCCGCTCTTATGGGAATGAACTAGCAACAAAAGAAGTAAGAGGAGGCAGCTACCAGGTCCTATAAACAACCGCAGCTAAGAACAAAGAGAAACCCACTTCATTCTTGCTCCAGTAACCAGTGTGTCAATCAGCCAGCCCTATTTTTGAGTGACCAGTGGCTATTGAATATCAGGATTTGAGCACACTGGGCATAAATTTAATGGGGAGACAAGGCAATTGTGAATATGACCCATAGTGACTCCTATCATAGGGACAGCCCCTTTCCAGGACTGCAGGAGTATGATTGCCTTGTTCATATGTGAATATGTAAATGTGTATGTCCTTGAGAAGGAGCTGCGGTGGCTCAAGTGGTTAAGACGCTGAACTGCAGGCTGTGGAAGGTCAGTAGCTCAGCAGTTCGAGACCTGAGTGTGCCGCATGATGGAGTGAGCTCCAGTCTCTAGTTCCAGCTCCTGCCAAACTAGCAGTTTGAAGAAATTGCAAGTAGATAAATAGGTACCACTTCGGCGGGAAGGTAACAGCGTTCCGTGCGCCTTGGTGTTTAGTCATGCCGGCCACATGACCACGGAAACGTCTTCGGACAGCGCTGGCTTTTCGGCTTTGAAACGGAGATGAGCACCGCAACCCTAGAGTCGGACTCAACTGGCTTTCAAGCAAGGGAACCTTTACCTTTACCTTTATGTCCTTGAGAAGGCTGTTAGAGAGAAAAGGGTATTGTTTAAAGTCATTACATTAACCATAATGTTCTCGACTTTGTCAGATACAGAACAGGTAATAAAACAGTATTAAGTCGAGCTATGTTTAGTTCCAAAGTTTGAGTGCCGTTCATAAGGCACACATTAACTTTTATATCAATTTTTCCCTTTGGGGATTTATAACCTTATTTCTCTTACAAAGTTTGCCAAGTATTTGACGTTATAACAAAACTACCATCTCACTGAGCTAAACAAGCAAGACATGTTGAAGTATAAAGGACTAAAGCAAGATGTACTTTGTCACTTCTTTACTTATGCTGCAGAAAATAATACATCCTAAGCAGGGGTCTTGTTGTAGAAAAAGAGCTGCCGGAGCTCATTAGCATAACTCATTAGCATAACTTATTTGCATATGCCACGCCCCCTGACATCACCGGAAGTGACAGAAGGCCACACCCCCTGACATCACCGGAAGTGTGTCAGAAGGCCCGGCTACTTACCCTCCTGCTTCATCCTCATTCCCAAACGGAATGAGGATCGAAGCAGAGGGCGGGGTAAAGAAGGGGGCGGGGCTTCACCACGTGACCGCCCCGTCCCCTAGAGGTTCTCTTCCGGAGCTCCGTACCTGAGAGCTCCCCCCCGACTAGAGCCCTGATCCTAAGCAAGAAATTATAGAAAATGTTCAGTACATAACAATTCAGTGTGCTGACTGTCATACAATGGTACAACAATTCAGTACACAAAATTGTCATGTGGATACTCACAAGTGTTGAACAGATTTATAGTGAAGATTGATCAATTTCAACAAATACCGTCCTTTAAGGCAACCACAGTTATTGTAGCCCAATCTTATGCTAAGTTCCACATGCCTTAAATCAGTTGAAATCAATAGACTTCAGTGCATTGAACAAGACTGTGCAGGATGTCTCAATGTAATAACTGAAGTAGCTGAAAGAGAGGGATAGGTCATTAAAGACATCACTATACTATTTTGCAATCTGCAATCTCAAAATAATATTTGCTGATTTCAACTTTATTATTATGTAGGATAGCACTTCAAGCATCTTCCCATTAGGGATTTTTCTACTTCTCCTATGTAAAGATTGTCATAATTCTGTAATACATTAGTGTGCTTTGTAAAAATTTTGACATTAAAAACATTACTTTTTAAGACCCCTTTACCTGGGTTGTTTCACCATAGGGCTTGTTCAGTATGTGCAAGTCCTGTGGGTTGTTACTTTTAAGCTGTTCTCCCAAGAGCATGGATATATTGCAGTGGCATGGATAAAAGTAAAAATAGTCTGCCTGAGAGAAAGTGGAGATGACCTGTGGCTGTATTTATTGGCAGCTACTGGAATGAGATGGAGTTTCTAGTCATTATTGAAGAGAATGGAGACAATGGAATGTAATCTGTGCAGACTTTGCTAATTACCCATTTTCACATTGCATTTGGTGTCAAAGTAGAGGCCAACCATATGCACAGAAGCAATGTAAATCTGCCCCTCCACAAATCATGAACATGAATAAATCAAACAACTAGGAAAACCTAGCATACTACTATAAGAGGAAAACATCATGCGTAAAACAATGTTTAAAGAACATAAGAACATAAGAGATGCCAATGTTGGATCAGGCCAAAGGCCCATCCAGTCCAACACTCTGTATCACACAGTGGCCAGAAATACCAGTCCCATCAGGAGGTCCACCAGTGGGGCCAGGACATTAGAAGCCCTCCCACTGTTGACCCCCCCAAGCACCAAGATGACAGAGCATCACTTGCCCCAGAGTCCCTATCTATACCTTGTGGCTAATAGCCACTGATGGACCTCTGCTCCATATGCTTATCTAATTCCCTTTTGAAGCTGTCCATGCTTGCAGCCGCCACCACTTCCTGTGGCAGTGAATTCCAAGTGTTAATCACTCTTTGGGTGAAGAAGTACTTCCTCTTATCCATTCTAACCTGACCGCTCAGCAATTTCATGGAGTGCCCACGAGTTCTTGTATTGTGATGTTTTACCAATCTGCAATATGCATTCCTAAATATGACAGAACCTTTTGAAAAAGTGTGCATGCACACAAAAGCTCATAACTTGAATAAAACCTTGTTGGTCTTAAAGGTACCACTGGACTCTAAATATGTTCTGTGACAGACCTTAATACTGAAATTCTCAGGTGCTGTCTTTTCATATAAAAACCCACCTGGAACTATTCTAGAAAAAACAACAAGAAGACTTTCCCCTGGTGATGTATGACCCAACACTTGTCTTTTAAAACCATAACAGGGCCATGAAACCTGTTGTAACACCCAACCTAACCACAAACTCAGATTGCAAAACAATAGATAGAAATAATACCTAAGACAGCCATCCTAAGCAGGTCTATGCAGAATCTTATTCAGGTCTACTCAATGGGACTTACTCCCAGGGAAGTATTTTTACGATTGCACCACACGTGTAATCCACAATTAATTACTTAAGATACTGTAATGTCATTAATAAAATCAAATGTTCTTGATTAATAGATGCAATTAGTGTAGCTGCAAAAAAATAAAATAAACATGCTGGAACTGTTTTAATATGCTGTATAGAAATATTGATTTCTACAAGTCCATGCCTGCTCCTGTGATTACATTCTGATACCATGCTGTGTCTTATTTCCTGTCCAAGCCAAATGGCTGACCATTTGGCTAGGGAAACTTTATAACCATGCCATATAACCACACATTCTTTCACACCTCTATGTGGAAGAGGCAGACCTGATGGCGCCTGGCTCTGCCTCACATGCAAAAAGTCACATAGCCAATGGAGAAGCTGGAGTTTGGGGTCACCTGACTGCAGAAGGAGTTCCCAAACTTATAGCCTATCCCCACATGTAGCCATAACAACCAAATCTTGGGCACTTCCATTCCCACTCGCAGTTGGCTCCTGGCCAGGGCTAATTTGTGACTGGAATTGGCCTATAACTGGTCATTCCCTATGGGAGAGACGCTCTCTCTATTCTGTTCCTGCTCTGTGCTTGTTTATTGCACCTGGAAATGCTGTCCTTTGAAGAGACAAAGGACTGGCTTTGTGAATTGGAGCACATGGTTGAGCAAAGATGGATTTTGTTTTCAAAATCCCTTGGACTGTTTGGATATTCCTCAACTTGGTAAATATGTATCTTTTACTGTGTAGTGAAGGCAAACAGCCCTAGCTTTTCTTGTTTTGGACTGAATAAAAAATTATTCTTATTTCTAACCTGTCTTTGATGTTGTAACTGGGATTCCAAGTCTATTTCCTGTGCCTAGCTGACCACAAACTACCATTAAGCGTAAAGCGTGCAATTCTGGGTAGAGTTGCTAATGTGTTAAACCCTAGATGCCAGTTGAGATTTTGAATCTCTAATCTCAGGTTGGGAGGGGGATTATTGTAGAGGTTCTGGTGGCATATTGTTCTGAATCCAGAGAGGGTAGCCTACCTCTGTGGGTTGTTGTTTAATGTACTGCAAAAATATGGGATTACCTCTCACCCCTGGTCATGGGTGGGTTATCCTATACATATGCATCTTCTTCCACTGCAGTACTTTTGCAATTCAGTTCATAACATACAGTTCAGCATATTCAGAAGAGGGTAAAGGCATCTCTTCCCTGACCTCAGTGTGTGAATGTATCAAAGCATAAAACAGTAAACTGCTAAACCAGATTTTAAAAAGAAGCATTATACATTCCAACTCTAGTTTGCAAAAGCTCAGGAGGAAAATATATCTCTACATATGCACGTCCTACATTTATTATCTTGAAAGCAGTTGAAAGTCTCTAGCATACCCCTACTGAGATATATATAGATATACACCGTTAAGCTAAACTCAAGATTTTCTATGTTCAGACTTGAACTTTATGCAAACAACCTCACTCAGTTTGAAAAAGCATTACACAGTGTACCTTGCTCAATGTGTAAGTAATGTAAATGGGGACATGGCTATGGATAGTTAACTTAAACAAGAGTACACCATGCAAAAATGAAATAAATAAATAAATAAACTCATATAATTATATATAATAAGTATAAATAAGATACAGTACATATACAACTACGTACAAATCAAAAGTCACAATACAGTCTCAAAGATGTCCATTCCAAAAGCTTGAAAAATCTGACATAGGAAAACTTTCTGAAAAATTATCCTGCTGTGTGAGAAAGTTCACTTCCTCCTGACTTCATTAGGGTGATAAAGCTGTGTAGCAAATAAGGATCCACACCCAACAAGCTATCAATAAAAGCTGTTTCGAAACTCTCTTTCTCAAGAGCTAACGATCCTTTTATTCAAAGCTGACAATCCTTCTCCAAACTGAATCCTATGTAAAAACATATAACAAACTACATATAGTGCTCATCATGATATGACTTTTGATTTATATGTAGTTGTATATGTATTACGTCTTATTTATACTTATTATATTTGGGATAAAGCACACTTATAACCTTTATAATTATATGAGTTTATTTATTTATTACATTTTTGCACAGTGTAATCTGTAAACAATGTGTAAGTAAGACAGGAACCAATACTGTTGAAGCCAAACTGATATTACTTTGACCAACAAACCTGCAGTCAGCTATGAAAGGGAGGGCAGAAGTAAGAGAAAAGGGCATGATAGTGGGGCTAGAAGAATATTCCAGAGAAGAATTGAAACAGCATTTTATAGCACTGTAGAGCCAAATTTTCCTAGAATGTTCAAGGGCAGGATAAAACTTCTTACTTATTTGTTTTCATTATTTGGAAGTTTAATTTTTTTTTACCCTGCCTTTTTGATTCCTAGATATATCATTCCCCCCTTGCTAACACAGTTAACAGGGGGGAAATGGAGCAAAAAGAAAAATGTGTGCACTTGTTATCAGTATCCAAGGACTTCCAATGTTCTTAAGAAATTTTGTGGCATACCGCTCCGTTACATTTGGCAGAATTATGGAATCATCATCTAAATCCCAACACTTGGAAATGCAAAATTTAATGTGGCCATTAAAGGAACTTTCAGAGTCTGAGCTATGCAATACTGCAGTGCAACATTCTCTGTGTCTGAAAGGTATACGGTGTTAAGAACATTGGGGGCAGTTTTAAATGAAAAACACATAGTAGCACCAACCAATGGAAGATGAGTGACATCTGCTGGTCAGTATAATTCTTAGCCTTAATATAGTTTCAGTAAATTAGTAAATTATGGCTTCAAATTTACTGTGAAGGACCTTCATTCAGATTGACTTGCATCCTGTACCTGATACGAGGATTGCAAAAGTTTTTACTTTAGATCTATAACAGAATCTCCTGAGACTGAGCTTGGAAGATACATTTGTATATATTACATCATTTGCAGGACTCAGTGTTCAGTGTTAACATACTTGCTAACTATCCAAAGAAATTGAAGAAAATCAAATTGAAAGGAAATACATTTGCCTCGATTGCAGTGCTTAAAGGCATTAATGGAACCTACAGTTACATACTTACTTGTTTTTCAGAGTAGATACACATTAGCTAGCTACATAAATGTTGCTATAGAACATTCCGTTTAAATGCATGGATTTCCAATAATGCTGTATGTAATCTGTAGTAGAACATTTCAGAGTGCTTTATTATTCTATGGACATGTCACTGTAATGTAGAATCTCATCACCTGATGAAAAGTTTGATGTTTTTACTGGTCCAAAGTGGCTAGTGTTTAAAGCCTCAGATCTCTCTGTCTGCAAAGGAAATTCAACTTTGGAAGTATTCTTTTGTGGATCATGTGCTTCAGGCAACTTTTACATAGTATAGGGTTGCCAGTTCCCCCACCCCCAGTGCCTGGATTGGGCCAACATGCCCAGTGCAATCATCATGCCAGGCACGTCACCTGGGGATGCTCTAGCATTCAGCCTGAAAACTCGATGGTATCATAGAGTTTCTAGTTGAACACTACAGCGTCCCCCGGCAACGTGCCTAGCGCAATGGTGTCACTATCGGTTGATGTCATCGTGCCAGGCATGTTGGCCCGAAAGCAAATCCCCGGAGAAGGGCCTCCCCCCCCCCCCCGGCAAACCTAACATAGAATCATAATGATTGGGGGGGAGGGGGGAATGAAAAGGTTCTTTCTCAGAGTTTTAGGTGAGCCAATGTTCAGTAGGGCTCTACCCCAGAACAGGGGAAGCAGGGCCGAGTTATCAATTAGGCACAGTAGGCACAGTACCTGTTGGAATATACAAGGTCTATGGTGCACCTGCTCGAAGATCAGAACAGTCTATAAGGGACAGCTGAAGGACTGCTAGTTAGCATAGCTAGATTAGGAACTTTCCACCATTTCAAATTATGTCCTTCCTGTCTCCTGATTGGCACTTTAGAGACTTCCTGCTCCAACTGAGCCCTCCCCCTTCGTTCCTGTCTCTCACAGCAGTTATTCAGTTAGTTAAGCCTCTCTCCCTCCCCTCTGTTCTATCACAGTTTATTTCTTCTTTAATAAACTGAGTTATTTCCTTCATAAATGGTTGGTGCTCTGTTCCTCTGCATGTTTAAACTCTGCCAACAGTGCCTAGGGCCCAGGATACTTTTATAGGCCTATGAAAATGTTTTAATTTTTTCTCGCATCAGGGGAAAAAAATGAAATGTTTAGGTTCCATGAAACTCTATTAAATTTTGTCTAAAACAGAAAAAATAAAATGTTCAAGAATGTAAAGTTCAAAAGAATCAAAAATACATTTTTAATACTGATATTATTACAGTAGGAGGGGGCAATGAAGGCAAAAGTGCAGAATACTCAGACCTGAAGGAGGAAATACGTAATCACATTTCCGCATGTCAAAGTGGTCATCTGAGTTACATTTTGTTGATGTACATTCCATTTTCAGAGACTTCTAAACCCATTGACTGAAAGGTATAGTTCTCTGTAGGATTACACTGCTGGATGGCCACCCTTATGCTCATGACTTGTAATTCTGCACCCCTCATTGGTGATGTCTAATTACATGTTAGTTGGGTATGGGGTGGGTTATTTTCTGTTGGCTTTCGCTCACTTATTCAGTCTACCTTAGGCTATAATTACCAACCAACAGAATGGTTTGTGAAAGCTTAGCACTGTATGTAAAATAGTAGTAATTAAAATGGGATTATCTATACTGTAGCTTTGGTTAACTACTGCTCATCTGTGTGAGATCTGGCACGCAAAGTATCACAACATTATTCTTTCATCAATTCTGTTCAATACCTATATGAAACCACCAGGAGAATTTTTACAGAATAGTGGTGTCAGTAATATATATCCATTATGAGAAGAGTGCCTGTGTTCAAGCCCATAAATGGCTATGATGTACCAGTTAATATTATAGCATACGTTCATACAGTAGAACTGATGCAAGTAGTTGTCATGTTTGATGATCTTCTCTACCTGTCCCCACCCCCAATTTGGTAACTTTTGAGGTGGCCATGTCCCTAGGAAAGTGCTTTTTGGGGAAACGTCAGCCGCAGGTTCAAAAGTTCAAAAGCTACATGCACCAAATGCATAGGGGACCTCACCCTGCTGCTGCTCCTCCTCCACAGTCTCTCCATTTTGGGGGTGGATTACATTTCTGGGTCCCAGTTGTGGACCCCCCAAAAAGATTTCCCCAGTGCTCTCTCTGGAAAAGGCAGCTGCAGTTACAGGAGTCTCCATAATCTCTATTGCTGTCTTTCTGGTTTTTACTGACCGCTGTATGTCACCTCAATCTATGGTGAGGTCTGCTGGGCAGAAACTTTTACTGAAATATGTTGATACCAAAGAATATACAGAACAATGTGTTATAGGACAATTCAGTGAGACTTGTTGGTTGTTACATGTTTCTTTGTTCCATGGCCATAGTAAGAACTTCAGTATGGAAGGAAGTATTTCAACCAGTACCAGCCTACCAGAACTTTGGAAGTCAATGAACAAAATTTATTCAGGCACATAAGGAAATATGAGCACATGTTATCCACTAAAAGACTTAGACTTACCATGGGCATAATTTGTCCATATTTTCTTATGTGCCTGATCAAGCTTGAATTGCTACCATTTCAAAAGAATGCTGAAGAAGTTTATACTTACTATGGAACAAGCTCCTAAAATAGAACATTTCATAAAAATTATGAACAACACCAGCCTTGTATTTTTTTAAAAAATGGCTATATGTTGATAAAACTACACATTTTTGCTCGCCCAGATTCAAGTTACATTCTCAATAAAAAGCATTCACCACAATTTGTGTCTCTGGTAAAAGTGCATCCCTTAAAATTAAAACTTCCTTGAACAACAATGTTTGAGAGAATTTGGGCTTCTAATGTGTTATGGGTTTTATGTCCTTGACTTATTCTTTGATCTTTGCCTTCCCATTATTTCATTGATCTGACTTTAGGACATTGAACTGCTAGAGGTAATGTTTAATCTTTATGTGGTTGTTAAGTGTTGTGCATATCAATGGGCTACAGTAAACCTGGCAATGAATAAGAAGGTATATTCTGATATATTTTATAGTGCACGGTAATTGTTATCCATCTGGAGTGCTTTGGTTAAGATGAACTACATTTACAAAATACTATTAGACAGTTATTTGTTTCTAGAGGGAAAACAGCACATTTTGTATGGCACAGTGGAAAATCTTATACTGAAGAGCTGAAACACATCAACAATGAACTGAAGTAATGTACTTGTTGCTAGACTTCAGATGGGAGCTTGAGAGTTTGACTCCCCTAAATAAAAACTCTGTTCACATAGAAAATTAGCATGTCCAGAAGTTTTTAATAAGCTAACTTTCCCCCTGACATGTGAGTTTGTACATGTAGGTTGTTCTTTTTTGGGGGGGGGCAGGGAGAGTGTAAAACAGAGTGTTGCAGTATAGTGACTGTTCTGTTAATCATCATATTACTTCACTGTAACTGGTAATCTAAGCCTGTTTCCACCTGCAGAGAGTTAGGATGTCAATTGGTCTAATTAATTCACTCTAAATCCACAGACTGTGGGACTAATATTATTATACTAGCAGTAAAGCCCGTTGTGAAAGCAATACAACGAGATCTAGAAAGAGGCTCTGGGGCAGTGCTCTGGCTTTGGGCAAACAGTGTCAATTTGCTGTGGTGACCTCAGCAGGGTATAATGACAGAGTCCACAATACTGATTCTCCTAACAGCGCATTTGGAAGTTGGGGACTATGATACATAAAACTAGCATAACCAGGTCATATGTGAATATTAGAAGGCCTAGTCTGAGAAGTTGTTCAAGGGTTCCAAGCAGAGAATAGGAGCAATATCCCAGGGGGACCTGGCTGGCTGGGGTCTCTGACAATACTGATGGTGCTGTGTTGCTGTGAATTTACTATAAATGCTTCTGTCTTATAGGTTTGACATAAAGTGGCATGCTAATATTTCTTCATCATTGTGGATCTTCCTTCAATGGGCTTTAAATACTAGGGAGTGGCTCTGTGCAGACACTTATCAGTGCTTGGAGGAGTAACCCCCCACAGCAGCTGAAGGTAAAAAGCACATGAGTGAACGAGATCTTTCTCTCTCTCTCTCTCTCTCTCTGTTGATCTGTTGTGGGGTCCAATCTGCTAACATAAGAGTGCCTCTTTGCTTCCGCCTGTGCTCTATCTATATATGTAAACAAAGCAAATGTAGAAGAGAAGAAGAGAAGAGATTGGATTTGTACCCTGCCCTTCACTACCCAAAGGTATCTCAGAGCGGCTTACAAACTCCTTTCCGTTCCCCTCCCCACAACAGACACCCTGTGAGGCAGGTGGGGCTGAGAGAACTCTTGACAGAAACTGCTCTTTTTCAAGAACAGCTCTTATCAGAGCTACAGCTTGCCCAAGGTCATCCAGCCAGGTGCAAGTGGAGGAGTGGGGAATCAAACCCGGCTCTCCCAGATTAGAGTCCGCGCACTTAACCACTACACTAAACTGGCTCTCTGCAATAGACTGCAAATGTGTCTCTGGTGTGCTCTTTCCCAAAAGGAACAAACCCAAGTAAAAGCTGACCTTACATTTTCTCATTGCACAGTGAACAGGGAAGTGTGTAACACTTTAAATAAAAGTTGTCTGACACATTTGTACAATAATGCATTCAACCATGCATTTCTCGAACAATAAAATTCAGTTATTTCTAAAGCAAGCATGACAATTTATCTGTTCCAAATTAAAACCATGAGATCCTAAACTTGTAAACAGAATGTTGTGATATTCTAAATAGATAAATTGGCCTTAGTGCTTAGGAACGAACATATAGAAATGAGGCAAAAATGCATCTTAACTCCAAAAATCTTAACTTGAAATATATTTGAAATGGTCAAATATCTGCATTTCATGGACAAGTATTATGTATTGTTAAGAGCATGGCTTTTCTTTTTTTTTTAAGAAATTCAACTGACTGATGAAAATAACGTATTGACTGCACCTGGGCCACAAGAGAGGGAAAAGGCAAAGAGTTATTTTAAATACACTGTCAGAAGAATCCTGTTACAGACATTTGCCTCAGGGTGTCTTTCCCAGAAATTCCAGAGCCAGGTCACACAAACTGAACTGATGTATGGAGAATAGACTGTATATTTGTTGAATTTATTGAGAATGTAGTATCTTGCATGTGGTGAGTCAGTCATTTTGATTGCTCTACCAGGTGTGCAGGTCAGCGGTCATTTCATAGAAAAAGAGCTGCAGGAGCTCATTAGCATAACTTATTAGCATATGCCACACCCCCTGACATCACCGGAAGTGTGCACCAGCCCCTCTGACAGGCAGAAGCACCTGGGATCCATTCTTTCCCCCCTCTCCCTTCCCTTCGCCTCCAAGTCGGGCGAAGGAAAAGGGGAGGGGGAGGATCTCAAGGCGCTTCTGCCTGACAGAGGTGCTGATTCTTTCCCCCCTCTCCCTTCCCTTCGCCTCCAAGTCGGGCGAAGGAAAAGGGGAGGGGGAGGATCTCAGGCGCTTCTGTCTGACAGAGGTGCTGGCGTGCCCACAGCCAGCCTAGGTGAATTATAGAATCATAGACTCAGAGTGGGAAGGGACCTCCAGGGTCATCTAGTCCAACCCCCTGCACAATGCAGGAAATTCACCAGTACCCCCACACACCCCAGTGACCCCTGTTCCACGCCCAGAATATGATATATATTTAAAAAACCTCCAGGATCACTGGGGGCCAAACTGGCCTGGAGAAAAATTGCTTCCTGGCCCCAAAGTGGCGATCAGCCTTTCCTTGGGTGTGTAAGAAAGGGCCACAAGAACTAAACACTGATGCAA
>NW_015164669.1:190049-211470 GCF_001447785.1 Gekko japonicus
CTTTAAAGTCAGAGGAAATTACTGTGCTGTAAATATGGGTAAAAGATAAATGCAAACTGTTTTTACAAACTTAGTCTTTGGGAACACTGCAGGGAATACTTCTTCACCCAAAGAGTAATTAACACATGGAATTCACTGCCACAGGAGGTGGCGGCGGCTACAAGCATGGACGGCTTCAAGAGGGAATTAGATAAACATATGGAGCAGAGATCCATCAGTGACTATTAGCCACAAGGTATAGATAGGAACTCTCGGTCTGAGGCAAGTGATGCACTGTATTCTTGGTGCCTGGGGGGGGGCAACAGTGGGAGGGCTTCTAGTGTCCTGGCCCCACTGCTGGACCTCCTGATGGCACCTGGTATTTTTGGCCACTGTGTGACAGAGTGTTGGACTGGATGGGCCATTGGCCTGGTCCAACATTGGCTTCTCTTATGTTGTTATGTTCTTAATACTGCAGATCTGTATTTTAGACAATGTATTTTGTTTCATATGTTTTTATAGTTACATTGTGAACTGCATTCAGCCTGCTTGCAGGGAGGGCAGTATAAAAGTCTAATTACTTATCTAACTACTGATCTACTTGGAGTTCTTTAACAAGCATTACCTTTCCATGCACACCTTTCCATGCACATGTCCTGTCCATTTAATAGAGGCTTAATGGGATGCTATTTATCACATGTCATTATCTCCATACCATGAAAAACTTCAGTGTTTAAGCAGTTAACATCCATTACCTCATTGCTACAATATCCCTGCAAGGTAAGCCATTTTATTATCAGATGGGAACGGTGAATCTTTTATTATGGGGGGCCATCTGGTGAGTTCATGATAGAGGGGGAAATGGTATCTGTGACTTCTGGGTTAGCCATTTTTACACACCATTTCTAGAATGTATTACCAAACTGCCCATGAAGCTGCCTTAGTTTAGCCAGACCATTGATCTATGAAGACTAGTATTATTGGCTGCAATCAGACGTGCCATTTAGTGCAGAGGGGAAGTTTCCCTCCGTGGAAATTGAAATGGCATTGCGCGAGCATACATCCTTTGAAGCTGTGGGCTCAGCCCGTCACTGTGTGATCAGAAGGCACATGCGGGTGAGTGGGGTTTTTTGCTTTTTGTTTCCCATGCACATAAACGAGGAATTGCACCTCTGCACAGAGAGTTCCCCATGGAGTATTCGGTTATGCGCATACTGCTAAGTGAGGGGGGGGAACACCAACAAGTTGGGATGGAATGAGCAAATCATCCTGAGGGCATGAGAGCATGCTTGAGCGATCAGACAGGGGAAAGTCCATCTGTGGCCCGTCAACAAGCATTAGGACCGGACTTTCCCTGGTGTCTTTTAACTCCCTTCTATGGTGAGGGAGAACAGGGTGCTGACGGCTGCGGGACCTCTCCCAGATGTTGCTGTCTGACTGTGCCCTGTAGATCCATCAGGCATTCACAGCTGAGTCAGATCTAAAGGCACACCTGACTGCAGCTATAAACTCTGATTGGTAGTGGTAAGATCTTTACTACCTGATTCTTTGAACTGAAGAGCATGGAGATTGAACCTAGGACTTTCTGCATGCAAAGCCTATGCTTTCTATTGTGTCATGGCCAGTGTTCCCTCTAAGCTGAGTTAGTGTGAGCTAGCTCACATTTTTTTAGTCTCTGGCTCACACTTTTTTGTCTCAGCTCAGGAAGGATGGCTCCAGAGCAAACTGATTGATGCAGCAGCCAAATTGCTCGCTCACAACTTTAATGCCCGTAGCTCACAAGGTAGAATTTTTGCTCACAAGACTCTACATCTTAGAGGGGACATTGGATGGCCCAACCAATATACGCTTTTCAAGCTGCACCTATGGTCAGTAGGATGTAGCATTTAAAACATCCGCCTGGAAGTTGGGAGACCCTCAGCCATAAATCTGACAGGCTAAGCCTGGGCCAGTCACTCTCTCTTAGCCTAACTTCACAGTCATTAGAATAAAACGGAGGCAAAAAGAACCATATAAGTCTGTTTTGGACTCCTTGGAGGAATGGTGGGATTAAAAACATGATAAATGCTCAGCTGTTCATCAGGATAAATTATTTTTTTAAAAGGGCAGAAAAGAGAAGAAAAGAAAACTTTACACTGATTGACAAACTTTACACTGGAAATGTGTGGTGGAATCTCCTTTCTCTCAACATTTCTAACAGCATAAATGGTGAGACACCTGCATTGGATGGGGATTATGGTACTGAGGACAGGAGGTAATTCATTCTGCTTTTCTGTTTTCCCAATGTAAACACATTTTCCTTAGTGGGGAAAATGGCAGATGGGTACAGGATTTACATGGAGAAAAGGGTGAGAGGGGAAGACGTTAAAGGCTTCCCTTCCTCACCCCACAGGTCCAGTCTAATGCGGGCCTTTCCAGATGCTACTGACAGAAATGTAAAGAGATGGGAAATCCAGTCCTCCATCTCCAGCATCGAGTCACAGCCTGAGACTCATGAAGGGAAAGCAAAAATGCCAGCAGCTCAGTCCTATCCATGTTGACTTCCTAGTCCTGCTGAGTCAATGGGGTTTACTCCCATGCAAGTATTTAAAATTTGCTTTGCAACATTGAATATAGAAAATATCCAAAGTATTTGTTAGGAATCTTATCAAGTACAACGGCCTTTAAATACAATAATCATGGGATGATCAGTGGTCAGATGAGATATGGCAGTTCTTACACTTTCGTACAAATGAGGTCTGTCAGAGCATGTATGTCAAAGCTAAGTAGTGGAAATGTTGCTGAATGTTTTGAAAACACAAGCAGGTGGAAAGTGAATCTCATGTGTAAGGCTGACAGTTGTAAATTGGCAACACCAATATGGAAACCTGGAGAACTGGAGATCACTCACCTGAGTCTCAGATGAACCCAGCTCTTTCTCTCATTATGACAGTGTTATGAACACAATATGAGTGAGTTTGTCCCAGGGTTGCAAGAAATTATGACTGATTTGAAAATGAGCTTGATAAAGTAAATGAAGCATAATTTTGTGAGCGGAGTGATTTGCCGTTAAGGAAAGGAATAATAAACTGTTGATGTGTTAGGTCTCATGGCAGCATAATTTCTTTTATTCTTCAACAGAAAAGCTTTATTATGATTCAGCTGGGGAGGATTCTGTGTTAGCGGTGTAAAGTTCTACCCAGAGAGTTTATTCACTAGGAGTGTACAGTCGGATATTGCCAGTTCTAAAAATTGTCTGACTTTCCTGGCACTGGATTGGGTAGGCTATATCCAAGGCAGTCAAAGGCTTCCTGGAACAATTCCTCCATTTGTTAATATTGTGAATTAAATCTTGGGAATTTAATGTAGCCTATCTCCCCATCCTTAAAAAAAAATTCTCCCCATTCTCCAGGAAACAGCCTTGTTCTCAGCCAATCTTAGCCCTGCAACCAGTCAGGTGAGGTACCTTGTCCAATCACACAGTCTTTCTTGAAGGAGAAGGAAATTTGAAACTGCAGGTGTTACGTACTACATAAGGGCCGCGCACGCGGTTGGTCTCGCACATGATCAAGCAAACACGCAAAGCTTTGCGACCAGAACAATGGACAGAGGATCCTAGTCCAGACCAATCGGTCAACTTGGATCCTAAAAGGGACCTATGGTTATGGGTGCACTGTAAATAAACCCATCACGAGTGTTGGGTCTGGATGTTGGGTGTGGCAGGTACCGGAACAGAAAACCAGTGGCCATTTTCATGCCCTTTTCCATTATGCAGAGAGGATGGCTAGGGAACATTTTTCAAGGAGCTGCAAAATTGGACCTTATGTCCAATTCACTTGAAATCTGAAGATAAGAGAGGGTGGACTAGGTTTCCTGATATTCTGATACCATTTGGTGAAAATACTGCTCAGGAAAATCAACCATGGAAAACAATGGGCAGATATCCAAATGGGCAGATATCCAATCTGATCTTAATGGAAATGGAACATGATGAGACTTCAAGATGTGACAATAGCATTTCAGAGCATTCTTAAAATAGATACACCTTCCCTTTCTTAAATTACAATGGAGAACTGAAACAATAATTTTCCCATGCACACCCCGTAGGTTTATGTTGCATACAAGAGAGATTGGTGGCTATGGGATCAGTTAACTGTTGCATCCCATGATCCTTCAAAACAGAGATCAAATATCATTTTATAAAATTAAGAAAGCAGGAATTGAGAGAAAAGATTTAAAATTGTTTGCAGGTGAAAGCTATTTTCTTTTTGAGTCAGTTCTATTGATTTTAGACCTTCCTTTGTGTGTGACAGCTGAATATGGGGGTTGGCAACTTCATCTGCAGGTATTAGTTCGTGATAATACTTAGCTCCATCCTGTGAAAACTTTTATTTATTTATTTCTGCAGATCAAGCGGCTGTTGTGAAGGCTGCCACGCCTCTGACAAACCTAACTGAGAATGGCAAAGACTGGCTGTATACTGTGCTTGACCTGGAACTAGTTTCAGAGTTACAAATATAATAAATGACTCCTACTTAATACAATGAAACCATTAACTCCTTCCTAAATTTATATTTATCAAATTGGGAACTCCAAACATAGTATTAAAGCTGGAACGTATTTTATAATAGAGATATTTGAGTTCAGGAACTTGAGTTCAGGAAATATTATATTGGGCCCTGGGTGATATGGGCTGTAATCCCTGCCAACAGTGCAAGCCAGCCCATTTTGCTTGGTATGCAGAGCCAGATCTCTGCCCAAGCAAGCAAATAAGTTAGAGGCCTGTAGGCAGGGCTGCCAACAACTCGCTGAAAAAAGTCTTGCATAGAGATGTGAAGGCCCGGAAAAAAAACGGAAAAATTTGGGTGGGGGAATGGGTTTTTCCCGTTTTTTTCTTGAAGCTTTTTTGTTTTTTTCCAAAAAATTAGAAAAATTGAAAAAAGAAAAGAAAAGAAAAGAAATTGATTATGGAACGTTTTATTTTAACATGATGAATAAAATATTTTAAGACAAGGTGTTCAAATATTTTCCAAATCATTTCTAATATATATATATATGGTATCAGATTGATCTAATTTCTGTGCACTGAGGACAAGCAAGTCCTAGGTTACAAACTGAACTTTCCAATGCAAGAACAAGATACATTTCTTCCTTTAGGAGGTACGATTGTCAGAAGAAAATAAAAAAGTTTCAATTTTGTTTTTGCATGTGGATGGGTATTCTGTTTGTAATAACTGTTTGGATACACTATATTTTTAATATGCTAGTTGTGATAATTTCATGCCAAGTAAAAATGTCCATAGTCATATTTTATGTTCCTAAAGTAACAGAATGACTTTCAATCTAGAAAAGACAAAAGAAATGCTAATGTAGCATTTTTTTCAATTTTCCCAAAAATTTCCATTTTTCCCTGGAAAAAACCGGGGGTGAAACGGGTTTTTTTCCGAGCTTCAAAATTTCCGGAAATTTTACATCTCTAGTCTTGCCCCTTTAATAGAGGTTTAGGTGAAGCTTTTCATTACATGGAGGTTCACAACATTGGTCCTTTCTGCATTTACCCGCTACTCTGGATTTTCTCAGTGTTTGAGTTGAGGCAATTTAAGTCCAGGGCAAAACAGCATCCAAATAAACTGGGGTAATGGGAGGCTGGAATTGGGCTGACTACTAAAGGGAGGTAATGTAATGCAGAATGGGGGAAAACCCTGGAATAAAAAGAAAGGTTGGACTGGATTTTAGTGCAGAATGGGGTGGGGGGGGGAAGGAAACCTGGATTAAAAAGAAGGTTGAATTTGACCTTAGTACAGAATTGCTTGGAGGATGCCGTGGTGAACACGGATTAAAAGGAGAGCGCAGAAAGGGCCACTATCTGATAAATAACATCCCATCAAGTTTTTATTAAGGAGACAGGGCATCCCCCCCCCCAGTTGTTGGCAACCCTACCTGCAGCACAGCAGAAGGTAACTTGCACCCACCAGCACAGCCACTAGCTAAATCCGTGCTGAAACCCTGAGATACTGGCAGTGCCATTGGGGCTTGGTTTGCTCCAAGCATAACTGGCCAAGTAGAAGTCTTGTCTTTCACTCCCCCCACCTCCGCATTTTGTTTGCTGCCAGGCCAGCATCTTTTGCTATTTTTTCACACTTGTGCCAAAATATTGCCTACCCCTGGCTTAAACAGAGTCCTGTGACTTCAGTCCACAGTCTTTTGGAGTAGTCTTACAAATATCAGTGAGACGTCATAGTGTTTTTGATTTCTGTATTACTGTTCTAGCTCATGTCCCAGCAGTGAAGTATATAATATTAAACTAGGTGGTTGAGGTAAGGATGATTATTGTTGGAAGTGAAGGACTGGTCACTGACCCCTGTCTCGGTCGCCAGACTACATGGCAAGAGAGTCAGATAACTAGATAGACTATCTTCCTGTGTTTACTCTTCTGCCACTGTCCCTTTGATATGTAGAATGCTACTCTTGGGGGAATTGTCTCTCTTCCTTCTGTTCCCCCGCCTACACACACCAAGAGGGAGGACACGCAGTCTCCATCTTGGCACCATGATGCATCCTCTCACCATCTGCATCCATCCATCGTAAGACTAGAACACTATCCTACCTCTAAGCTTTCCTATCTAGAATGCAGTTCCAAAATAAAGAGATTATTATTAGTCTTCAAACTTCAAAGAGTGGCTCTGTGTAACTTTGTAACTTGGCCTGGATACCTGGAAAAAAGATGCTGCTGTGTGTAGCTTAAAGCACTCTGCGAAACTAGCCAGTGGTTACTGGACTAACTATACCAGTTAACTCAACAATTATAAGGTACATCATATGCTGTAAGGGCTGTATACTGAAAGTTTGTAACATTAATATTTTTAAAAAATGCATGAAAGTGTAACTTCCTAGTACTGAACCCATTAAAAGGGATGAATTTCCACTGACTTCAAAAAAGAGTTGTAGGTATAATCCTTGTATTCATATTGGTACAGATGAGTATGCATGTGTACATGTTGATATGATTTGAAGCATATCTGCTTGTTTTACATTTGCTTGGAGCCTACAAATATACAACCAAAATAATGTAGGTTCTAATCAGCATGATCTAGGGCCTGGAAAATGAAAAGCCTTATATGCATATAGGGAACTACAGTCATTTACAAATCTGTGCAGAGATTCCAGGTAAATGGTGCATTTGAAATCAGGGCAAGGACAGTGGTATGATATGTTTTATGCGGGTTTCATCTGTACCCAAATTCAGGTGTGGAAAAGTAATCCAGAATTGATACATGGCAATCAACAGTTCTGCTAGATCTCCAATCCAGTGAAGAAAAAGTACTTCAGGTGACCTAAATGGAAACCAATTTCCAATCCAAAGAGTTGCTGCACGCTGGCCCTGTTCATACGAGCCCATTTGGGACGGGAGTGGGACGGAACAGGGGCGGAGCAAACGGACGCGATCCCACCTCAACATCTGGGGAGCGTGCCGTCTCCGTCCCTGATCCGGCCCAAATGGCGCTACCCCGCTGCAAAAACGAACCACCTATCTAGGTGGTTGCAGCCGTCTGGAGCGCCCCAAGCTGGCCGTGGGATCGGCGGCGCGTCCTTGCGCCGCCGCATCCCAGCCCCCAGCCGTACTGCGCATGCTCGGGCATACGCAGTTCGGCAGCCTCCCCCTCCCATCGGGCTCGTCCTCCCCGGCGTCTGCTCTTGCCGGGGAGAAGAGGCGCTGCGGCCAGGGGATCCGTGGGATCCCGCCGCAGCGTCTCAACGTTGGAGCGGCTCTATTAGCCGCACTTTTGCTTTGTGGTTTCCCTGCCGTATGGCAGGGGCCCAAATTAAGCACAAAAATAGCTGTATTAGCAGGGGTGGTAAACCTCTGCTGGAGCCTGGGGATCCCCTGACCTCCAGTCCCATTTCCTGTTGCCGCTCAGAGTAGTGGTGGGATTACAAAAAAAATAAATACAAAAAATGGCCAGTGGGCCAATGGCATGATGTCACTTCCAGGGAAGTCCTGACAGTGATGTGAGTCCTCTCTAGGAGCCAGTGTGGTATAGTGGTCAAGAGTGTTGGACTACCATCTGGAAGACCCAGGTGTGAATCCTCACTCATGTTGTGGAAGCTCACTGGGTAACCTTTGGCCAAATCACACTCTTTTAGCCTAACCTACCTCACAGGGTTGTTGTAAGGATAAAATGGAGGAGAGGAAAATTATATAAGCCACTTTGGGTCCCAACTGGGGAGAAAGGTGGGGTATGAATGAGTCAAATTAATGTTTGCGCTTTCCCTGGAGGTGATATCACAATGTTGCTGACAGTGCCCCCCCCCTATTGTCACCACCCCCCAGACTCCCACTGGTTGCCATGGCTGGCAACCCTATGCATTAGATACGCCAAAAATAATATTGCAGTCTATTGAAGCACAGAATGGAAGACTAATTGCAACAGACGGTTGATTGTTTCCCTGCAATTTATTTTAAATTGAAAGGCTTCAAACTACATTATTTTTGTATAGAAGGTCTCTTATCTTAGATGCTAGATTAGTGAGTTAATATGTCACACATTAGTAAATGGGTAGCTGCATTAGTTTGTAGTAGTTTGTAGTAGCTAAATGAAATGGGAGTCCAGTGGCAGCTTTAAGACTAGCAAAACTTAATCCAGCATAAATTTACATCAGAGCTGACTTCTTCGGATGTATCAACTCCACCTCATGAATGCTTATGCTGGAATAAATTTCATTAGTGTTTAAGGTGGTAAATGGTCCTCTTTGAAGTAGCCAGTTTGGTGTAGTGGTTAGGAGTGCAGACTCTAATCTGGGAGAACTGGGTTTAATTCCCCACTCCTCCACATGCAGCTGCTGGTGTGATCTTGGGTCAGTTACAAGTTCTTTCAAAGCTATCCTCTTACAAGCAGTTCTTGAAAGAGCTCTCTCAGCCCCATCTAGCTCACAGGGTGTCTGTTGTAGGGAGGGGAAGGGAGTGGAGATTGTAAACCACTCTGACACTCCTTTGGGTAGTGAAGGGCAGGGTATAAATTCACTCTCTTCCTCTCTTCTCTTCTTTTTAGTAAATATCAAATGTACACTAATTTTTAATTCTTATTTTGAAACATGTTTGTCAACTCTCCTGCCCAATTGTATCAAATCATCACAAGGCAAAGATTATTTTACTCTCAAATATTTTCTAGCTCAAAAATAGCAAGTGTAGAACTGAATTCAGTATCTGTTCTCCTTGTAATTCTTTTGATTTTGGTGGGGTGTGTTGCCCTAAAGTTTTTTTCCCCTTTGGGACCCTTGTCTATATTTCTCCCAATAACCCTTGTTTTTCCACTAGTTACACCGACCATAGCCATAGTTATAGAGGACATTTTGCTTTACTCTGGCCTGGATTTATGGAAACCTCAGCCAACTTGGTTCTATATTACATGCAGCATAATTCCATGCATTTTACTCAGAAATAAACCCCACGGTGGTCAGTCCTACAAGACTACAGGGACAGGATTGCTGTTGACTCCTGTGTTTATCATGAATGTTTACTACTTGTATGTGGTCACAGAAACTTGTTTCCCTGAGAACTCATGGTAACCCGTCCTGCAATGAAGCTGTAGGTGTTTCCTGGAACATTTGGCCCACAAAATCTCTTGTTCTGGAGATTTCATGCTCATTAACAGATAATAGTTTTAATATGGGTTTGGTGAAATCAGTCATTCCTAATGGAGGAGGAATTAGCAGGAGAAGAACCGGGGAAGATCCTTAACATCATTGACGTTCTAACTTGCAGCATTCAAAAATGTGCCTGCCAGTTCAGGTAAACATTAAGCTATTGTCTTCTTTGAACTAGCAAACTAACTTCTGAAGACGCTTTGTTCATTGAATGTTATCTGAATGCTGGTGTCACGACATCGGGGTGCCCCCACAATGTCTATTGGCTGAGGTGATAGGAAATAAAAGGGATTTAAATGTATCCAATTGGAAAAATATCTTTTTGGTAGCGTAAATTTGTGGCACTGGAATATAATGAACTTGGTTTCTGGACTAGAAACTCACTCCAATGCTTAAAAACAGAATTTAGGAATTTATTTACAAAAGATAGGCAAACATAAAAACATACAAGTAGGGGAAAAGAGTGTACCTTCAATTTTTTGCAGCATCAGGGTCTTCTCCAGTGAGTGTTCCCCTCTCATTTGGTGGCCAAAGTATTTGAGCTTCAGCATCTGGCCTTCCAGGAAAAAGTCAGGGTTGATTTCTTTTAGGATTGACTGATTTGATCTCCTTGCAGTCCAAGAGACTCTCAAGAGTCTTCTCCTGCACCATCGTTCGAAAGCATCTATTCTTCGGCACTCGGCCTTCCTTATGGTCCAACTCTCGCAGCCATATATTACTACTGGGAATACCATTGCTTTGACCATAAAGACTTTTGTTGGGGAGGGTGATGTCTCTACTTTTTATTATGCTGTCTAGGTTTGCCATAGCAATACTGCTTTGTCCACTAAATGATATCTAAATGTCTGGGAACATGACTTTGAAACAAGTTTGAAACATTTTATAGATATGGTTCTTGTATGCATGTGCCAAGGATAACAAAGAGATTATGACTATGCATGCTCCATATCTCAAGCCAAGAAAACTCAACTGAGCATACCTGGTTGATGTCATAGGGGAGGTCTTAACATGTCATGATGGGAGGATCACCAGAGGGTATAAATGATGTAACCCAATGTTACTCAGTTGGGCTCTTCAGGTTGACATTGAGCTGAGAGGGTTCCCTTTATTAATAAAGCTTTCTTTCATCTTGCTGCTCTGCCTCCTGCCTGTTGGTGTGATTAACTGGCTTAAGCCATGCCAGACAAACATCCCCCAACCTTGTTTACAGCATGACCGTAAGAGTCATCGCTTAGAGCTGGGTGGAAGATTTCCAAGCAGAGAGGTAGAAGGCCTGCTTGGCACTCAGACAGGGGCAGACTGGGAGGTCAAAATGGTCCTAGAAAAGGGCCCCCAACCCACCCATCCCCCAACGAAGGGGGCATAATGAGGGAAGAAGAGCAGGTGGAAAGAAAAGACCAATGGCTTGCACCTGCCAGCCTCAAATGGGGCAGGGACTACTGCCAGCTTGTGCTCACCTCCAGTAAGGCAGGGGCTGCTAGCTCATGACAGCAGCTCTGCAGAGCACTCCCCCCCTCCAGCACTTGCCCGTGGTGGTGGTGGTGGTCTGTGCCTTCCTCGTGCAGAGTGGGGGCCCTGGCTTGTGACAGCAACAGCTTGCACTTAGTAGCTTGTGGTGGCTCTCACATGCTTCGCATGGTGTTATCCTGCATAAGCTGAGTCAGACCTCACTTGGGGCTGGGGTGGCAGGCCCCCCAAGGCCATTGGACAATCCAGGCTTTTCCTGGCCGCCTCAGTGACCTGCACTCCTGAGTGCACCCCTGCCTCCCTTTCCTGTTTGTTTCTGTTGTACTTTTAAATGTCTTGTTGCCATTTTGGGTTCCCATTCGGGGGGGGGGGAATGATCGAAATGAATGAATGAATGAATGAATAATTTAATTTGTATGGAAAAGGGTATAAATTATATAAAAAGCATATTTGCTTTAAATTAGCGGCATTTCTATTGTAGAATATAGAATCCAACAAGTTATAAGAGAGACAGAAAGGAGGAGGAAGAGGAGGAGGAGGAGGAGGAGGAGAAAAGAATGAGTGTGAGAAAAAATAAGAGCTGAGAGGCAAACCATCTTTCATCATATGTTGCATTTCCCCAAGGGAGAATAGATCAAGACTCAAAGACTAACATTTCTTTTCTTGATTTTATAGCCCTTCTCAATCAACAGAAGGCAAAATTATTAGCACAACACTTATTATGTGTTTCTAGGCCCTTCACAAATTTATGGTGTTATTAAACTATAATTTACAATATCCCATACAAAAATGCTATCACCATCTGCAGGCACCGTTCAGAAGGAAAGAACACTGAGCATTACTGCAGTTTTAGATGAATAGGATATATCCGAGTAGGTAAAATGATTAAGTACAGAAACATGTCATTCCTTTGTGAAATGTTTATATTGGAGATTACATAGGTTTTCCTGTACAGGAAAAACAGAGCCCTCCTATGATTAATACTGCACTTAATGTTCTACTTGGGTATTAAACTAGAAAATATTTACTGCAATCTGGCAATGCATGCATAAAAGGAAAAATGAAAATCCTCTCTAGAGGATTAAATTATTGTTGCCGGTGGTTCCATTGACATCTGCAAATGGGGTAAAACAACGAGGAGGGCCTAAAATAATCTTTGGTGGTTCATTGTTAAAATTTTACTAGAGCAGTGTAGATCTCAAGGATGTGGGAAGAAAATCAAGAAGAATACAGAATCAATGAGAAATATTTTTGTTATAATTATTACATTATCAGAAATTATTATGCAAAGCTTTACTGGAAAGAGGCCAAATAAGCTAACATGTTTAAGTGAAATCATAATAAAGCCCTGAAAATGCCCAGAAGTCGGAAAAAATGGTAAAACTTTGAATAACCAAATAATTGTTATATTGTGTCACTGAAGAAATACTACATTCCCAATCTCCTGCTCATATTCTGAAGCCTTCAGTCCTTCTACAGAAAGTGAGATAGTACTCTATGTGTCAGTATTTATTTTTAAGAAGGGACATCAAATCAGACTTGAACTAGGAAGTGGCACCTCCCACCAAGAAGCATAATGATTTAACCCATACCAAATTTTATTTAAGAAAAGCAATAACAGGGGTTTCTGGTTTTGGCGTCTGCTATGGCGGGTGGTTTCTCCTGGACCTCCCGGAGATTCCCGCTAGTGCCTGCAGCTGGGAGGGGGTCCAATTGTCCGTGACCCCCTCCAGAGCCCTTGTGATGGGCTCCTAGCCATGGGGCTTTTGAGAGCTCTTTCCCCAGTGGACTGGCCAGTGAAGGGGGGCTTCTCCTGCCCCGACGGTCCCACTGTGGAACAACCGCAATGGTACTAAGAGTGCACACCGATCAAGCATCTGGTGGCCAAGCGACTATAAGCTACAAAAGGCGAGCTACAATGAACTGTAAGTGTTGGTTAAATGAAGAAACACGTATTTAAGCAGAGAACCCCCCGGGACATTGCCCGGGGGGGGGAACCCTCTCTCGGGCGGACTAAAAAGTAAATCTTCTACAAGCGTATTAAGAGGGGGGCTGGATTACAAAGCGGTTTTGGCAAAAACAGAGAACTTCTGAGAATTTACCAAGTGTTGGTATAGATTCCTGGATCTTTTGTAACTTGCGGCAAAAGTAAACAAATTTCCAAACATGGCTCGCAAAAGGGAGGACAAAGAAAAGCAAGCGAAGCTGCGGTTTCCTCCCGGAAGTGCAAGTCCAGCGAGTACTACGCCTACACAGGGCAATTCTAATAAATTGCAGAGCATGCTGAATGAAGCTCTGCGCCCTCTGCTGGAGCAAATGACATCATTGCATGCCAAATTCGACTTGCAACAAACCCAAATAAATGAAGCCATAAAAAAAAAACAGAGAAAGTGGAACAAGAAGTGAAACAAGTTGATGCCAATATGCAAAAAATCAGTAAACAATTCCAAGTGATGGAAAAAAAGAGAATAATGGAAGAGACTCAAATTTTGCAGATACAAATAGATAAATCAAGTTATGTCTTGAGATTCCAGGGTGTCCAAGAATCTAAAGGAGAGGATCTGAAACAGATCATTTGCGAACTGCTGGAGTCGGTGACAGATTTGGAAGCAGATTTTCTGTTAAGCAAAATAGATACGATTTACAGATCGTATTCTGAATACATACGGAAAAATAATCTGCCCGGCGAGGTTGTTGTGAGATTCTCCAGAAGACAAGTATGGGATCAAATACTGAAAGCACTAAATGGAGTTACCCTGAAGTTCAAAGACAAGGAGATAAAAGTTTTGAAGGTTATTCCATTTGAAATATGAAAGAAGAGAAAGAACTACAGAGACTTGGTATTCTACCTACAAAAAAATAAAATTCCATATAAATGGAATTTCCCTGAAGTTGTCATCTTTAAATTTAAAGATAAGAAAAAATTGACTCTGTTTTCAAGGCAACTGAATTCTTACAACAGCAGAAGGATCCAGCAGAGAATGAAGGGCAAGACAAGGTTTCCAGTAAAGAAAGGGAAGAAGAGGAAGGCATTGCATCGTCTGATGAGGACTCAGCTTCCGAACAAGGGGCGGCGGCCTCTAAAACTGGTTATAAACTGAGAAAGAAAAGAAAGAATAAAAAATGAGTTGTAGAAGTTCCTTTGAGTCGAGTTTTAGCGGACTTTAAAATATTTCTCGATTATCTCTGTTTAGCCACTCTTATTGTTGTCTCTTTATAAGCCTGAAGAAGAAAGTACTAATAAAATGTAGTTTAAACTGATGAAATGTATTACCAAGCTAATTTTAAGCATTATTGAAGACCACCACCTCTGGGGTTTTTAGGGGGTTTGCTTTACTTTCTCCCTTAGTTTGTAGTTTCCCTTCCCTTATTTTTTTGTAGTTTGTAGAAAATTGCATAAATAAAAAAATCCCCTACGGGGGGCTCAAAAAAGAAAAGAAAAGAAAAGAAAAGAAAAGCAATAACAGGCTACAAGCAGGTTAAGGGTGAATGAAATACTATGAAACATGTGCAAGGACAGACACTGGAAAAAATAAAGCTTTAAGACTAAAGCTCCCTGTATTAAATCTCAAAATTCCTTTTAATTTTCTTCCCACTCTTTTCTTAGGACAGGGCAATAATGGTAGATTTTTGTATAATTCTAGGTAAACAGTTGCCTTGTGGGATAGGTCTGGCTGGGAAACAGTGACTACAACAAGTTACAAGTTATAACAAGATCTTGCGCAACTGGAAATGCAAGTGGGGATATAATACGTTTGACAATATGCAAATAGCTACCACATTCTTTTTCTTGTGTTCCCACTTGTTCAAGAGTCAATCCCTTTAGTGCAAGCAGAAATTCTGTGCTGGATCCAAGCCATGGATCTATAGTGGCAGAGTAAGAGCTCCTATTTCCACATTTTCATATCTTTCCTTTTTCTACATCTATTGTTAATTCCCTTATCATCTGTATGCCAATTTGCTGCTATTCACATGTCCTACCGAATGAGTTATTCCAATCTTAGCTATATTTTAAAAAACTATAAATTTACAAAACACACATTGTAACAGTGCAAGTACAAACTGCATCTGAAAGTATCAAGCATAAAATTTATAAGCCATGTAGACATAAGCAGGTAAGTATGCAAAAATACACAAATAGATAAAACAGTTACGGTAAACCTTCAACCATGGACGTCTATAAAGTATAGTGACACATTGATTTTAAAGGTACCACCCACTGCCAGCCCAACCACTCTTTTCTGACAGAATAAACTGCCAAAATGGCTGTCTCTCCTAACAAAAATGCTTCTCCTCCTTGACTCCTCCGCAGCTGGCTGGCTACTGTGGTGGGCCACCAGCCATCAAACCATCTTCTCCTCCTGCTGTGGGGCTAACCTTTCCCTCAGTGGCTGTTACTAGGTGTCACAACATTGGGTTGTGCCCCCAATGTTTATTTGGTCAGGCTGGTTTGAGATATAAAGAAATTTGGGTAGTGCACCAATTAAGTCAATCTCTTTTTACTCAATCCCTGTCAATAATAAACCTGGATTTTGGGCCTGTAATTCACTCCAGTTACTTAAAAAACAGAATCAGAAATACAAAAACATATGAGTAAGGGAAAGGGTGTGTACACTGAAACAAAGACAAACAGGAAAAAACCTGACTCTCAAGCCACTGTCACTGACCCTGTGCAGCAGTCTTCCCAGCAGCGCTGACACAGAAGTAGAAGTACTGAAGAGAATGACAGCCTCTTCCCCCAGGTTCACAAGCTCTTCATGCAGAAGGCTCATCCCTGTCATTCTCTGACTTTTTCTGCGTGAATATCCTTGCATCATACTTTGGTAGTTCCTGACTCCTGGCTTTATCCTAGCTCAGCTGTCAGTTCTTAATTCACTGACCAATCACAGGGATCAGTCAATTGATCTAGATCTTGAACTGTTAAGATGGTCTGCTGTCAAGCAGTTACTTTGACAGCTCACGGCTGGCCACTATCAAGCTAACTGGTAACTAACTGCAGGTGCTCATTAGTAAGGTACATTGTAAATTGGAAACAATCCAGATAAAATTTAAGGATTAACAATTCTATAGAAAATGCAAATACTTAGATCCTAAGGACCCACTTTCATGACACTAGGCAACCAAGCTTGGTTCTGTGAGTAAAAAGACAAAAGCTGGAGGCCATTTCCAGGCCTACTTTGGCCTTTGTGGGGAACTCATTGGGGCCAGTCCTGACTAGGGTTATCAGTTCTAGGTTGGGAAATTCCTGGATATTTTGTGGTGGAGTCTACGGAAGCCAGAGTTTGGGGGAGGAGAGAGGCCTCAGCTAAACAGAATGCCATCAAGTCCACCCTCCAAAGCAGTTATTTTCTTCTGGGGAACCATTGCTGCCAATCTCCAGGTGAGGGCTGGAGATCACTCAGAAATCTCCAGATGACTGATGGCAGATATCAGTTCCCCTGGAAAATATGGTGGACTCTGTCATTATACCTTGCTGAGGTGGCCTCCCCATGACAGCCAGTGTGATGTAGCAGTTAGCACTTTAAAGCCAGGTCTGCCAGACCCAGATTCTTCCTTTAGTAGCTGATTAGGTGATTTCAGACCACTCACAGACTTTCAGCCTAACTTACCTCTCACAGATTGTGTAGATCAAAAGGGGAGAGGAGAATAATGTGAGCTGCTTTGGTCCTCATGGTGGAGAAAGCCTACAGGGAGGGCGGGATATAAATTTAAAGAATAAATAAATAAATAAAAAAGAGTGTACTTTTCCCAGGTAGAGGCTACAGGGAGGGGGAAGGAGATGGCAAGCTGAAGTCAGAGGGGCAGATAACAGTACGTTGATGGTTGGCTGGGAAGGAGATAGGGTTGCCACCTCAAGTTTGGGAAATTCCTGGAGATTTGAGGAGTGGAGCCAAGAGGGGGTGGAGTCTGAGGAGAGGTAGAACCTCAGAAAGGTACAATGCCATAGACTCCACCCTCCAAACCAGTCATTTCCTCCTGAGGAACCATTTTTGCCAATCTTTAGGTGAGGGCTCTGTGTCATTATACCCTGCTGTATACCATTATACAGCAAATTGACACTGAGTGCCCAAGACCGGGGCACCCGCCAAGAGCCTCTTTCTAGAGCTTGTTGTATTTATTTCCACAACGAACCTTATTTCTAGTGTGTGTGTATACACACACATATATAAAACAATTATATTTAATAAGATAATCAACCCATAAAGCTAATTTAAACAAAAAGAATTTATTTATAATAATAATAATAATAATGTGTCTATTGGGATATGAGTAGTTAAAAGTCTTTTTGTTATTAGACATAAATTCTAGGAATCTAATTCCACAAAATTAGATGAATAAAGTACAGAATCTTTTTGTGAGATTTGGTCAGATATTTTTTCCATTATATAATAGTCCCACATCTTTCTATACCATACAAGAATTGAGAGGGGATTGATGTTTTTCCATGATGAGGCTGTTACAGCTTTAGCTGCTGCAGAAAGGCTATCAAGTACCTCCCTGAAGGAGAGATATTATTGTCACACCATAGATTCAATAGCATTAATTCTGGTTTCATAGGGACTGAATAATGTATGATGCAGTAAATTTGAGTCCTTACAAGTTGCCAAAAAGTCTTTGTATGTATACAGCTCCAACAGCAGTGGATAAATGAACCAATTTCTCCACAACCTTTCCAACAGCTTGGCTGAATTCTGGAATTACGTAGTATGATGTAATTTCAGTGGAGTGAAATACCATCGTGCTAGAGTTTTGAAAGACTGAACCTTAATATTTATTGATTTTGAAAGAAAAATTGATGATTGCCAAATTTGTGACCATTGAGTTTCAATCAAAATCCTATTGCAATCTTTATGCCAAGGATTTATATAAGGGGGTAATTTTGTTCCCTCACTTAAAATCAAAATGTTATAAACAGTTGAAATAAAGCCTTTTTAACAATTGGTAGTTTGCCTCAGTAATAGTTGTGTCCCTCATAAGATTTTATTTTATTTTATTTTTTAAAAAATTGGTTGTTCTGTTAGATGTTTAACTTGAAGATATTGATACCAAGGGATCATTACCAATTTTAGATTCTAAAAGAGCTTTATCCAGAATAAGCCCTTTGTGTGTTACATCTTCCAGCCATGTGAGATTGGAATCTCTCCAGATTTTAAATGAGCTATGATGTGTCCCTGGTTCAAGCCATCTCTGCCCTAAGAAGGAAGAAAGCAGAGAGATAGAAGGAGACAATTTTGTCCCACAACTGCAAAGCACTAAGTTATTGTTCTTCAGTCACACAGTTGAGTCCGACTCTTCGCAACCCCATGGACCACATCATGACAGGCCCTCCTGTCCTCCATTTTCCTCTGGAGTTTGCTCAACTTCATGTTCGTTGCATCAATAACACTGTCTAACCACCTCATATTTTGTCATCCCCTTCTTCTTTTACCTTCAATCTTTCCCAGCATCAGGGTCTTCTCCAGTAAGTGCTCCCTTCTCATTTGGTGGCCAAAGTATTTGAGCTTCAGCTTCAGTACTTGGCCCTCCAGGGAACAGTTAAGGTTGATTTCTTTTAAGATTGTCTGATTTGATCTCCTTGCAGTCAAAAGGACTCTCAGAAGTCTTCTCCAGCACAATAATTCGAAAGCATCTGTACTTCGGCGCTCGGCCTTCCTTATGGTCCAACTCTTGCAGCCATACATTATTACTGGGAATACCATTGCTTTGACCATATGGACTTTTGTTGGCAGGGTGATGTCTCTACTTTTTATTATGCTGTCTAGGTTTGCCATAGCTTTCTTCCCAAGGAGTAGGCATCTTTTAATTCCATGGCTGCAGTCACCGTCTGCAGTGATCTTGGATCTCAGGAATGTGAATTCTGTCACTATTTCCATGACTTCCCCTTCTATTTGCCAAGGAGTGATGGGGCCAGATGCCATGATCTTAGTTTTTTTGCTGTTGAGTTTCAAGCCCACTTTTGTGCTCTCCTCTTTCACCCTGAGCAAGAGGGTCTTTAGGTCCTCTTCACTTTTTGCCAGTAGAGTGATATTGTCTGCATATGTGATTCTAAAATAAAACACAAATGTAGGTAAAATAAAAGATTTAATCAGATTAATTTTCTCCATCCAGGACAAATTCAAATTATTCAGTTGCTTAAAAAGTGGTATTATTGATTGATGGAGTTCTGCAAAATTGTATTTTAAAAGGCCCTTCAAGTCTAAAGGAATATTTATACCAAATGATTCCAAGATTTAGACATCCATTTATAAGGATATTAACTTTTAATAACTTCAGTCTTCTCAGGGTTCAAGTTCAATGGAGATATTTCTGATTTGGAATTATTAATATCAACAACAACCGAAAGTTAACTAAAATTCTTGATCTCTTTTTCAGCCACCTGTAAAGATAATAATGGATCAGAAAGGTATAACACTACATAATTGGCAAACACACTTATTTTATACTCCTTTTTATTAATTATTATGCCTCTTACTTGGGCATTGTGTTGAACTGCTGAAGCTAAGGGTTCAATGGATAATGCGAATAACAATGGGGAAAGAGGGTATCCTTGCCTTGTGCCTCTCAAAAGCAAAATGTCTCCTGAACAAATTCCATTAATTCTTACTTGTGCTCTTGGGGCTAAATTGAATGACACCTATGAAACAGTCCCCAAAGCCCATATGAAGTAAATGCTATTTTAAATAGCAAGACTCCAGTTTGTTGAATGTTTTTTTGATATCTAAAGCCTGTATCAAAGTTTCAATGTGGTTGGTATTACAAAAATTAATAATATTGAGTGTTTTACATGTATTATCTGCAATATTGCGATTGGACATGAATCCAGTTTGGTCCAAGTATATATAGTCTCTAATGAATTTATTTAATCTGGTCACAAAGATTGTTGAGAATATTTTAACATCTTGATTTAAAAGTGAGATTGGTCTATAGGATCCCAGGAAGGTGATTTGCGAATCATTATGATTTTAGATAAGGTCTGAGTACAGGGCATTAGAGCCCTTAGATAATGCACAGTCACAGATATCAGCCAAGTGGCTCGCTAATAAATTGGGGGGGGGTTTAGCAAAATCAAGCTGGAAAGCTGTTTCTGCCTGGGGTTTTATTATTTTTAGTGATTTTTTACTGTCAATGACTTCTTGGACAGAAACAGCTTCCTCCATAGCTGTTCTGTGCTCTGTTTAAATATTTTTGATAAGGCTTTTGGAATTTAAATATTTAATAATCAATTTTGGATTTGGGTTATCAGTTTTATATAGCTATTTATAATAATTAACAGACTATTTGGGATGAATTGGTGAGGATATTGCCTTGCGGGTCTTTAATGAAATTTATATATTTAGAAGAAATTTTCTTCTTAATTTTCCAAGACAACAGTCTTAAAGATGTTGGGTTCCTGTGCCGATACTTCTGTTTCAAATAAGGTAGTTTTTTAAATTTGTGATGTCTCTAGTGTTTCTAAGACCTTTCTCTCAGCTTCTAGTTGCTTATAGATTTTTTGCTACCTCATTTTTTGTGTTCATTTTCCAGATGGTTGATTTTTGAGATGATTTCTTCTTAAATTTTTCTCTCTTCTTTTTATAGTGGGATGCAATCAATATAAATTTACCCTGAATTTTTGCTTTCATTGCATCCCTGGTTACAATTTTCTTTCTTTCTTTTTTTTTAATAAAGGTTTTATTGGCTCCCCTAAAAGGGGAGGTATTTCGCTTAAAAGAAAAAAAGGGAGGGGTAGACAGTGGGAGAAAGAGAAAGCTGAGTGATATATAAACTGGTAAATTAAACTGTTAGTAATGTCCAATTAATCTTCTTGGGCTTCTTTTGTGTGTTGCCAAACTTCTTTTCTTAGTCCTGTTACATGTATTCTCTGTTAGTATGTTAGTAATGTTCCTTTGAATTTCTGTTAATAAAAAAGGTCTCTTCTGTGCACATTCAGAACCGCTTCTTTGCGTGCTGGGTACTTTTACTATCGCTGACGTGGAGGAGCTTCCTCTGTTGTCTTCTCCTTCCGGCTTGTTAGATCCTCCTTTGGGTTGTTGTTAATACGCTCAGTTCATGTACTATAAATCCTCTTCCTTTCATGCCCCGGAGGTCCCCATTTTCGAGAATGGTATCAATTTCATTTTCGCTTTTATATTCGCTCCCAGACTCTCTATGGGTCCTCCTCGCAATTGTTGACTTATAAGCGCTTATCAGGCACTTCTCGCTGTCACAATTCCAACTTATCTTTTTTGCAAAACTCCCGTCGGATTCACAGCCATAAACAGTCCAAACATTCAACAGCCGGCTCTTGCACACAAACCAACGCCCAGACGGAAGTCCCTCCCTCCTTCTCCGCTCGCTTTTGCCCAGCTCC
>NW_015164669.1:212401-212886 GCF_001447785.1 Gekko japonicus
TCTCCATTTGTAGATTCAACAGCCTCTTTTCCTGCAGATCTTGCCGTTGCTCCAACAGACCAACTTTCTTTTTCACCTTTTTGGTATCATGCATTGTCTCTTTAAGCTTTTCGTCTGTTTGAATTGACTTCTTAACCAGCTCGGCTATTTGTTGTTGTTGCTTTGCCAAACTCTGGTTGGAAGCAGTCATCTGTTGGTTAATACCATCGAGACGTTCGTTTATGGGCCGGAGCAGCTCCGATAGCATGGAGAAGACGTCTCCTTCTTCGATCCTCAGACTTTGCCCACCCCGCCCAACTTGTCTCGCTGTTTTTCCTCGCGCGCCGGCCATTTTCAGCTTTGTTTATACTAAAGAGCACCCTTTCGCTCTTCTTCAAAAGACGCAGATTTATCCGCAAAACAGCTAAGTCTTTGGCACACTTTTACGCTTTGCTTCTCTCCTCCCCCCCTTTCTTTCTGTATCTCAGTTCAGTTTGTTTACGTCT
>NW_015164669.1:213076-225040 GCF_001447785.1 Gekko japonicus
CTCTTTCCCGATGCTGCTTCTGTTTTTTTTTGGGGGGAACTCACTTTTAAAACTTTTTCGCTCCGTTTTCTCTCCGTTTCATTGACGGTCTGCTCACAGACTCCTTGTAATCTCACCCATTCAATGACCTTCTTGCTTGTCCCAGCTGGCCTCAGCTATGCTTGGTAAAAACCGAGCCTCGCAGGGGGTGGACCGATTGGGGCAAAAAGGAGCGCCTCAATTCTCCGACTTTTAGCCATCTAAGAGGTCGCCCCCCCAGTGCCCCCGGCTCGGAGCCTTTAACTAAGGCTCACCTGGAGGTGCCACTTGAGGTGGCACTCCTCCAACACCCCTGGAGCGCGGATTGCCTCCCCAGCTTCAGGGGAGAGCGTCCGCCATCGCTGAGCCGTAGACCGGAAGTCGCATCCCTGGTTACAAATTGAGAGACTCCACATTGGGCATTTTTTATTGCACAAGTAGTTTCTGTATTAATGCTATTATTCAATAAAAGCAAAGTATTCAGGGTCCAGTCAAAATTTCTGTTGTCTGACTCCTTACCTTTCCCCCCCCATCCCCCTGGGGGGAGGTTTTTATTGTTTTTTTTTTCAGACTACAAAACTACAACAGAAAATATAGGAAAGGGAACTACATCTAGGGAATAAAGAAAAAAGACCCACAACTAACTAAAAACCCAAGAGTAGGAGATCATACATCAGCTTAACACCATGCTATTTTCAAAAAGCTACTAATAATACAATGAACTTAGTCGGTTATGCTAGATTAATTACCGTTTAACCATCCCTTTAACTGTTTAAAGAAATTCCCAGAGCATCCCCAAATATTGCATAAGTCAAATTTTTCAAAAAGATCTGCCAGCTCAGATTTGCTGTCCTTTGTCTTTGGTAAACATCTTTTTAACACATATCTGTCTAAAGCCATATCAGCAACATAATTAAAATCACCCCCAATGATAATTTCTCCAATGTGGAGGACTACCGACCCTAACACTGGATTTACCTGCTCAAAAGGAGCAACAAAGCCTAAGACATCCCCCCTCCCCCCACCAACCAGTGATAGAACAGGACTGAAATAAGTCAACCAAACTACCTAAATACTGCATCTGAGGAAAAAAACAAAAATGAGGGACGCCTTAAGGTTAAGCAAGTGATCCATCAAGGCGTGTCTCTAACAGGAATTTTACTCCATTTAGGAAGTGTCATTGGGAAGTCAAGTTTTTGCTTTTGAGATTTTTTCAGTAGGTCTTGAGGAGTTTTGAGATTCAAAGTTTGCAGGAGAACATGGCCACTACCCAAGTCCAATGCAAAATAAGCCTTTCCTTGGTGAACAAGTAAGATTTTGTTAAAGCACTCAGTTTGTAATGCACAGTAGCTTCAGATAGCTTGTTACTGATTGGCTTCAATTCCCGGCATTTGTTTAAGGGTTCCAAAGAAAAGTCAGGAGAAACTTGCATTCTCTTATCTTGATAAGGCAAAAAGCCTTTTGATCTGGCTTCCTGCAAAATTCTCAGTTTGGTGCAGTTATCCAGAACTCAGCAATAATTCTCTTGGCCCTTTGAGATGTGGATTGTTAGCTGGACCTAGTCTGTACACTTTGCCAATGGCAGGGGCAATACCCGCCTCAAGATTCAGTAGCGATGCAAGCAATGACTCCAGAAAAATAGGTATGTCAGTGGAACCCACCTCCTCAGCAATTTATTTTGCCAGAGTTTGTTTTCAAGCACCATAAGTTTGTCTTTTGCTAGGGTTTCATGTTGTTGAAGGTGTTGGATTTCTTCCTGTGCTGTGAATCCCAATTCCATTTCAGCATCTGCCATTTGAGAAACTTGAGGGAGAGAGGCTTTTGTTTCATCTAGCTGGTCTGCAAAAGGTTTGAGGAGGGCAGTGATTTTATCCAGCATAGTTTCGAACAGCTTGAGGGAGTTAGAGAGATCTTACTTAATGAGAGCTGCATGATTGGAAGATGTCTTATCGCTTCTGGTAGCCATCTTGGCTCCTTCACCCCGTACAACAGGTGGATTTTTGATTGACTCACCCAAGGAGAAAAATGCCTGTACAAGCTGAGATCTTGGCCCAGGATTTTTATTCTTGGTGCCTCCAGACTTTCCCATATCGTAGGAATGATTGGTGATGCCTCTTTTCTTGGGCTAGCTGTTTCAGGAGGGGAAGGGAACAGGAACTCAGACTTTAGGCGTCTGTCATGTCCACAGTCCATGCCATGCCCCTCATTTTTATACCTTTCTAATGTATTTGGGAAGCACAATTATACTGGTACCCTGTACCATCTTTCCACTCATCACATATTCTTTACCCTTTCAGAATAAGCTCCATGGAATCTATCAGCTTGACTTTGATGCAGGCCAAACTGTGTTTCTGGCCATATCCAGTGAACTGATGCACTACACAGCATGTCTCACCTGAAAACAAATCCTCTTCTTAGACTGTAGCAGTAAAGAAAACCACTGCAGTAGCAGTAAAGAAAACCAGCTCTGATGACATGGAATGTTTTCAGCCAGGTGGTTTGTTGTGTGAAACACTGACAGTTGGTTACAGTCTATTCAGACATTTTGTTTGGTTAACACGCATCTAAAATATCAAAAGTTTTATATAGCTGCATTCAATGTTCCCTCTAAGCTGTGAAGTCTTGTGAGCAAAAATTCTACTTTGTGAGCTTCTGGCATTAAAGTTGTGAGCGAGCTATTTGGCTACTGCATATATTAGTTTGCTCTGGAGCCATCTTTCCTGAGCTTAGACAAAAATGTGTGAGCCGGAGGCTAAAAACCTGTGAGCTAACTCACACTAGCTCAGCTTGGAGGGAACACTGGCTGCATTATATGTTTGAGGTCCTTTATCTGGGAGGAAAGCAGGTTACACGTCATAACTGCACTATAACCTAAAATGTTGAACAGCTGAGATGCTCATGTACACAATGACTCAGAAAGGATATTGCCCCAGTACCCTAAATGAAGTCTTCAAAAAACAGTGTGTCTTTAATTAGTTTATGTAAAGGTATTCAAATCTGCTGATCTACATCCTCAGTTAATTATGCTAATATTTAATTAAGGGCAGCTGCACCAGCCAGTCTGTCCATGGCTGGCTTTGTTCTGGCAAACCCACTCAGGCTCCAAACTTGGCCAGCATCTACCACTGGCCTTGTTTATCCTCGCCCACACATAGAGGTGCCCAGTCCCAGCCCCCTACTCTGATGCACTGTTAAGTCACTACCAGGTTCTGGAAGATGTTGCTCAGCACCAAAGGCACTCCTTCCCAATCCCATCCCACCACCCACAAGCAATGGTCTGTTCAGGACATGCCCTCCATCATGCCTGATGGCTCACGGTGCTCACTGCTTATCCCTTCCTAAACGAGCAACCTGCCCTATCCCTGCTAAACTAAACTAATTATAGCCTAAACAGTCAGAGACCAGGCCTAATTAACCCTAAATTTATTTATTTAAACTATTATTACCACCAGCCTGGACATCACAAAGCAGGCGAAAAAGGGGCCCTCCCCAAGTGCCCATCCAGGAGAAGGCCCCCAAAATTCCTGCTTGTCCCCAAACAGCAAATGACTAATCCCATGATATGAAGGGCGGGCGGGTCAGCAGCAAGCAGTAAAAGCTGAAGCTTGAGATGAGGGAGGAATAATTAACCATCCTTGCCTGCCTTCTCATTGGATGGTTGCATCTTTGTCAGCCAATCCTGCCTCGAGCTTCCTCTGAAATTGGACTGGGGCAAATCAATCCATGGCTCCGTTGTTTGTCAAAATGTCTACTTTCCACTTCAAAGGTTTTACCTCTGAACAGCCAAACCATCAACGTTCAAATTCAAGGAAGGTTAAATGCTAGCTTTACCACATGCACTTATAATAATGTACCATATATTTATTTAGTAAAATATGAAACTTGGAATATTTTGAAGCCCTTCCTCTTCTGGTTTTTAAACAGTAATTCTAGATGTCCTTTTAATATCAATTTGATCTGCAGCAAATACCATGAAAAGCTTTAACTACCCTTTTCCAAACATTAAGCCTCTATTAAAGGGACAGAACTTTTTTCTCTCAGCTAGACTTGCAGTTCAGTGCAAAGCAAAGGGTAATCGTTGACTGAGAAGGACATTAAAAATGCTTTAGGGAAAAAAGTATTAAGAGGAAAAACAAAGATAATGTCATAACTGTGGTGTATATACATAGCATAAGGATTAGTCAGCAGTGAAATTGCCAGCTGGCCAGGAGAAAAAAGTCCTGCCCCTTTAACAGGGTGAAAATGGACAGTTCACTTTTCATGGCAAGACATGGTGTTTGCTCCAGATGAAAATGTTATTAAAGGAATAGCTAGAGGGACAAGTTTAAGAGTTGGCAACCCTAAGAAGTCAATATTCAAAATACTATTTGAAATACAAATGGCAACAAAAAAGTACCAATGCTGTGAAGTAATTAAATACTGTATTGCATAATATTTTGAAAAAAAGGTTTGTTTTAATGGGTTCAAAACATTAGAGTGGGAAAGTTTACAGAATGGTGCTTCCAGAAAATCACACTTGGTTGGTAGACTGAGTGCTCAAAAGGGTTTTAAGTATACTCCCAGGGGGCTCCCATGGGCTTGTTAAATTGGCCCAGAGACTAAAATGCTTTTGGCATATGTGAAAAAATTCGTTTTTTCCTTTGGAGGTTTGAAATGAGTAAAGCCTTCACTCTGAATTTTAAAAAAGTTTTCCCACCCTCTCTGGGCAGAGAACAGGCAGGGAGGAGGAAGTCAGTCAATGGCTTTCCAGACTCACCTCAGCTGCCTCTTAAGAAATGCTAATAGGTCTAGCTAGAGACAATAGGAGGTTCAGTCTTGCCCCCCTCCAAGCTGGGAAAAGAGATCTGGAGGTGTTAAATACTAGAGAGGCTTGAGGAAAGAAATTCAGTAGATTTCTGGAAAAACTTCTCTGACCTGGCCTGACCTGGTCAGTGGGTGGAGAAACAGATATGATAAAAACTCCTTGCAGCAAGGATGAGGTCTCTTTTCTTTAGGTGCTGAGTTCATGAGAGCAGACAGAACTCTCCGCTGATGAGGCAGCCATTGCCCATCTGCTTGCCTATAGAGCTGAAGAAAGTTTCAAGGTAATGGAACTCTGTAGAGATCTGTAACTTCCTAAGCTAAAGGGGCCTGCCCTATATTTTAACATCTGATAGGGCATGTATAGAGAGAGGGACAGAGGAACTGCATTTTACCCATTTCTTTTGAATCCCTTGCTCAATCTGGTGCTGTGCTAAAAGTATGCTTGTGAACATTTTCTTTTTAATAAATATTTTTTAACTTTTGATGCTGGGAGTGGTTCTCTGTACCACATAGACGTCCATCATCTTGGACATGCTATTTTAAAAGGCGTGCCAGGGGGAAGGCAGTCAGTTGGCAAGTGGCTATTCCTCCAGGAATCCACAAAGCAGTAAACTGTATCTATGGTGACCAGGCGCTGGGCAGCAGGAGACATAAAGGCAGGGTCTCAGAACTTGGAAGGAAAGCTGGGAGTCCTGACACTCCCAGCAGGCAATTCCTACAAAGGTCAGGTGGTGATGATGGATTACTGGAGAGAGAGAAAAGCCTCTCCAGGTGTTGAGAAAACCCCAGAAGAGTAGGGCAGAATAGGAACTGCAAGCCAGAATAGGCCTGTTCTGCCACATTGTACAATGACAACATTAGTAGGGTGTAGTAGTTAGAGAAATATACAAGGTCTGGAGAGACTAAGTTTCAGATTTTGCCTCCACTAGAAAGTTGTGTGGCTAACAACTCACAATAACCTTGTGAGGTACAACAAAGAAAAATGGTAGAACTATATATGATGCCTGGAGGAACAGCTTGAATAAAATATATTAATGATACAACTCATCCATGAAGCTCACTGAGAGACTTTGGACAAATTATTATCTCTTAGCTGAACCTATTCCGCAGAGCAATTATCAGGATAAAATAGCATCCTGCTACAGAAATCCATTGTTTGCTTTTATAATAAATCAAATGGTCTGCCCAGACTGCATCACTGCCAATGGATCTATGTACTGCTTACTTCAGTTCTGATCTTGAATGACGATTTAATGAAGACTTACTCTTGAAAAATTTATGCCAGACTGCTCAGCTTATTTAAGAGATGAATACACAGTTTTTAGTAGGCTTCTCACGTTGATCACTCTTAATTTTAAAGCCTTCATGGAAGACAACCATTTCCGGAGAACTCAGCTCAAGGGCATTGGGTGGTGGGGCATGTTAAACAAGAAGCAGAAAAGGCAACCTCAACAGCACAATTTTCAAAGCTAGATTTTAAAAACTGCATGCAATTTTGCAAGGAATCAGAGTAAGATATTAGCTCAGTATTGTATAGGAAGAAAAGAAATTATGAACAATAAGTTTGGAATCCAAAAGTGGGGGGAAGTAGGGAGTCACCATCTCCGATTTTTCATCAACCACCGCATCTGATTTTTCAGCAACCAAGTTATCCTATGATTGCTAAGTTACTTCTTCCATTGTTCAGAGTCCTCCTGACTGTAGCAAGAAGATCAATTATTAGAATTAGGAGATGAAGGCTGGCATTTTTCCAGCACAGGATCCTTTTCCCTAACTGTGCTACAGGGATAGGTTATTTATTTATTTATTTATTTGGTTTCTATCCCATCCTCCCCAGCAGAGCAGGCTCAGGACAAGTTATCACCAGCCATGACAGGCATGGGTCCAGGAGGCATGTGGTTGTCATGGGCCAGCTTGACCAGCCTGAGTACAGTGTGGTTGAAGACTCCTCAGGAGTCAAGGAGCCACATACAGCCAGCTCTGAACCAGCTAAAGTTAGGGAATTAGAGAAACAGGAGCCTCAAGATTCATTGCTGGCAGCTGATCTTAACCCACCCAGCACAGCCACCACCTCCTATATGGAAAGCCTGAACACCAGGTCGTGACGTCACAGTAATGGCGACGAGGGTAGTCATAATATTTCCTTTGTGGTTATGTGGGGCTAACCGAGGTGGTGGCTCTGCAGGAGAAGACGACGTTGGTCTCTTTCGCCCGGGCTGGTTTTCTCTTTGCAAAAACTAGGGAGGCTTTCCCCGTTTCTGAAATAAATGCAAGGCGGCGCACTGAAAAGGGATCTGTGATTTTTATTTTTCATAAAAAAAAAAAGATTTCTATAGAAAGATGTGGTTGTTTGGCTCTCTCTGGGCCGCCGCGCTTTCCAGAAAAGGGATCTGCGACCGACGGAGCCGAGCAAGCATTTCCCCTGCTTCCTGAGTGACCGAGGGCTTTCTGGAGTTGGTTTGGGGATGTTGGGTTTTTTGTTGTTGTTTTTTTGCACAGTGGCCGTCTTTATTTTCTTGGAAGGAAGAGGATTCTTCTTGCTTGCTTTTGGAGGACTCTTGATGTGGTGGGTTGATTCCTCGAAGCTTCCCTTTCCCCTCCCTTTCCCCCCTCTCCCGGTCTTTGCAAAAGAGAGATGCTTGCAAAAATCAGGGTCTCCCCCCAAAAAAACATGGGGCCACGGCACGAACCCTAGTTTTGGAAAGGAATACCAGGAGATTGGAGGGAGGGGGAGGCTTGAAAAAGTGAATCTGACCCGGAGCGGGATGAGATGGGGGGGGTAAGGCAGCCGATCAGAAGGACTCAGTTGGGGGGGAGAGAGAGTGAGTAGTCGGTGGGGGGAAGCGGAGCCTCCTCGGAATGGCGAGCGGCCAACCCCGGAACGAAACGGACGAGGCGGCTGCGCTTCCGCAACCAATTGCAAACTCAATTTTGGGCGTCCCTGGTTCCGAAGCCGCTTCTGAGTTCGTTTGGTCCAGAAGCCGGTGTTTGCAATGCCCTGCGTGGATGCATGGAAACTTCTGCACAATCGATGCCATGCGGTTCAATTGTGAATGGTCACAGAGGTGGTTTGAAATATCCAACACAAGGTGTTATCAATGTGGTTTCCTATACATATGTGGTAGTAAGCAAATTGTTGACCACATTTGAGGCAGCCTTTCTGAAGCCTCAAACCAACCAGAGGGCTATAGCATGTCTAAAGTCTCTGGAAGCATTAGATGAAAGTGAATGTAGTCTCTTTGATGCTGTTTGTGACAATGGCCACTCTGGCATTGTGTACACCAGGTCAATACATTCCTGAGCAACTATTGTAAAAAAGAAAATGGGCAAAGACATCACAGAGGAAATTGAAAACTTTGCAGAAGTGATGTAGTTGCCTTTCACATTAATTTGCCCCTGAACTGCAACAATGTGAGTTGAAATGACAACTGGTGAAATTTAGATTCATTGAAGGCCACAGTGTGAAATTTCTATATTTTCCTCTAATTTACTCAAAAGAAGTTCCATAGGAACTTTGAATGTTGTACTCTCTTTCTATTACATTTGTTGGTTCCCTTGAACGTTTGTGAATGTACTCACAATGAACTTTGTACACCAATATCCAGTGTAGCTGCTTTTTTTGGTAACTGGTAACTGGAGATTATAATTGAAGTTTACTGTATGTGAAAACGTCTTACCTAAGTATGAGTTTGTACATATTAATATCTCATGCTGTGTCAATGGTAGATAAAAAGTAATACTGAAAATCAAAAGTTATTAAACTCTTACTATTATTTGACAATACCATCATACAACAGACATCCACCAGTTTCCCCTATTATATGCTTGTAAATTACACGAAACATACACTCAAATATGCAAGGGAAACTGAACTCAGTAACACTGTAAGCTAGTGTGAAGAATCTGGAATACTGCAGTGAAAGAATCAAGAAAAATCTTGTTGAGTACATGAGAAACTGCAAGTTAAAACACTTGTGACAGTAGCTGGCAACTGCAGAGTTCAGGGACTGTAGGACTATCTTTGATGATGTCACAACCTGGTGTTCAGGCTTTCCATATAGGAGGTGGTGGCACAGCTCTGAAGTAGGAACGAAGCACAGCTGCAGGAAAGTAGCTGACCAGGCTCCCCTTCATTAACTGAACAGCGAAGGGAAAGGTTCCAACAAGACTAAAGAACACACAGAGTGCTTGTTTCTTGGCTCAGCGCCAGCTGCTTAATGAGAGCAGTAAGTGCAGGAGCACCTCCCAGCAGATGGCTGTAAATCAGACTTCTTAAGGAATGCCTATATAAATCAGACCTGGAGAACTGCAGATTGTGAAAGCAATTTGTCACAACCCTGCAGGCTTCCCAAGTACTTACCGTGATTCGGCGGGGGACACAGATGTCTTTGCAGGATCATTCCCGCAGGGACAACAGATATGCCGCACCATGCCGTCACCAGGAAGTGATGCTGGGTGACGCTCTGGCAATGGGGCTGGAAACTTGATGGTACCATTGAGTTTTCAGCCCCATCGCCAGAGCGTCGCCCAGCATCAATTCCTGGTGACGGCATGGTGCGTTACAGGGAGGAATGGTCCGGCCGGGGAGCATGTTTTCTCCGCCGAATCGTGGTAAGTACTTGGGAACCCTACAACCCTGTGAGCTTTGCAATCACAACTCTGGACTCTGCCTGCCTCCTGTGACCTTTGGACTGACCCTCAACTCTGCTTTTCGGATCTGCCTGAACTTTGCTGATCAATGACTTTGGACTGCTTTCCTGAACAACCCATGAACTCTGACTGCTGCTAAACCAGTATTTGCTCCCTGGACTGGAGTCTTGACTGTGATCTAGCTGTGTTGCCTTGCTCTGTGGCCTTGCTCTGTTGCCTTACTCTGCCTGTATTCCAGGACAGCCAGGGAGTGATTTTGTCAGTTTCTTCATAGAGACAGCTATGGCAGTCCTCTACCAGTGCATCTAAGGAATTGCTAGGGGGCACTGGATGCCACAGAGCACTCTGGAAACCAGTTGGAGCCATCAGTCTCCATGAGTGAGTATAAATCAGCTCATCGCCTAAGCAAGGAGGAGTTGGAATACTCAGCCAGGCCTTCAGGGCAAAGTGGTCCAACCATGGCACTGCCTCAATGGCATTTAGGATGACATTTATCCCCATCCCAAAGATCAAGTCCAGCATGTGGTTCGTTTGGTGTGTGGGACCTGATACAAACTGAGAGAGTCCCAGTTTGCCAGTTTGCCACTAGGTCCATGGCCTGAGAGGATGTGATCTCATCGGTATGGATGTTGAAGTCCCTCAAAACGAAAAGGCTGGAAAACTCCAAGGCCCAGCCCGATCCCACCTCCAGCAGGTGCAACAGGGTACCTTCTGGTGCCCTAGGTGATCAGTATCAGAGTTTCTGTATGTCATTCTGAACAACTAAAGATTTTGCTCATTTCAAAGAAGCTGAAAAGCTTGGTATCTATTGATAGTTTATATGAAAGTGATTAAATTCAGTAAGCCTTGGGTAGCACTTCTGATTGATTTTCTACAGGTCCTCAAATCAAGATTATTGAGAAAATGGGTGAGAGCTGATGAGGAAAATTACTACTCTGTAAAAGGAGTGCTATTGTTGAAAATGGTCAATGGCATGGCTTTTATATTTCCAAAAAGAAATGACAGGCTATTAATTTGTCATCTCCTTGCTCTTTTATTTGTATGTAATTGCTCTGCTGGTCATTGATTTTGTAGCTGGTGTTGACAATGAGGTGGATAGTATTTTGCTCACGAAGCTAATAGACACATGAAGTTTTTGGGTAGTTCATATAGCAGATTTTCCTTGAATGCTGGTCTGGTGTGAGGGACAGAGAACTGGACTTGGAGCAGGGTTCCCTCAAATGTGTGTATCTGTATAAGTGTGCACAGATTCCTACCCCTCTATGCATGGCTTTTCATCCTGAATGCAGGGGTGCTTCCTCTGGGGTACCCCACCCTCCCACTCAGCTACCGCCTGCGGGTGGGCCCTATGAGGGGGCACTGGAGCCCGCACACCTGTGTCTGCCAACTGGTATGATGTAGGAGCCACCTCTCGCTTGCTTCTCAAATGCTGCAGTCTCTCTCATGGCTCTCCAAAGCCTCTTCCCGACTGACTGCTGCTGGAGAAGTGTGTTGCTTGGCAAGGGTGAAAATGAAAGATATTACGGACAGGATCCCAAAACTCATCAAACCTATGGAGCATTACCCATTTGTGACGATCCATGTGGGAATCAACGACATCGCCATGAACACAACTGAAAACATTAAGGCTGACTATGAAGCTCTTGGGAGGAAGCTGAGTGGAATGGTGTTCTCTTCACTCCGTCCTGTCATAGGAAGGGGAATATGACGGGAACAGATAATAATGGAGTTGAGTCACTGGCTGCATTGGTGGTGCCAGCAGGAGCAATTTGGATTCTGGGACCACGGGCTAGGTTTTCTGGATGACAATCTACTAGCACACGATGGACTTCACCAGTCAGGGAAGAATGTGTTTGGCAGAAACCTGGAGAGATTAATCAAGAGGGCTTTAAACTGACACCACAAGGGGAAGAAGATGACCAACACGGGGATTTAAATGAAGGAGAGCAAACGACAGAGGCTCACCTGGGAGGGCCGGGTCTAATGGAGCCAAAGTTGTGGGACTTCAGGTGTTTATGTGCAAATGCTCAGTGCTTGGCATAGGCGTAGAGTTCAGGGGGGCACAGGGGCGGGGGCTACCTCCGAAATTTTCCGGGGGAGTCTCAGCCTCCCCCGGGGCTTGTGATGCTTGCAAAAACAAAACCCATCCCTCTTCCCGGTTTGAAAGCGGAAGGTTTTTTTAAACTTTTTTAAAAAAACTCTTTTTTTGCCAGTTTGGGGGCGGTCGCCCTGGCTGTGCTCGTCCAGCCAGCTCAGCACCTCCTCCTCCTCCTGGTCCCCTCTGTCGGCGGGGGGAGGGAGGGAGAGAGAGCGCCAGGGGGCTGCTGCCGCAGAGGATGCCGGACCTTGTAATCCCCGCGCTTTGCTGGGGGCGGGGACTGAGCAGCCTGCCGGGAGAGTTTGGCCCCGGTTCCCACGTGCAGCAGCCGGGTGTGCCTGGCGAGGAGAGGGCAGGCTCCGCAAGCCCGGGAGGGGGAGGAGGAGGAGGAGGAG
>NW_015164669.1:225783-249910 GCF_001447785.1 Gekko japonicus
GGCCACTGTGCAGTGCTTCCTCTACTGATCTGTAATGTTCCAGGTGTTGTAATGTAATACTCAGTTTCTCAGACAAGTGTATGACTGTCTGTTGGTCCACTTAGGAATCTTGATCCTGGTTGTGTGGTGGTTTGGTATAGTGGTTTGGTGTAGTGGTTAAGTGCGCGGACTCTAATCTGGGAGAACCAGGTTTGATTCCCCACTCCTCTACTTGCACCTGCTGATGTGACCTTGGGTCAGTCACAAGCTCTGGCACAGCTGTCCTTGAAAAAGAGCAGTTTGTGTCAGAGTTCTCTCAGCCCCACCCACCTCACTGGGTGTCTGTTGTGGGGAGGGGAAGGGAAAGGAGTTTGTAAGCCGCTCTGAGACTCCCTTGGGTAATGAAGGGCGGGGTGTAAATCCTATCTTTTCTTCTTCTTGTTGTGTGGTGGGCTAGTTGTGGCAAATGGTAGGGAAGCTCAGTATTTCTGTATACAGTTGTAGGGGCTTTATTGCAATGTGGTATGGCCTGATATTATGTTCTTATTCCAGTGTGGGGTGTGTGGGGGGCTTTCTAAGTTTCTAAGCAGTGTGCTAAGAAGGCAACTGTTCCTGGGGTTAGCCCAGCCCAGGGACATTGCTAGGGCGGTTCCCAGGCCTCCCTAAATTTCTGGGGAGCCCATCCCTAAATCCCACATGGGTCCACCTCCATAGATAATGACCATGCCTGTGATGTCACTAGCTCCTCCCTATGATGTCATTGGGTCCCAGTTCTTTTAATGACTTAGCAATGCCTCTGGCCCAGCCCCAGCCCCCCCCGGAAAATTGGAAAGTCTACGCTCTTGGTGCTTGGGTAATAAGAAGGAGGAGCTTGAGCTTCTAATGCAAACAGAGGGATATGATTTCGTAGGCATTACAGAGACTTGGTGGGATGATTCCCATGACTGGAATGTAGTAGTGGAAGGATAAAAGTTGTTCAAAAAAAACACGAAAGGGTTGAAGAGGAGGTGGAATGGCGCTGTATGTGAGGATAGGGTTTGTTTGTCAGGAAATACTGTAGGAGGAGGGTAACAGAGAGAAGAGAAGAGATTGGATTTATACCTCACCCTTCACTACCCAAAGGAGTCTCAGAGTGGCTTACAAACTCCTTTCCCTTCCCCTCCCCACAACAGACACCCTGTGAGGTAGGTGGGACTGAGAGAGCTCTGACAGAAACTGCTCTTTTTCAAGAACAGCTCATCAGAACTACGGCTTGCCCAAGGTCATCCAGCAGGTGCAAGTGGAGGAGTGGGAAATCAAACCTGGTTCTCCCAGATTAGAGTCCGCACACTTAACCACTACACCAAACTGGTGTAAAAAGTATCTGGCTGAGGATAAGGGAAGGAAGGACAAACAGTATTGTGGCTGGGGTCTGCTACAGACCTCCTGACCAGGATGAGGAGGTGGATGCTGCCATCCTTGAACAGCTTGACAGGGTATCCAGACAACATGACCTGGTAGTTATGGGTGACTTCAACTTCCCTGATGTGTGCTGGGAGACAAACTCTGCAAAGCTTCCACAATCATGCAATTTCCTGACCTGTCTGGACGATAACTTCCTGCATCAAATGGTGGAGGAAGCTATAAAGGGCTTGGCCATACTTGACTTAATATTGACCAAGTGGCAAGAGATGGTAGATGGGGTGAAGGTGGTGGAGACCTTAGGGGGAACTGACCATGTCCTCATAGAATTCCTTTTGCTGTGGGAGACCAAGGAAGTTGTAAACACACGTGTATGTTAGATTTCAGTAAGGCAGACTTTAATAAACTTAGAGGTATGATGAGAATCATTCCATGAGCGAGACTGCTGGAAGGGAAAGGAGCAAGGGAAGGGTGGGCTCTCCTAAAACAAGGGCTCTTGCAAACTCAAGCCATCATGATTTCAACAAGAAGAAAACCTGGTAGAGGATCCAAGAAGCCAATATGGATGAACAAAGAACTTGGTGATGTGCTAAGGGAGAAAAAGGAAATGTTCAAGAAATGGAGGCAAGGACATGCCTATAAAGAAGAGTATCTGCATGTTGCTAGGCACTGCAGGTCAGCCATCAGAGAGGCCAAAGCTCACAGTGTGCTGGAGCTGGCCAGGGAGGCTCAGTACAACACGAAAATCTTCTTCAGATATGTGAGGAGCAAACGCAAGATAAAATAGGTGATGGGCTCACTGTTGAGTGAAAATGGAGAACTTCTGAGGACAGAGAGAAAGCAGAATGGCTCAATGCCTATTTTGCCTCAGTTTTTTTCCCCTGAAGAAGAGAGCAGGCTCATCTAGAGATGGCAGTAGGCAAGGCATAGTTCAGGCTGCTGGTTGACATGGACAGAGAGGTAGTTGAGAAGCACCTGGGTGCATTAAATGAGTACAAATCCACTGGGCCAGATGGTATGCACCCAAGAGTGCTCAAAGAACTTTCTTGAGAGCTTGCATAGACTTTGTACATAATCTTCCAGACCTCTTGGAGGATGGGAGACGTGCCACAAGACTGGAGGAGGGCAGATGTTCTCTCAGTTTTCAAAAAAAGGAAGGAAGGTTGACCCAGGAAACTACAGGCCAGTCAGCCTGACCTCTGTTTCAGGGAAGATACTGGAGCAGATTTTAAAGGGATCAATCTGTGAGTATCTAAAGGGCAACTAAGATAAGAGTTGTGCAACAGTGGAATTAGCCGCATAGGGGGGTGGTGAGCTCCCCCTCACTGGCAGTCTTTAAGCAGGGATGCTCTAGGCTGATCCTGCACTGAGCAGAGGGTTGGACTAGTTGGTCTGTATGGCCCCTTCCAACTCTGTGATTCTATCAGAGCACACCACTGGTGCTGCAGGGACCATGTCAAAGCATCGGCTAGATGGGGTAAGCAACAGGGACGGGCGCAGGCTGTAGGGGATTGGCGTGTGTATGGCCTGGCATTTGGTGCACAACGAGGGACACCAAGGAATCTGGACTGTATGACTTCTGGGGGCAGATGTCTTTATATAAACAAATTTACCAAAAGGGACCCCCAGTAACATGGTGGCCAAATCTGCAGATGACATCAATGATGCAATTTTAAGCAGAGTTACATCCTCTAAACCCATTGTCTATAACTGATTTTGAAGGGCTTAACTCTGTTAAGGATGGCATTGTTTTTCAGAATGGTGAAAACCAGACCAGATTGTCCAGAAAGTTCTTTCCAAACTGGGTAGAATCATAGAATTATTAAAGTTAGAAGGGACCTCCAGGGTCATTTAGTCCAACCCTCTGCACAATGCAGGGAATTCACAACTACCTCCCTCCCACAACCCCAGTGACCCCTGCTCCATGCCCAGAAGAGGCCCAGGTCACTTTGGCTGCCAGATCGGACACAATGGTCACTTCCAGGCTGGATTACTGTAACTCACTTTACATGAAGCTACCCTTGGGCCTGATTCAGAAATTGCAGCTAGTGCAGAATGTGTCAACATGCTTACTGATGGTGATGCCTTAGTGGGCGTGCATTCAGCCAGTGTTGTGCCAACTGTACTGGCTACTGATCAAATACCGGATCCAATTCAAGATTATGGCTTCGACCTTTAAAGCCCCATGTGGCCTGGGACCATCATACCTGTGGGACTGCCTCTCCCAGTATGAGCCCTGGAAAACTTTACGGTCTTCCAGTCAGCAACTCTTGGTGATCCCTGGCCCGAGGGATGTCTGCTTAGCCCCAACCTGGTGGAACATATTCCCACCCAAGATCAGGGCCCAGCAGAACCTATTAAAGTTCTGCAGGGCCTGTAAAGTGGAGCTGTTTTGCCATGCTTTTGGTTGAAGGGGAGGACATTCAACCATTCTGGCCTCCCCTGTTCGTGGCCCCTTCCCAGTGCCCTGCTGCTTTAGATAACATTACTTGGGCACTGGAGCTTTTTATTCACCTGACATGAGGCATGGGTCCTTTCTGTTATTATTTATTGTGCCATCTGTTGTCTTACTGGTTTTATCATTTTATTGTTTTATGAATCTTGTGTTGTAAGCCGCCCTGAGCCCACTCGTGGGATAGGGTGGGGTATAAATAACAATAACAACAACAACGGTTCCTGGCCAAACTGGCCTGGAGAAAATTGCTTCCTGAGCCCAAAGTGGAGATCAGCAGTTCCTCGGGCGTGTAAGAAAGGGCCACAAGAACTAAGCACTGATGCAACCCTGCCCTCCCTCCCTCTCATGATCTGCCAGCTCTTAGTAATCACAGACCGATTTCCCACAAGCAGCTGCGCTGCCCTCGCTCTTCCCTTCCCCCTGATTGTATTCGTCAATTTCTCACTACTTGCTGTGTGGCTGCATTTTGACCTGCAGCATCCCCCAATTTCCCCCATGCCTTCTAGATCCTTGTTTTTTGAGATCAAGAAGATGCGGGGGGAATCGGGGGATGTTGTGGGTCAAAATGTGGCCGTGCAACAAGTAGTGTCCCATCTCTTTGAGAACTTTGTAATCTGTTCTAGGAGTGTCTAATTGGTCAACAGTGTGCCAAATGAGGTTTAGTATGAATAAGTATAAATTGAAGTGTAAATTGAGACACTCTGTCACAAAAAATCCTACTTAAAAATACATTAATGAGCTCTGAACTGGCAGCAAATGACCAGGTATCTTGGGATCATGGTGCTTGACTTCCATGGCATCGGCATTTGGACGCATTCAGCAACTACTGATAACCACCGTATTTCTTCAAAAGCTATATATTCACTCACACCCTTCTTATGTGGAACACTGAATACAGTCCTGAGGAGGGCAGTGGAGAGGGGAATTCAGTTTTTGTTTAAGAAAATATCTAATTCTGAAACTCTGCTCCTGAAATCGGAGTTTATGGGTTGGTAGATCTGCAACTAGAGACTACGAAACATGATTCGTGAAGATATCAGTCTTCACAGGAACATAAATAATTCAATTTCAGGGTCACAACGTTGGAAAGAAAAAAGACAACTGAAGTAACAGGATAATGATCAGCAGTGTAGAATCCCAAGATGGCAAAGGGATGCAACCTGGTTGTAGGAATGTTTGAAATCTCCCTGAGAATTTTTTTGTGATATTCTGATTGAAATTATTTTAGTCTAATGAAAATTCCTACAGATTCTTCACCAATCACCACTGGATACAAACTTCAGAGAGGGAATTTAAGAGGCCCCTTACAGCTCAGAATGCTTTTTCCTGGACTGGCTAACGCAGTTTTAGGGAGAACTTGGCTTTCCACCACCCGTGGCGCCTCAGAGGCAGTAGTGGGTGGGGGCTTCTTTGGCTTTGCAGAAGGGGGAGGAGAGGAGGCATGATGCTAGATGCTGGGGGCAGAGCTAGAGGAGTTATAAAAGGCAGCTCCACCCCCATCTCCTCTTTACCATTGTGTGCTTGGTTTGTGAGGGCCATGAGCTGTGTCGGGACATGGGGGTGAGCCAAGCCATGGCCGAGCCAGCGGGGTGGCAGCAGCAATTGTGGTGAAGTAGACAGTGGCAGGGAAGCAGATGGCTGGCTGCTGTGAGAGATGAAGAGTCACCATTTGCTGCCATAGCGGTCCACCAGGCCAGGAGTCCCATGGGTTCACAGTTGGGGCTCCGTGAATTTGCTTCGGTGGAATGGTTGGGGCAACAGGGCTTGAAGATGGTCTGGCCTCCTCCTGATGCTGTTTGGGGAAGGCGGGGGCCTCCAGTTCACATACTGTTGATCCACTTGAGTGGAAATGATTTCAGCCTTGTGAAAGGGAAGGCCCTAGTGATTCAGGCAAAGACCCACCTGGAGCTCATCAGGAGCAGGTGTCCTGGGGTGTGGATTGTCTGGTCTGCTATGCTGCCATATTGGGTGTGGCAAGGCTTGGGGGATCCCAGGTGTTTAGACAGGGCTCACCAGAAGGCAAACCAGGAACTGAGGAATGTGATGGCAGGTGGCTTGGGTCACTTTTTGTCTCACCCTGGGATATGGGCCGGTACAGGGATGATGGATACATCTCTCGGAGCAGGGCAATGACATATTCCTGGAGGATTTGCAGCAAGGGCTGCAGGTAGCTTTAGTCCACCTGGTGGACGCAAGATCCTAAGCAGAGGCTTGGCCTTGGTGGTTATTATTTATTTATTTATTATTTTATTCAATTTATACCCCGCCCTCCCTGCAATGCGGGCTCAGGGCGGCTTACAGAGAGGCATGCGCCAATATAAAACATATTTAAAATCATTTAAGATCACTACAATACAGATAAAATCAGTTAACCAATTACTAAACAAAGTGCTCTAGATGTTATATCACAAGATGGCGTATTACACTGCTCTATTTCCACTGCTCTATTCCTCAGCATCATCCGCTCTGGGAATCACTGGTGTTCCCTCTTCCAGGGCCAGGTTAAGATGGACAATAATGATGGTAGTGGCGGCTCTTACTCATACGCCTGGTGGAAGAGCTCTGTCTTACAGGCCCTGCAGAACTGTACAAGGTCCCGCAGGGCCCGGATCTCCACCGGGAGCTCATTCCACCTCATAGCGTGGGGGCAGAGCTGGAGGGCGTAAGCTGGGATAGGGTGATTAACAAATTAGCCATCTCTCTAGCGTGGCTAATGTTCCGTGTGACCGCAGCCTGTGATGAATTGACCTCCAAAACCAGGATGCTTAGTGCATCAAAAGCAGTGACCTGGGAGATAAGGAGTTAATGCCTCACTGTAAAGCACAGTTTGATTGACTGGTTGCTGCCTGCATGCACCCCCCTTCTCTGACTACAGGAAGGAACTGGTAGAGGAAGCTGATGGGAGGAACAAAGAATTAGAGCCAGCTTGGTGTAGCGGTTAAAAGTGGCAGATTCTACTCTGGAGAACTGGGTTTGATCCTCCAGTCCTCCACATGAAGCCAGCTGGATGACTCTGGGTCAGCCACAGTTCTCTCAGAACTCTCTCAGCCCCGCCTACTTCACAGGGTGTCTGTTGTGGGGAGAGGAAGGGAAGGCACTTGTAAGCTGCTCTGAGACTCCTTTGGGTAGTGAAGAGCGGGATATAAAAAACAACTTGCTAAATACTGGGTTCCATGGATGAGCAGACCCCAAGTCTAGTGATCAGCTCAGCTTTATTAGTGATTCAGCAGATACAAGACTAAACTCCAGGGCAACAGCCTTGTTTAAATAGCATGCAAACACCATACCTAACTCCCAAGGATAGGCTATTTACATAACATGAATTCCTCATTGGTCACCTCCAGAGTCCTTGTGAGCTGTTGTTCTAGAGTTCCAAGCTCAGGCAGTCTTTGATAAAACCAGTCCTGGAATGTTCCAGTCCCAATACATAACACAACTCTCCTCCTCCAAATTACTTCTCTATCACAGGGTGGGACATGCAGAGAGTCATAAGTCTATTATTGAAATACACTGCTAAGAGGCTGCTCAGTCAGAGTGGGGAACAACATTTTGGTGGGAAAACCTGCCTTACAGGAAAGAAGAAGAAGCAGGGGTCCATCATAGTCTCTTCAGGCCTTCTGGTCTGAGCCTGAAGGAGAGGCTGCCCTGAACTACTTTATGGTAACTCTGGAAATTTTAAACTCAGCACCCAAACAATTTAAGTGATTCCCTTTTCTTTTAAAATGACTGTTCACTGAGATCTCTTTCCTGACTTTATGCTGTGACAGATAATTTGTCAAGGTAGCAGAGTGGCTGCTCAGTAACTGTTGAATTTTAACACCAAAGAGCCATGTTTCCTCCATACTTCCTTTATTGCTGATTTATTGGCTCACTTCATCTGGACAGAAGAATACTAATGAAACGGCCAGTTGTTTCATGAGGCAGTTTCATCTCCTGAGATGAGAATGGTTCTTGTAGGAGTTCTTTTCAGTGGCTTGTCTGCAGTGGAGGTGAAACAGTCATATCCATTTGGGGGGGGGGCAGCAGGTGAACCTCAGTTGGCCATTCCCAGACCACCAGTATCACCTACACCTTTAGAGCGCCACAGACAAAGGCTGAGAGCAGAACTACAGACAAGACATGTCTCCTGGCCCAATGCCAACTGCTTTCTGATAACAAAGATTAGTAGTAGCAAGATTGGTTTTGAGCAGCTGGCTGCAAGCATGACCCTTAGGTGAGTGGCTATGAAACCAGCCAAGAGAGGTTGTTAGGTATGGATGCAATGAGTATGGTAGATGCTAAGCTACTGACTCTGCCTTGCCTTATTCTTGGAATCTGACCTTGGACTGACCAACTCTGCCTCACCTGACTTCTGGAACCCTGACCTTGGGCTGAACGACCCTGCCTTGCCTGACTCCTGGTACCTAATACTTGGAGCCTGCAAGCCAGTACAGTCGATATGGGAAGCTATTTTATTGATGGTGATGTTTGCTCTATGGTTTTATAGTTTTAATTTGTGTGTGTGTAAGTTTGTTTCTGTAAAGCACCACTATGAGGGGGGAAAGCAGACTATAAATATGTTAATAAAATTCTGATTCTAGGTAGTATGAACCAGATCTACTATTACTATTATTAGAATCTTTCCATGCACTTATTGGCTAATAAAAATCAACCTAGGAAGTCCAGGATCCATTGTTCAAGATCATTAATAACTCACTGTGTGAAACCACCCTGCTATTTGGACTGTGCTGTGAAATATATTAGAATGACTAGGAGTAATACATTTTGCTTAAAATGGCACTCTTTTTTTGGCCCATGATATCAAAGTAATTTTCAAGCATTAAGCCAAAGAACAGAAAAGTATTAGGTGTGAAGTGAAAATAAAATGGGGGAAGTATTTTTTGTATTTTTCATATGTGTGTGTGTATCCGTGTGTATGTGTGCATCTGGAAGTCATGGCAACCTCTGGTGACTGACCCTTAGTGGGGGCCTGGAGGATATTCAGAGAGGTGGCTGAATAAAACCTGCCCCCACCTCCCACCTCTGGTATTCCAAGGAGGTCTCTCATCCAAGTACTTGCCAGAGTTAATTCTGCTTAGCTTCCAAGATCTGACAAGATTGGGCTTGCCTGGGCTATCCAAGGCAGGGTGGTGTGAAGTGAAAAATTAACCCTTCTTTTAGTTTCATTAAACAAAGTTAATCTGGTGATTCACTACCAATTTACACTTATCTAGTCCATATGAAATTTAATGGGGCTACATCTGTATCAATAGAGAACTAATGCTCCTTCCAAATTATTAATGCTTTTTCCTGTGTCAAGGGCAGGTGCAAAAATGAAGGGTTTTATTTCTCTCTCCCATTTAATCTGGAATCAACCCCAACCATTGCATGCTAGTCATTTTGAGAAATGTGCTAATGTGTGCCATAAAAAGCAATTGGAAATTTGGACCTTCACTCTTGAGAATAATAATAGGGCATGCTAGAAATATTTCAGAAAAGGTAATGGAAATTTGTAACCTTGAGCCAATTGAAAGAGGCAAGGTAACTAAGCTGCTTCTCCAGATAATTATCACAAGGCTAAACTCTGGTGAGACAGTCATCTGAACCCGCAGTAATTAATGTGAGAGGGAGACACAGACTCCTCTCCTGAGACTATTGAAAGCTGTAACCAAGATGCAGCTACAGAAGCAGATGTGTTGTTCCTTTCCCTCAAACTGCAACATGACTTGTGTGTGTGTGTGTGGTTTCAAATTACAGTGATCTGCTGCAATCTTAGTAGCTGCTGAGTAAGGAATATATTGCATCTATCAGATCTTTAGGAAGCTGTTCTCCGCACTCTGTCCCACCGTGTGATTGACTTCTGAATTGATTGAATGACCCAGTCTTGCAGTTTCCACTTAACCTCAGTGAAAGTTGAAGGAGAGGGAAAATGGAGGCATGCATTTGGCTCGGCTTTGCTTTTGATCAATTGCATTACAGCCTCAAGCCATTTTGATGTGGATATTATCCTTAGTAAAAAAATAAATAAATAGGCAAGCCAGTCAGATAGGACTGTCTGCTCTCTACACTGACATGTATATTATTTTTTGCAGAAATGATTACTTGATAGCAAGCTACTCCTAAAAGTGTGACAGAAATAGCCCTATTCCAAATGTTTGCTCTTTCAAATACAAAAGACTAACTATGATAACTTTACAAGCAAGGGACCCACAAGGACTTGCAGAAGGAATCTCATTTTCCCCTCCTGCACTATTTTTTCTTTTCCTTCCCCCAAAGTCCCATCCCTGCTTCCTTCTCTCCTTCCTACTCAACAGCCAACCTACCTTTATCTGCCCCGTCATCTCCAGCTCCCACCAGCAGCCTCTGTCTTGGAAAACTATGGCCCAGTTGTGTGGTGCTTGCTGTTGGGCCAGACCTACTTGCATGGTGATTGGTGAATCTTCCTCAAGGTCCTGTGAATCACCTCCTGCTCCAGTAACAAGGAGGAAAGCCAAGACTTTGGAGAAGAGTGGAGCCATGGCTAAGGAGGCGGAGGAGAGTTGGATTTATATGCCACCCTTCACTCGGAGTCTCAGAGTGGCTTATACCTCCCCTCCCCACAACGGACACCCTGATAGGTGGGGCTGAGAGAGCTCTTTCAAGGACTGCTCATGAGAGAACAGCTTTTATAGAACTTGTGTCTGACCTAAGATCACACCAGCAGGGGCATGTGGAGGAGAGGGGAATCAAACCCAGTTCTCACAGATTAGAGTCCAGGCTCTTAACCACTACACCAAACTGGCTCTGCTGAGCATGCAGAAAGTCCCTGGTTCAATCCCCGGCATCTCAAGTTAAAAAGGACCAGTTAAAAAGTGGGGGGCACCTCACTTTCCCCTGTATCCCCCTCCTGTTTCTATTTCCTCTTTCTCTTCTCCTGGCAACCCCTATACACTTTCTCCCTTTTCCTGCCTCATTCTTTCCACTCACCAACCTAGCTTTTTATCTGCCTCCCATCTTCAGCTGTATTTATTATTTATTTACTTTATTTATACCCCGCCTTTCTCCACAATGCGGACCAAAGTGACTTACATTACTCTCCTGTCCTCCTTTTTATCCTCACAACAACCCTGTGAGGTACCTTAGGCTGAAAGTATGTAACTGGCCCAATGTCACCAAGTGAGCTTTCCAGGCAGACTGTTGATTTGAACCTGGGTTTCCCAGACTGTATTCTGAAGCTCTAACTACCATACCACATTGGCTTTCATAGGGTGGCTGCTGTTGAACAATAGCAAGCAGCCAGGCCTATCGAGTCATATAGTAGTAAGTGGTTTGGTGACTGCTACCAGGCCTGATCCCAATAAGTCCTCCCCTCAAAGGCTATAACAGACTGGAAAAGGCCCTGCCCCTCCCCCTGCCTTTTACTGGCAGAAACCAAGTCTTGAATGCTGGTAAAACAGTTGTGGTTGCCTAGCAATGGACACAGGGGCCATCTGTTTCTTAAAGATACAGGTGCTCCTTTTTGCCCCACAATGTATTGTTAAAGATTTTTTTTAAAAAAATCAGATTTTTCTGCGGATCTACGGCATATTTCAGGTTTGTAAAAACAGCTGTCTTGTCCATGGCTCCAGTCCCTGGATTTAAGTATCCTTAGATTTGGCTGGGTTAAGAATTAGAATAAGCAAGCAGGTGCCCACAAGGAAATTGCAGGAGCATCCATCCCATTCATTTTGCTTTTGCTTCCTCTCCTCTCCCCCACCATCCTTTCTATCACTTCTTTTCTCTCTCCCCCCATGCCTGCTGTCACTCCTCTCTGTCTCTTTATTTTCCCCTGGTATCTTCTACCATTAGTCTTCTCTTTCTTCTTGTCTTTTTTCTTTCCCAACCCATCACTCTCCCCTACTCTTTCTTCTTGTCTTCTTTCTTTCCCACCCCATCACTCTCCCCTATCCCAGTCCTTCCTTCCTTCCTTCCTTCCTTCCTTCCTTCCTTCCTTCCTTCCCAGCAGCAGCAGCAGCAGCAGCAGCAGCAGCAGCAGCAGCAGCAGCAGCAGAAGAGATATGGCAAGGGGGATATGGTGGGAGAGGCAGTGAAGTATGACAGCAGTTAAGTTTAAACCTGCCAGTAAGATTCAGAATACTTATCTCAACCCAATCCAAAGTCAGGATAGTCAAATCTGCAATGGGACCCAGGACATTCTGTCCATAAAAGAAGGACCCCAAGCCTCAGCAAACGGTTCCTCAGATCTCTGGTCCAGATCTCTACTGGTCAGAATTCTGGCTTTCTTCTAAGAACCCATGCTGTATTCCACAGTCTTTTCTCCCTGCTTTGCTGGCTTCTTGCTCTGCTCCTTGGACATCTGCTGCACTGACCCCCCAGATCTCTTCAAACCTATCAAACCTACTATCTTCACAGTTTCCTCCTTTCCCCCTCTAACAAGGTATGCTCTCTTACTGGTGTGTGTGTGAGAGTGCTTGGAGAATCAGTTCTAAGATGCCTAGTGTAGGTTCTCTTCATTTTTCCTCCCCCCCCCCCCAGTATATAATAATTTGTGTGTGTTAACAATCACTTCACTCTCGTTCTTCACATTTTTGGGTGGCCTACTCTGGTATACACAGGCTACAAGATCCTATATTACCCTTTTTTGGAATCCCTTCTATAACGACTTCCCTTTTTCAGGGACCAGTTTGGGTAGCAATATTGTAAGGGGAGAAATTGATAGGGAACTTTTGGGAACCCATCACCAGTATTCTGTAACAAGATTATTAGAGATTGCTTTTAGGAGATGACACACACAAAAGGGTGAACTCTGCCATAAAAAAGGTTCATTGACAGGCTAAAAGGAGAAAGCAGGGTTCTATAGATCAGAAGATAGATATCTGCCAGGCCAGACTCTGATAAAAGTGGAAAGCAGGATGCTATAAATTAGAAAATTAAACATCTGCTATGTCACAAGAAGAAGAGAAAGGAGATAACATCTCAGTCACGCGTGGCAACAGAAAGCATCTAGCGTTTACTGCAACATATAATCATATTTGGCAAAGAACATATGTACATATATGGAATTAGCACAACAGGAAAGGGGAGGGAGAGGGGTGCGATTTAATTAAAACAAACAAAGGTGGGACAACCTGAGAAAGGCGGTGTGAGTTAGATTGTAAGTCTGGGAGCCACAGGTGACAGACAGAGACTTTCGCGATCAGGATAGGGCATTAAGGCTTGCATCTGTTAATGATGCTATTGTATAAAAACTGTATGTAACCACAGAATCTTTGAACTCCTTGCCTGAGTCTTTTGACTCAGGTTGAGCTTCCCTTTTGCACAACAGACAGTAAAAGATTTTTTTAAAAAACATCTCCACTCTTGACTTTGCCTGATTTCTTTGTGGGGCACATCCTTTGTACCCAACAATACCTTAAGAGTCACCTTCTCCCATATTAACCTATCCATTCACTCCTTTCATCTTCAGAGACCTTGCTTCAGTTACTCCCACCATCTGAGGCTAGGTGGGTGGTGAACTGTGAAAGGGTTTTCTTCCTCTTGGCACCAGAACTTTAGAACTACCTCCCCTCAACTCCCTCAGTGTCTTAACTTGGGGGGTGAAGACATTTTTTGTTTCTTTTGGCATACCCCCAATAAGGTTACTGGCCTTCCTCCATGATTCTGGTGTTGTTTTATGTGTTTTCATTTAATAATTTAATAATTTTAAATGTTGCTTTTTAATGGCTCAAAATGTTTTAATGTGTTTATGTGCACCACCTTGGGAATCCTGATTGAATAGAAAGGCAGCATAAAAATGTTTTAAATAAATAAGTAAAAAATTATGACCTCAGTATCAGTTGGGGTGGGAGAGGCCATTTGGTCTGGGCCTCAAGTTTAAAGGGGGGGCCTTCAAAAGGCTAGAAAAATATTTGTGCAATTTTTAAAAATCCAGTTATGTTTCCTTCTTCTTTTTTGTATGTTATTTTGTTTTCATGTGCATTTATATTTATTGTTATTATGTCTTGAGTCCTGAAAAGCTGGAAGTGACCTAGGCCTCTCTGGACCTCTGAGGCCTGAGTGTCACATGTGATGGCTACACACAGTTTTCATTTGGCTTTGGATGCATAACCAGGAAACCTGCTATTGACAAGGTCTTCATACATTTTACACACAACTGGACAACTATGAACTTGGGCCATGTTGGGTGGGCCTTTGTATACTAGGGATTCCAAGTCCCCCCGGGGGGTGGGGAAACCCCCGCCCCAGAGGCCCGTTCCCCGGCGCCGCCGGATCGGGCCCCGGGGGGAACTCCACCCTGATGTGCGCGTCACCCGGATGTGACACGTGTAACGTGCGTGCGGCAGGTGCAAGACGCTGGCTGGGAGCCCACCGTTCCCGGCGAAGATAGTCTTGGCAACCCTATTGTATACTGTCTTGAGAAAATGTGTTTAGTCAGAAAGGTAGAATATTAATCCTTTAATAAATAAATACCTCCCTCTTCCCTCATGCATACATGCACATGCGTGCACACACACACACACCATAGAGTAATAATAATATCTATCTGGGAAATTCACATTGTGTGAAGCAGCTTTTATGAGAAAACCTCAATTGCAGCCAGTGTACTTCAGTGGGTTTTTTTACTGTGCCTGGAGCCACTAAACAAGAACTGAAAAGTCAGATTGGATGAACATTCTTATACATTTGTTTATTCCAGTCTATTCTGAATACTGAAGGTTATTTGCTTGGCTGTCTGAAGGTGTTAGAAACTTGCAGGGATAAACCTTCAATGAACTAGATTCCTGTCCAAATTAAAACAGGAACTCCTTTGAGTGATGTTATTTCAGTTTGTCATTCCAGTTTTCCAAAAGGCTGCATTTTTAAAAAATAGTTGGACTTTTTTAAAAAAGCTGCATTTTCTGATGGTGTTGGCCATTCTATAAATACATTTGGGGTGCCTTCTAAAAGATGTATTAGAGCTTGTCATCTCTGTTTAAATGCTGATTTAGAAGACTCTGGCCAGAGGTCTGACAGGAAATGTTTTTAAAAATAACCTTATTTTTTACATGGGTGAAGTTTCTGAAAGCCTGTAGATATTGTTTATTACTGACATCTGCTAGATGAATGGAGAAAGGACTTTTTCAATCACCATCAAAAGTACCAAAGTGTTGGCAGGTGCTGAGCACTAAGCAACCCCCCCAAAATTTATTTTTCAAAATACCCATCAGCTGACAAAGCACAAAGATGACCTGCAAGATATTCCTCTAAAATGTCACAGTTTTACACATCTGAAATCTGGATCTCTAGCTATGTAATCAAACATCTAAGATAATATCATCGGATTGTCATATTATTGCAATGAGAATTATGTTCTTATATGTTGCTTATGTTTCTTATAGATAGACCTATCTTCCATGAATCTATCAGTGGCTAGTAGCCATAGTGACTGAGGGGAACCTCCACATTCAGAGGCACTAAATCTCTGAATCCCAGAGCAACGAAGCAACATCAGGGGAAGGCCTCGGCCTCTATGCCCTATTGTTGGCTGTCCAGAGGAACTGGCTGGCCACTATATGAGACAGGATGCTGGACTACTAGATGGACCACTGGTCTGATCCAACAGGGCTCTTCTTATTTTCTTACAACCAGAGGTCATTTCGGGGGGGAACGCGGGGGATCGCAGTTCCCCTGGGTGAGGTACAGGGGCGGGGCACACGATGAAGCCCCGCCCCCTGCTTCCGGCCGCCCCGCTTCCGGCCCTCATTCAGCCAGGAGGAGGCAGGAGAAGAGGGAGGGTAAGTTGCTTCCTCCCTGCCTCTCCCCACCCCTGCCTGCCTGGGGCCAGGGAGGGCCTTCGCGGGGCTTCCTTGCACTCCCGCCGGCCTTGCAGGTCCACCGCCGGGCCCCTCATGGGGCTCGGCAGTGGAGCTGCAAGGCCGGCGGCAGCGGCCGGGACCGTTGGGGGCGGGGTGTGTAGCCTTAATGACACACTTCCGGTGATGTCAGGGGGTGTGGCCTTATGACACACTTCCGGTGATGTCAGGGGGTGTGGCATATGCTAATGAGTTATGCTAATGAGTTCCCCTAGCTCTTTTTCTACGAAACGACCCCTGCTTACAACAATCATTTGATACCTTTTTTTGTGGACAGGATTCAGTGGTTGAATTGAACCAGACTGCAGTTGCCTTGCTTTGCTTTCAGGTGACCAACTTTTGCTATTGGCTGTTGACATTTAGCAGGTGTTTAGCATTTATCTCCACGCAGTGAAAAGCTTTACCAGCTTATGCCAGAAGATCAAACTTCTGCTGAGGAGAGGAGAGCAAGCCCGGCCGATCCCCCCTCCCCAGCCAGCCGGCAAATTTGATTGTTTCAAATTCGAAATGAGGCTAATAAAAAAAAAACTAAAATGAGCCTTGTACTTGAAAGCAGATGAAAAGCCTATTGACTGAAGCCTGCATTCATACAACACACCTGTTTTGCTTTGAAAGCGATAATTTATAGCTTTTGTCCTTCTAGCTTGAATCTAAAACCATTTAATTGAAAGCAAGCAACATTTTACTTCAATGGAACTCGTTTCCAAGTATATATGTGCTTAGGATCAAGGCATAAGTGCCAGAAATATTTTTTATCTGTACATTCCAAATGATATAAACAACAGCTATCTTATATAATTAAGCTATTATCTTTTAATACCACAGGCCTTCTTACTTCTCCTTGTCCTTTCTGTTGTCGTTGTTTTGTCTAGACTGAAAAATGCGACAAGGTTGCAATTATTTCATAATTAAGTGCCTTTTAAAAACGTATTGTTCATTCTTCTGTAGGCTCTAGCCTGACACCCATTGATCCACAGTGGGAAATTGGTCTGCACAAAAGCTTCACTGTTGGCTGCTGCAATTCTTAATTAATTTACGTAACGAATTTTCTCCTGGTGGTAATTTTCCAGTCATTTGTTGTCAAACTTTTATGTATCAAACTGACTCTTTTTTCTCTGGAAGAAATTGTACCAAAGGTTATACTGTGAGTCTACTCAAGAGGCTGCAGACCAGACCATTGGTCACCTTATTACTTCTTATTCTATGTGCTGTTCCTTCCCAAAGACATCTAGATAATGCAAGTTAAATTGCAGTTTTGGAGATAGGGTACTTAAATCATGAAAAGTGTTCAGGGAGAGAATTGACAGTCCCCCACCCCCCGCAAATGGGACCCTAACCAAATGCAGCAGCTCCTTATAGATGATTTTAACTTTTAGTAAACCAGTGGGACAGCCTGTTCACAGATCTCCTATCAGGGGTGTCAAACGTACACCCCATGGGCCAGAACCAGCCCACCCAGGGCTTTAATCTGGCCTGCAAGCAAGTGGCGAGAGTGAAAGAAGTGGAGGGGACCACCCTTTCAGCTGCCGAGGGGAGCACACAATTTGGGGCTCTCTTCTCTTCCCCCTCGTGAATGAAGTGGATGGGGCCAAAAAGCCACTCCCCTCTGTTCCCACACACATCCCACCCCCTCATTGCTTGGAGCTGCATGAGGGATGAGCAGCATGAGCGAGAGTGACAGCCTGAAAGGTGAGCCCCAGGACAGGCCCATAGCCATGGTGGGCTCATAAGGGTGACACCACACCCTAAATGTGCCCTTCCCCCCAGGCAGCTGGTCAGCTCTGGAAAAGGTCCCCTCTGTCATACCTGGAAGGGTCGGGACCAGCCTAGATCCTTTCACAAAGTTCTCCCCACAGAGGTCCCTCCTGCCATCCTCCACCCCACAAATCTTCCTCCTCGCAGCAAGGCCTTGGGGGAGCAGGCCAAGGGGTGGAAGGGAGGGTGCTGTAGGAACAAATCTGAAATGAAAGTTAAGACAGGCACAGCTCAAGAGTCCGGTAATTTCCCCTTTAATTTTAATTTTAGTTATTCTGTGTTCTATGGCTGTTCTGTGCCTTCATGTGGCTGAAATCCAACTTCACTAGAAAAGGGGGGGATAGGTTCTTTGCCTTTTTCCAGGAGGAAGGCTCATAAATGGGGTGTGTGACTGCAGTGCTGTTGGGTGGGTTGCCCCCTCCCTTTCTTTCTCTGATGGGCAGAATCCAGGGAGTACAGAGTGCCTTTCCCTTGTACCTGCTGGCAGTGCACTCCCCTGAGCAAATGTTTTAAAAGGCTCCAGATTTTGATGCAATAATTCAGAGCAAGAGGTGTCCACTATCAAATAATCCTATATATATAATTCCCTTATGTATTGGCCATTTCCAGCTCTCCCTTTGGTTATGCAGTGCGCTCCATCAGCCATTGGCCCATCAACTGCCACTCAAGAGTACTCGCGTGCCATTGGCTAGATGCTGAGTGCTGGGTCCGCTCCTCTCCCCCACCAACTGCCAGCTCGGCCATTTTCCTGTCAAAATAAGCTGCAAAAATAGCTGTCTCTCCTGCTTGGCTCCATCATGGCTGACTGTCTACTGAGGTGGGCCAGTGGCTGTCAAACCATTCTCAAATGGCTGACTTTCACCTAGGGTTGCCAATCTCCAGGTGGGACCTGGAGATCTTCTGCTGTTACAATTGATCTCCAGTTGACAGAGATCAGTTTCCCTGGAGAAAATGGCTGCTTTGGAGGGTAGACCCTATGGCATTATACTTTGTGGAGTCCTTCACCTCCCCAAATTCTGCCATCCACAGGATCCACCACCCAAATCTCCAGGTATTTCCCTAGTCAGAGCTGGCAACCCTACTTTCCCCTCAGTGCCTGTTGCTAGGCAACCAAGCTTGGTTGTGTCAGTAAAAGGTGGGGGGAGAGGTCCTTTCCATGTCTTTTTTGGTCTTTGGGAGAAAACTCATTGGGGTGGGGGGAGGTCCTTTCCATGTCTATTTTGGTCTTTGGGAGAAAACTCGCTGGGGCCAGTCCTGACTAGGGTTGCCAGCTCCAGGTTGGGAAATTTTGTGGTGGAGTCTATGGAAGCCAGAATTTAGGGGGGGGGGCGACCTCAGCTGACCAGAATGCCATAGAAGCCACCCTCCAAAGCAGTTATTTTCTCTGGGGAGGAGAGAGAGATCTGTTCTCTGGAGTTCAGTTATGATACCAGGTGATACCACAGCCAGTGTGGCGTAGCAGTTAGTGCTTCAGAGCAGGGTCCACCAGACTCAGGTTCTTGCTGTGGAAGCTGAGTGGGTGATTTTGGATCAGTCATAGACTTTCAACCCACCTCACAGGGTTGTTGTGCAAGTCAAGAGGGGGAGAGGAGAATGATGTAAGCTGCTTTGGTCCCCATTGCAGAGAAAGACTGTACCTTTCCTCCTGGGGAACCATTGTTGCCAATCTCCAGGTTAAGGCTGGAGATCACTCAGAATTACAACTGTTCTCCAGATGGCACAGTGCCCCTGGAGAAAATGGTGGACTCTGTGTCCTTATACCCTGCTGAGATGGCCCCGCTATGACAGCCAGTGTGATGTAGCAGTCAGGGCTTCAGAGCAGGGTAGAGGCTGCAGGCAGAGGGAGATGGAAAGCTGATGTCAGAGGGGCAAAGAAAGGTAGGTTGTTGATTGGCTGGGAAGGAGATAGGGTTGCCAACTCCAGATTGGAAAATTCCTGGAGATCGTGCATGATTTTTTTAAAAAAAACCCTATTTGTATATCCCAAATGATAGTGCTGCATATGTAATGCAATTTAAATGAGAGAGCACATGCAACTTTGCACTTGGTAAGTTGTCCTTGCTTGCTGCTGTCTCATTTAAACTAGGCAAAACTGAGAAAGTGATGGGCAAGGAAGGGCATATACCTTTCCCTTTCCGTTGTTGTCCGTTTGAGCCATATCTCCTTAGATGTTCCTTTGTTTCTAGTGGGGAAGTAGCTCAAAAGGGGAGCCAGAATATATGAGTGACAGGCCACTTCTTGGTGTTTCTCATTCATGAACTCCCACCCTACTGGCTATTGCACATGGTGCACATGCTGCAGACAAAAGGAGGATCCAAAGAGGAGCCAGCCAGAATTTCCTCCTGGGGAACCATTATTGCCAATCTCCAGGGGAGGGGTGGAGATCACTCCGAATTACAGCTGTTCTTCAGATTGCAGAGATCGGTTCCCCTGGAGAAAATGGTGGACTCTGTGTCATTATACCCTGCTGAGGTCATCACAGCAAACTGACGCTGAGTACCCAAGGCCAGGGCACCCTCCCAGAGCATCTTTCTAGAGCTCGTATTTATTTCTACAACAGGCCTTATTCCTATTTTTTAAATAAAGGAAATACTGAAAGAGTGAGAATGTTAATGTTTTAAGCATGTTCATATTTTGAGTAAAAATAATATCATTAATTGGGTTTGCCTGTGTACTTTATAGAGGTTAAACCTCCAGCACATGTCATGACATTTTATGGCACACATGGTCCAGCCCGACAGAGTGACATTTATGTCAGTTCCAGCGCTCATAACAAATTAGTTTGACAACCCTGCTCTAGAATAGCTCAGTTTTGCATAGTTAGTATAAAGCCAGGAGAGTGGGAGCCTCCCTGACCTCCTCAGGCAGGCCGTTTCATAAGGTGGGGGCTGCAATGGAGAAAGTACATGCACAGGCAGTTGTTGATTTTGCCTGTTTGCAGGTTGGGACCTGCAGAAGGCCCTGCTCAAATGAGTGAACCTTTTGTGGAGGACCCTAGGGAGAGAAGTGGTCCATCAGATGTGAGGGTGCAAGGCCACAAAGGGCTTTGTATGTAACACCTTCAGTTGAGCTTGGTAACTGATGTGAAGCCAGTGAAGTCATTGCAGAATATGGGAATAATATGCATGTTCTGTCCAGCTCCTGATTTTGAGGGGAGACCAATGTACAGTGCGTTTAGAGTAGTCTAGTCTCAATGTTACTGGGGGATAGATCCAGGTGGCCAGTTCAGTTGTATTAAGCTAAGGAACCATCTTACAGGCTAGGTGGAGTTGGAAGAAATACCTTTTTTTTTGCAGCTGCATTAACGTGCTTCTCCAGAAATTACATTTGGTCTAGTATAACCCGAGGCTCTTAAATGAGTCACCGAGGGTCAGCAAACCTCCATCAAAAGCAGGAAGCACAATATCCTTCCAGACCTCTGCTTTCCCAACCAGCATTACCTCTGTAATGGGTTTAGTTTCAATTTGTTCACTTTCTTTTGTGCAATTTTTGTGAAAACTTGAATTTTAGTTTGTGGTCCTGTGTGGTTCCAAGCCCATATTTGAAAGAAACATAGTTAAAATGGTTGCTGTTTTTGAATAGTTGTAAAAATTACATTGAGGTGATACAGCCTGAACTCATCAGACATCTGAAGCTAAGCAAGGTTGGTACTTGGAGACCATGAAGGAAGACTCTGTAGAGGAAGACAATAAAAAGAAACTTTGCTTCTCACTTGCCTTGAAAGCTCCTTGCTGACTTGACAGCACATAGTATTAAAAACATTAAAATAGAGTAAAAGAAACAAACAAGAATGGGACATCTGCCAAATAAAACAATCATGATGAAAAATTCCGCATCGTGCATGATTTTTTTTAAAAAAACCCTATTTGTATATCTCAAACGATAGTGCTGCATATGTAATGCAATTTAAATGAGACAGCACATGCAACTTTGCACTTGGTAAGTTGTCCTTGCTTGCTGCTGTCTCATTTAAACTAGGCAAAACTGAGAAAGTGATGGGCAAGGAAGGGCATATACCTTTCCCTTTCCGTTGTTGTCCGTTTGAGCCATATCTCCTTAGATGTTCCTTTGTTTCTAGTGGGGAAGTAGCTCAAAAGGGGAGCCAGAATATATGAGTGACAGGCCACTTCTTGGTGTTTCTCATTCATGAACTCCCACCCTACTGGCTATTGCACATGGTGCACATGCTGCAGACAAAAGGAGGATCCAAAGAGGAGCCAGCCAGAATTTATGCTAAGGCACCACTCCTGTGAATGATGATGTAAGATTTACAGTTTATGTACCACACAATGTGCAACCAAGCTTGCATCACAAAGTATGAGTGGGACTTCAGATTAAAACTGGATACTTATTTTAGCTTTACTACTCATCCCAAGACATACATTAGATCAGAATTTGCCATTCTTTGCTAAGTTACTTATTTAACTCAGAGCAACAGGATTCCAAGAATACCAACTGGGAACAGTTGTATCATTACACTAGATTAGAGAGCCATGCCTTCAATATGGGATGCTGTCTTGACTTTTCTTTGCATAGAAAAATATGTGTGTGTGTGTGTGTGTGCGAGAGAGAGAAAGAGTGCAGAAAGTGTACTTGCATTGTCAAGGAGATGATTGGTGGTGTCTCCTATGATACCATTGATCAGTTGTTTGTGGAGAAGGATTTAGGGCACTTATCCCTTTCTCCTTGACAGATGACCAGCTATGGCAATCTCACCCTCTTCCCTTCCTCACCTGCAGGATTTCCCCTCTGTTCTTTCTTCTTTCTCTTTCTGACTGAGCAGCCCCTTGATGTATATTCTTCTCATTTGAAGGATTATGGCTACACCCACTACCACGTTATTATATTTTGATGCTGGCTCAGCCCAGGGAATTGAGGGAAGAGACAAGATCACCTCCTTAACTTATACCTCTGAAAATGGCACATGAGAGGCTTTAGAAAGTTCAAAAGTAAACAAAATATTTTATTCAACCTAGAGGAGAAAAGGTCAGGTGAAACTAAGGGTAAAATGTCTGAGGTGAATCAATAATAACTCTGAGGTAGCTTAGTAATTTCACAAACCCCAGTTCATATGTTTACAGCAAGGGAGAGTTTTAAATTTTTCACAAAAGTCTTAGGTTCTTTGAGATGAGAGGCTTTGGTTTCAGTGTCTGCTAGACACTCCAGTACAAGTTCTTGAGTTTAACTGACTCCTCAGGTCTCAGAAGGCAGGGATACACTACCAAGTACCCAAATCCCTTCTCTAAACAAACCAGGGATCACTCCACTCTTTAGAGCTGTCTCCCTTTATCTCATAATTGTTCTTATGTTTATCCTTTGTAACCCGCCCTGAGCCTGCTTCAGTGGGGAGGGTGGGGTATAAATCAAATAAATTAAATTAAATTAAATTTCAACTGGGCAGGGAATTACTTCTCTAGCCTAGAAGATCTATCCCTTTTTCTTGCTCGAATGGATTTTTTTAGCAATTCTCCCACTCCTCCTTGCCACCTTCCCAGTCCTCAGTCAGCATTAAACTGAATTCTCTTCAGTAGTCAGTTCCCAGCTCTTTCTTTTCAACTGACAGCTCTCCAATGAAATATGTTTGAGCAGCCTGTCACTCAAAGTCTCTCTGGCTCTGTGAGGCATTAAACCTTCACAGTCCCGTCACATGTTTATACAGCACTTATGAGCTTTTAAAGCACAGACTGTCACACCAGCACTGACAAAGTGCAGAATGCTATAGCTAGCTTGAGACCAGGGTATCTGAAGGACTATCTACTCTTATATGTTCCTGCCCAGGAATTAAGATCACAAGGTGAGGCCCTCCTGACTGTTCTATTAATTCAAGAAGCTTGTCTGGTGGGCACACAAGAGAGGACCTTTTCAGTGGAACCCCGATTATGGAACCACCTCTCCAGGCAGGTGTGCTTGGCCCCTCACTTTCACTCTTCAGGAAGCAGTTGAAGGCAGTTCTATTTAGGATGCATTTGACTAATTTAGGTCGGACTAAATTTGACTATTTTAGGATGGCATTTGACTAACTGAGTTTTCTTTTATTGGCACTGAGATTTTAAATTGTTGTATTTTGTGTGTTTTATACCTGTTGTTTCATTATATTGTAAGCTGCCTTGAGTGCTGCTAGGTAGAAAGCCAGCCGATAAATGTATTAAACAAACAAACAAATAAATCTTTATCTAGAGAAGATGGAGATGCTGGTAGCAAACATTGTGCCTGGTGCCGATCTACCGGATTTAGATTCCATAGTAAAACTAGACCTAGTCTTGTTAATGGCTAAACAAGTAACTGATGTTGCTAGGAGCATCTTCTTTATGTTGCATCTAGCTTGTCAGCTGACCCTCTATTAGGGTTGCCAAGTCCCCGCTGTATGTACAGCAGGGGACTCCAGTGCTGCTCCTGGAGTGCGCGAAGCACACACGCGCCGCAACCACGTCACCCGGAAGTGATGCAACCACGTTGGGCACACCGGGGATGGGGCCAAAACCATCCGAGGGAAAACCATAGAGTTTTCCCTCGGATGAGTGCGGCCCCGCCCCCAATGCGCCTGACGCGACTGCGTCACTTCTGGGTGACGTGCTGACGCTGGGCACGTCGCATGCTTTGGGGGTGGGGTTCCCCCGGGGCCCGATCTGCCGCCAGTGGGTAACGGGCCTCTGGGGCGGGGATTTCCCCGCCCCCCGGGGGGGGGGCTTGGCAAGCCTACCCTCTATTTAGACTGTCATGACCAAGC
>NW_015164669.1:250337-258670 GCF_001447785.1 Gekko japonicus
TTCCTGGGAGCTTTATGAAGCAGAGCATGGGGAAGAAGAGCATCATGCAAAGTGGTGATGTCATTTCCAGAAGAAGACACAGAAGTGACATCACTGAGTTGTTCAAGGGTCAAAGAATTTCCCCAGTCTTTATGGTGAAGACCACAGAAATCAAGGAAATTCCATGACCACCCCTACCCCACCCCGTTTTCTCCCACTATGAGAGCAGGAGAATTTGGCAAGCCTAAACTAAGCTGATCCATGTTAGTGTGACCTCCACATTGGACTATTGTAACGTTCTCTATGTGGGGGCTACCTTTGAAAATGGCTCACAAATTCCAACAGTTATCAAATGCAGCAGCAAGGTTCCTCTCTGGAGTCAGTCAGGTCCTTTCCGCACTAGACCTTAAATCCTGGTTCAACCCTGTCCCCAAACTTACATTCTACACTACACTTGAGTTCGCCCCTGTAACTATCTCGGGGTATTTTTTGTTTCCACATTACACTGAGGTCACCCTGGTTTCGCCCCACACTTGTCCCGGGATAAACGGATGCTGTTATAACCAGGGATAAATGCAAGGTATTGTGTTGTGAGTTGAACTCTGATAAAACCAGGGATGAGATCCAAGTGCGGAAAGGACCTCAGTCAGACATTATAACTCACAGCACCGGTTTCCTATTTGCTTTCAGCCCCAATTAAAATGCTAATTATTATATTAAAAACCCTTCATGGCCTAAGACCATCATACTTACCAAACCATATCTCCCAGTATACTTCCCCAAGTTCCTCAGACAGACTTTTCCTTAAAGTGCCCTCCCTTAGGATCGTCCATATGGTTACAGCCTTTTCTCTGCATGGGTTGGGTGCAGTGCTCTGGAGTGCATGCGGCTAGTGGTTCACTAGTCACATTTAGGAAGGCATGACAAACAGCCTTATTACAGAGAGCATTTAGTGAAAGGTAAATTGTTGTACAAGATTTGGCTATGCGAGTTCTAATCCTGTGTGTTTGTTAATCCTATGTGTTTGTAATTCTGAGTGTTATAACTTTTGAGTGCTTTTAATTTGTAATTTGTGTATTTTAATCTGTGTTTTAATCATGCAAATTGGTCTGCTCATAATTTGTGTCCTTGCAACCTGGTTGCTGCATTGTTAGCCCCCCGTGAGTCCAAAGAGATAAGGTGGGCTAGAAATGTTTAAAATAAACAAATGTTCTTAGTAAAATGCAAAAAAATGATTTAAGAATTATCAGTTTTAATGAAATCAGTTTTAATGAAAACAGTTTTATGATGTTCAACATTAGATAACATTCACTGGAGGAAAAAAGCATGCTGTTTTTGGCAGTGTGTCTATGATCAATATCTTGAACAACTACTGGCAGAGACATTAGAGGGAAATGGAAATGTATAAGATTAGCATATTTACCCAGTTTAGATTACAGCCAAAACATTCTTAATGGTTTGGAAATGGTGGTTCAAATAACCTTCATGTTTGCCATCAACATATAATGCTAAAATGATGTCTTCTTTTTCTAACATCTATAGCAGTAAAATAGGTCAAACCAGAATCTAACTGTGGGATATGCTTTAGGACTTGCCCTTAATCTGGGTATGCAATAGATGCTCTCCTTTAAGAAGTGTGCTGTGTTTGAGCAAGCTGGCTCTACCCACCTTCTGAAGTATTGGGTTATTTTCAGCTGCATTGCAGCAGGGTGAGACAGATGAATCCTAGAAAGCTGTTTTATTATTATAAGCAAGGGTCTTTGAAGAATATTATTTATAACATGGTTTGCACCATCTCTTTGCCCTTTAGAAGATGCCTTTCAACATACAACAAAGATGACAGCCGCACCTTGCGAGTCTACTTCCATCCCACGTGAAACAAATCAACTTTTAATTTTTTTTAAAAAGTGCAGTGGAATCCCAGTAGAAAAAGTCCAGTAGCACCTTAAAGATTAACAAAATTTGCGGTGGGGTAGGGTATGAGCTTTCGTGAGTCACTGCTCACTTGACTCAAAAAAGCTCATACCCTACCCCACCACAAATTTTGTTAGTCTTTAAGGTGCTACTGGATTCTTACTCTTTTCTAATGCTATAGACAGACTAACACACTACCCATCTTGATCTGTCTCAATGGAATCCAAGGACAGGGCTATGCACTAGTTCTTCTGGAATTATCAGACAATGTTTAAATTTCTGCATACTAGCTAATTTACACTAAATTGGTTCAGAGATTTTTTGAATGGTGGTGAAAGGCCACGTCTGATTGAGCCAATTTGCAAGCCTATGGCAGAGTGGGAGCAGCTGTAAGAACTTTTTCTTCTCCATCGCCATTGATCTGCTGGCTTTTCTGGATGGTGAGGTTCTGTGCTCCCAGAAGGAGAACCCTCTGTAGCACTATGTCACTTTTGCTCACTAAAGCCATTCAGCTCTGCTCCAACTTGAAAGTCTTAGTTTGCACTGAGTATGTACTGAAGATATTCAACTACTGACTTGCCATAATTGCTTCATTTTATTTTTGTCTTTCAGAGGATGTTGTCAGACTGCTTGAAGACCATCACATGCAGTTTCAACCCTTGCCCCTCGTGTCTGGTAAAACCCAGTCATCACCAACTCAAAGTACTTCTGGACAAAATAATACACACTTCACTAGAAGCATAAGTCTAGACATTCCTGGATGGTGTATTGACTTCTGGTCTGGACACAGAACTGGCCTTTGTTGCCATGGTGAATGACCTTCATCTGGTGATTGTCAGGAATACTGCTTTCTTGCCTGTCTTATTAGAGCTCTGAGGATCTTTTGATCATGCCTTTCTTTCAAGTAATTTCAAACATTCCGTTGGGTTGGTTAGCTTTCCATTGATGTCATCCCTTTTTGTGAGACCACAACATGGGAGATGGCATCTAGACCTCTTCAGAACTGGACTGCAGAGGTCATCTGTAGTTTTTGGAGTGAGGTTGATCATTATATAGTCAGCTGTATATGTCTGTTATGAAACTAATTGTTTAGTTCTTAGGTTGGATGGCCCCACTCTAACCATAGCCTTGCCTGAAAACCATTTCTCACCCAAGAACCAAATACACTGCTGGGAGTGAATTGGGAGGAGTATTTATGTGTTTGAGGAAGTTGTTCATCATAAGTAGGGTAAAACTTCTGAACGAACCCCCCACCCTGTTTTTGTTATTCTGCTTTTATGTTGGTTTTGATGAAATCATTGACCTTTGATCTGTTTGTTTGAAGACCATCTGCAAATGTACTGGTGCCATCTACTGAGCAAGATGGGCTACAGCTCCATTTCAAGGGTTTGTGGGAGTCAGTATGGGCACCCTTCAATAAGTATGATTAAATTGTGCATTAATAAATACATAAGCAACAACAATACATGCAGATTTCCCCATAGTAAAGCTTCATACCCACATATTAACTATGGAAATTTTATTAAAAACATTTTATGCTGCCTTTCCTCCCAATCAGGGTCCCCAGAGAATGGATATTATTGCATTACCTTTTGAACCAGGACTGATTCAAACACAGGATAGGGATGAGGTAAACTCTGTCTGACCATCTGAATAAATTCAGAAGGCCTATGACATACACCATTACTTTATTAGGCCAATTAGCTTTTAAAACATTGGCAGTGTATGTTCCAGTTAGATTCACGTGGGGTAGCTGTGTTGGTCTGAAACAGCAGAACTAAGTTTGAGTCCAGTAGCACCTTTAAGATCAACAAAGTTTTATTCACAGTGTAAACTTTCATGTGCAAGCATACGTCCTCAGATACAGTGGAGCAGAACCTCCTCAACCATTACTTATAGGGGGTGTGGTTGTTGTCAGGTTTCTCAGTCTTGAGATTCTTGATGTCAAATTTGCGCCCATTTATCCTTGGGCCCAGGGTTTGACCTGTTTGTCCTGTGTGGAGAACTGAAGGGCATTGGGGCATTGTTGAACTCTACATAGGACAGTCAAACCCTACACCAAAGGATAAATTGACACAAATCTGACACAAACCTGTAGGACAGCCCTCCAGGACACTCAATGGGGAACCTCAAAGTAGCCATTTTATTGCAAATAACCTTCAGAAACAGACAGGAATAGGAGACTGCTGAATTACAAATTTTTAAAGCACTCAGAACAATGGAACCCCCAGGACTTAACAGAGATATTGGCTTCTTATCTCACTACATATGCTAAGTCACTCAGTTCTCACTTATAACCAGAAATCAAACTTAATTCGTCTTAAATGTGCTATTGGACTCAAACTTTGTTCCCATATCTGTTTTAACTCCTTTATTATCTGTATACCAACTTACTGCTATTTACATGTCTTACCTAATGTGCTATTCCAATCTTAGCTGTATTTATTGCTCAGTTACTTAGGCATCTTGACTCTAATTAGCTCTTCCTGGCAGCTACCCACCATCTATATGTAATATTTGAGGAAATCTGTTTCAGTGAATCTGAAGAAGTGTACATACTAAGACTCTCAGTTTTCCCTTGTACCCAGAATTGAACTTTATTTTTCTTGTAGGTGCCACTGGACTTAAACCTCATTCCTAACTCTGTTTATTAACTCTTGTATTTATATGCTAATTTACTGCCATTCACAGATCTTTCTTACATCCAATCTCAACTATAATGACACAGTACTTATGCATATTGACTCTAAATGGCCCTTCCTGATAACAACCCCCTCCCCTCCCCCTATAAGTAATGTTTGAGGAGGTTCTGTTCCACTGTATCTCAGGAACTGTGCTTGCACATGAATGTTTATACTGTGAATAAAACTTTGTTGGTCTTAAAGGTGCCACTGGACTCAAACTATGTTCCAGTTGTTTGCTTTTTTTAAACAAATGTTTCATGGATATAGAATCATGCATATGCTGACCTCTAGTGGCTAGCTGTGTAATATAAAACGATTGTAGACATATATAAGGACCTGAACAATTTGCTTGTTTGCTCATTCATAAGCAATGGATGAGTTTTACAATCTCTGGAGGACATAGTTAAACAGGAAAAATGCATATAAGTTTGCATCTTAAATACAAGTTTTCTGTTGTTAATGAGCATTAAATTCACATTGCTTCAGAGGGTTTTTAAAAAATTAAGTATGGAAATCCCACTGTGCACAAATACTGTGAGGTAAAATGCTCAGTAACATCTCTCATTTGTTGAGATATGTAGCATAGCATTTTATGCTTACTTTGTGAGTTCAGTTTAATTTTAATCAGACTGTGAAAGATGAAAATGACCCTGAGGATTTGCGTGGTGCTTTCCCCTTACCACAGCCAGTCTCTGTATGTCTGTGTATAGAATACAAGGTATGGCGATAGAGGAAGTAACTCCCAGTTAGTCACTTTTCTAGAATCTGAGGGAAGGGGAGTAATTAAAGTGGGTCACTATTGCTTTCATGCCTTCTGGGCCACCCTGTTTCCTCAGAATCCCACTGAAAGGAAGGATTTTGATGCTGCAGAAAGAGAGTAGCTAGTGACAGAAAAACAGCTAAGCAGGGAGCCTCTGACTCTCCCATTTCTCTAACAGGGAAATGGATCAGAACCTAAGTCTCACAGAGTAACACCGTCTTTTGAATCACAGTCATGCCCTTTTAAGTCAATTGACGGAAACTGGCAGGAGGCTTGCGTTTGGGGGGGGGGGATAGTGTCCTGGGAGGAAGATTAAAAATTCAAATCAGGCATACATAGAGTTCTTGCTCATTCCTAGAGCTACCTGGAAATGACAAGAGTAGCTATAGGAATCACCAGGAACTCTGAAAATGACCCAATTGGGTGAGTAAGTTCACATGGGAGATGGTGGTAAATAGATACGGCCTTATTTTCCTTTTTGATTTTTTAAAATGATACATCTATGTGAACACAGGATCAAGCTATACTACCAGAGAGAAATGCCCCCCATTACACAGTCCTTTGAGGAATTAAGAACCCAACCTAGAACATAAGAAAAGCCCTACTGGATCAGAACAGTGGTCCATCTAGTACTAGGGTTGCCAGATCTAGGCGGGGAAAGATCTGGAGATTTTGGAAGTGGAACCTGGAGAGGGCAAGGTCTGGGGAGGGTCCTCAGCATGGTACAATGTCATAGAGTCCATTCTCCAAAGCAGCCATTTTCTCCAGGGGAACTGATCTTTATCATCTGGAGATCAATTGTAATAGCAGGGGATTTCCAGGCCCTACCTGAGGTTGAGATAATGAAACTGAAGCTCAAATACTTTGGCCACCAAATTAGAAGGGAGCACTCACTGGAGAAGACCCTGATGCTGGGAAAGATTGAAGGTCAAAGAAGATGGGGACGGCAAAGGATGAGATGGTTAGACAGTGTCATCGAAGCAACGAACATGAAATTGAGCCAACTTCAGAGAATGGCAGAAGACAGGAGGGCCTGGCGTGACCTGTTCCATGGGGTCGCGAAGAGTCAGACTCGACTGTGCGACTGAACAACAACCTGAGGTTGGAAATCTTAATCTAGTCCAGCATCCTGTCTCACAAAATGGCCAACCAATTACTCTGGAGGACCAGCAATGGCATAAAGGCTGAGGCCTTCCCCAATTTTGCTTCCTGGCACTGGAATCCAGAGGGTGACTGCCTCTGAATGTGAAGGTTCCCTTTAATCACTAGGGTTAGTAGTCACTGATACTTATCCTCCATGAATCTGTTTAGTCTGCTTTGAAAGCTATCAGAGCTATACACCAAGGCTGATTTGGCATCCATGGTGATCTGGGCCTCCATCGATAATGAAGCATCCAGTATCACTCCTAGGCTCCTCACTCTTGGCACTGTCAACAAGAGCACGCCACTCAGAGCTGGGAGCTGAATTCCCATATCCAGACCCCACGACTTAGGCACAGGACCTCAGTCTTTAATGGATTTAACTTCAGCCAACTCTGCCACAACCAACCAGCCACAGCCCCCAAAGCTCGGTCCAAAACATCTGGGGCTGAGTCTGTCTGTCTATTAATTGATACAGCTGGTGTCATCTGCCTATTGGTGGCACCATAGCCTAAACCACCAGATTAGCTGGGCGAGGGGGTTCATATAGATGTTGAATAACATTGAGGAGAGCATCTCCCCCTGGGTGATGCTGCGATTCAGTGGGGCCGGGTTTAGTGTGTTTTGACCCACTCAGTCTGGAGGAAGCTGACAGGTTGTTCGTATCTGTGCGCCCAACCACATGTGACCTTGATCCGTGTCCCTCCTGGTTGATTAAAGCTGGCCACAAGGGGCTACGAGGTGCCCTATGGGAGATTGTCAACAAGTCCCTCATGGAGGGACAGTTCCCTGGTGCACTCAAGGAAGCGATGGTCCGCCCTCTCTTGAAAAAACCATCCCTGGATCCGGCCGAATTGGCCAACTATCGGCCGGTTTCCAATTTGCCTTATTTAGGCAAACTCATCGAGAGGGCGGTGGCGTCACAGTTACAGGGCTACCTGGATGAGCCTTCCATTCTCGATCCCTTTCAGTCCGGGTTCCGCCCGGGCCATGGGACGGAGACGGTACTGGTCGAACTGACGGACGATCTCCGTAGGCATCTGGATCGAGGTGGCGTGGCGGCGCTGGTGTTGTTGGACCTGTCGGCTGCGTTCAACATGGTCGACCACCAGTTGCTAGCCCGCCGCCTCGCCGACGTGGGGATTCAGGGGCTTGCCCTTCAATGGCTTACCTCTTTTCTCCAAGGTCGGGGACAGAGGGTGGCAGTGGGGGACCAGTGGTCCCGAAGGCACCCCCTTGAATGTGGAGTGCCTCAGGGAGCCGTGTTGTCCCCGATGTTGTTTAACATCTACATGCGCCCCCTCGCCCAGATTGCCCGGAGGTGTGGGCTGGGGTGTCACCAGTATGCTGATGACACCCAGCTCTATCTGATGTTGGGCGGCCAGTCGGACTCCAGTCCCGATGACCTAGCGCGGGCGTTGCAGGCCGTGGCTGGTTGGCTCAGACTGAGTCGGTTGAAATTAAACCCGGCAAAGACGGAGGTCCTGGGCCTGTGTCGGATCGGCCGAGAGTTAGGGCACCCTCTCCCGATCTTCGGCGGAGTACCATTGGTGCCCGTGCGGGAGGTTAGGAGTTTGGGTGTGCTCCTGGACTCCTCACTAACAATGGAGGCCCAGGTGGCGGCCACTGCTAAGTCAGCCTTTTATCATCTTCGGCTGGCCCGGCAGTTGGTCCCCTACCTCGACCGTGAGGACCTGGCCACGGTGATCCATGCGACGGTCACCTCGAGGCTGGACCACTGTAACGCTCTCTACTTGGGGCTGCCTTTGTCGCAGATCCGGAAGCTGCAGCTAGTGCAGAATGCTGCGGCTAGGCTGTTGATGGGTCTTTCCAGGCGGGACCATATCCAGCCGGTG
>NW_015164669.1:259858-261701 GCF_001447785.1 Gekko japonicus
TGTAAAGAAGAAAGTTGTTAAAGTGGAAAAACAACAGATGAAGCAGGAAAATAAATTATTAATGCTTCAAATGGAAAAATCAAACGATTCTACGATTTCAAGGATTGAAAGAAGAGGAACAAGAAGACCTCAGAGATATTTTGGCAACAGCATTGGCACCACGGATCGGCAGCAAAGCGGGAAAAATAAAAGAAGAGATGGATCTGGCTTATAGAGCCTATTCCAACTATACAAAGAAGAATAAGCTGCCGGCAGAAGTGGTAGTGAAATTTACCAAGCAAATCTCCGGGATCAAATTTTAAAATCAGTTTCAGCAACACCCTTGAAAATTGCAGAACAACCAATTCGAGTCTTGAAAGACATTCCATTTGAAATTAGAATGAAAAGAAAAGAATATAAAGGATTGACTTTGTTCTTACAAAAGCGCCAAATTAGTTACAGGTGGTTAACGCCAGAAGGACTGGTCTGTAAGTTTAAAGATAAAAGAGAAAGGATTGATTCTATCTTGAAGGCACAAGAATTTTTGAGAAAGCATGCCAGTACAGAAGAAGAGGCAGAACTCGCAGAGTGGATTTCGGGAAGAAGCGAAGATGACAACAGCTCAGAAGGAGAGGTGAAAGAAGAAGAAGTAAAAGGAGCAGCCGGAGGTCCAAAGTACAACTTAAGAGAGAAAAAAGGGAAAACATCTTAAATTTTGAGGACTTATCTGGACAGTGCCATAGAAGGATTATTAACCCCAAAAGGACTTTACTAACATATTAATTGCCCGATTTGAAAGGAGAATGAAGAAACAGATGATTATCCAACTACAGAAGAAGACGCAAACCGTGATTTGAACTTTGCCTTTAATACTAACAGATTAATATACCTGTATTAATATCACTCACACTTTTCTTTGTCCCTCTATATACCCTTCCCTTTTTTCTGAACTTTAAAACGAAACTTCTCTCCTTTTTAGGAGAGGGAAATAAAAAATTTTAAATAAAAAAAAAAGATTGTAGCTGACTGTATCAAAAACTGCTGTTAGATTGAGAAGCAACAGCAGTGCCAACCCTCCAGAATCCAGTTTCCTCCAGAGATCATCCATAAGGGTGACCAGTGCAGTCTTGGTCCCATGTCCAGGGCAGAAGCCAAACTGGAAGGGATTGAGGAAGGAGGTGTCATCCAAGAAAGCCCAGAGCTGTTCGGCTGCTGCTCTCTCAGCCACCTTGCCCAGGAACGGGAGGTTCAATACTGGACAGTAGCTGGCCAGGACCATAGGGTCCAAGGATGGTTTCTTTAAGAGTGGACGCACCAATCCCTCTTTCAACCCCCCCCTAGGAAAACCCCTGATGTCAGAGATAGGTGTACAATATCACTCAGAGGGGCCCATACCCCTTCTCCGTAGGCCGTGACTAGCCAAGATGGGCATGGGTCAAAGAGGCAAGTGGTGGGCTTCACAGCTGCCAGAACCTTGTTTTATATATATATATATATAATTCTTTTATTGATTTTATCCAGGGCTCTTTTTGTAGAAAAAGCCCAGCAGGAACTCATTAGCATAATAGGCCACACCCAACAGCAGGAACTCATTAGCATATTGGGCCACACCCCTGACAGCACAGCTCATTAGCACATTAGGCCACACCCCATGTTACTAGAAGTGTGGTTATCCAGCCACACCCACCCTTTGCTTCTTATTCTGTTTACCTTGTTTGTTGTCAAAACCCAGGGGGTTTTTTGGAGCAGGAACCCCTTTGAATGTTAGGCCACACACCCCTAATGTAGCCAATCCTAATGAGTTCCTTCTGTTGGGTGTGGCGTATTATGCTAATGAGTTCCTGCTGGGCATGGCCAACTCGGG
>NW_015164669.1:261745-287364 GCF_001447785.1 Gekko japonicus
CATTCCTGCCCAAAAATAACCCTGATTTTATCTCTACATCCTACATTCTACACACTACAACCTAAAATACAGAGTAGGCAAGGATCATTGATGGTCTAATTTCAATTTTTTGATATTTCCCTAATAATTAAGATTACATAATGCTAGTTAGCTTTGTAAAGAAAAGGTATACAGAAAGAGTAAACTATAATAAAATAGCATAGATGTGCGTTATTATGTTAAAAGTACAAAGGAGATTCTCAGATCTTCATTTAGTTGCTTTCCCCCCCTTTATGTTTCTTCTTCTTCTTCTTCTTCTTCTTCTTCTTCTTCTTCTTCTTCTTCTTCTTCTTCTTCTTCTTCTTCTTCTTCTTCTTCTTCTTCTTCTTCTTCCAGGGGTGTTTGACCTTATATGTTCTGGGGGAAGCTGCTCCCAGTTCAGATTCAGAGTCAAAAAACTCACCCGTAGATATAGAAGTGGAGGAGGAGCTGCCACTGCTTATCTCTCCTTGATCACTTTAATCTTCTGTAACTTTGTTGTCCTCTGCTTTTTCTTCTTCATTTGCTGGGCTTTGGTGCTGCTTCAGAAATAGTTCAGACTTAGTGAGAGAATCAATCTTTCTTTTTTTCCCTTTAAAGTTGAAAATAAGTCCTTCTGGAATAATCCATCAGTAAGGGATTGAATTTCCCGGTAAAAATGATGTGACATTTCTGTATTGCTTCCTCTTCTTCCGTATCTCAAATGGAACATCTTTTAATATTTTGATTTCTTCTTCTTGAATTTTTAAAGTTATCCCATTAGTTGCTTTGACTATCTCTTGTCAATCTCTTAGAAAATTTTACAAATATTTCCCCCGGTGGGTTGTTTTTCTTAATAAATTCTGGATACGTTCGTTAAACCATATCCATGTCTGCTTATAGTACTTCAGGTTTACATTTTGCCAGGGGAGCCAAAGCTTCACTTAAGATCTCTTTCAGATTTTCATCTTTCTTTTCTGGGATGCCTTGGAATCTTAAAATGTATAATGATCTTTCCACTTATAGCTGTAGTAATTGTTGTTTTTCGGAAACTCTTTCTTTATCCGCTGCTTCCATTCTTTGGTCCAGTGCTTTTGACTTATAGTCAACCCTTTTCAGCTTTTTAGCTGTCTTCTCTGATTTTAACTTAGTCTCTTTAAGTTCTTTCTGTAGAGCATCAAAGTTCTTATTGAGGTTAGTCATCTGGTCCAGCAGAGGGTGCAGTGCTTCAGAAATCATGTTGACTATATCTGTAGCTGGTTCCGGTCTGGTGACTGGTGATGTTAAACCATGTTCTGTTGAAAATCTATGAGGATGATGCCAGCCAGTTTAAGCCAAGGCCCTCCCCTAGGGCAAAGCCTCCTGAGAGTCTCTGCTGAAATGATGGACATGGAAGATCCCATGTCCAACTCCATCCTGCAAGGGGTGCCCTCAATTAACACAGTCACCTTTAACTCTTTGGGGGTGTCCTCGGAAAAGTGTAGTACCTGCAGTGGCCGGACAGATGTGGTGTGTAGCTCTTCAGGGTGCAAGGGTTCCTGGTGAGTTGCCTGTCTCCTCCGCATTCCCTTTGAATGACATGCCCATGTGACGTGGCTGGCCTTCCCGCAACTCCGACACATTGTATCCCTGAAGCAGCAGGAGTGTCATTCATGGGGGTCCCCGCAGCTGGTGCAGAGCGTTAGTGAGGCGGTCTCAGTGGTGCAGCCTGGGCGTGAACCCGATGTGGTAGATGGGTGAGTGTCTTGGTGAGCTGGATGGTGCATCCGCAGGACCTCCTCACTATCAGACACATTGGAGGCTGAGGAAATGGTGGCCTGGTGCACTGCGGCAGCATGGTGGTTGGTCTTTGGGTTGCCAGCCTCCCAGGTCTTCTCAAATGCCTCTGCCTCCTGGATCGCCTTTTGAAAGTTTGTGTCCTCTTGGCCGATGAGCTTGCGATGGAGCTTCTCATCCCAGAGCCTGAATACGAAACAGTTGAGGAGGGTTTCTTCGATGTTCTGGAATGTGCATCGAAGAGCCAGTTTGCCTTGTGGCAAAGATGTTAAAGACCTAATTGTTCTAAATAACTGGGCTGGGCGTGAGCTCACAGACATAATGGCGGCCATGTAGAATTCCTTCTTAGCCTGATGAAGTGGACAAAATGCTTCAAAGTGTGTGACCCACCACATTCTTGGCTTGTCCTTTGCCCCTTGTTGCTAATAGTATCATGCCAGGCTGGGTTGGTTGAGTGGGTCCATATCACTCCAGTCTTGTTCCATCTACACTAGCTTTCGATTTGCTTCTGGGTACAATTCAAGGTGCTTTCTACTGAGCTTCAAAGCCCTATATGGCTTGGAGCCAACATATCTTAAGGACCGCCTTCTCCCATGTGATCCTACTCATCCACGCAGGTCATCTTCAGAGGCCCTGTTTCAGGTTCCCATGCCATCTGAGGATAGATGGGGGGACAATTTGAGAAAGAGCCTCTTGGCCATGGCACCTAATCATTGGAACTCCCTTCACAAATTCACCAGTGTCCCTCTATTCTTGTCCTCTGCTAGTGAGTGCTGGAAGGGAAAGCTTGAGTGACAGGTTGCTCCTCTTCTCTGACTGGCCAGTGAAGGAAAATATATGATCAGCTGATTAGTGAGGGGGGTTGTCAGTTGTCAGGCTGGAGATTACAGTTTAGAGTTGGAACCAAGAAACCTGAACTGCCATAGGAAACTCTCTAATGAAGCATTGTTGCTGTAATTAAAATACTAAGTAAAACACCTCATACAACTAAGAACTAAGAATATCTGTGTCCCGGGCGCGCCCGGGACCTCTCGGAACTGACTCCAGCCCCCCCCCCACAAGCTCTGGCCATCATCCCCAGAGGAACGGGGATGCAAACAACGCCCTCCCCCGACTAACCCGGGAAGAAGGGACGCCCGCCAGGGGGAGCCGAGGCGGAACAGAGACGGCTCCCCGGGGCAACAACCTACCGGGTCCGGTGGGCCCGCCGGATGGCGACACACAGCAGCGGGAGAGAGCAAACGGGAAGCAGCGAGCCCGGGAGTGGCAGTGAGGTGGGATGTGGCATCGGTGTGGGGAAGACCCACAGAGGCTGGCCGAGGCGCGAAATCAGGCAGAGGCCAGACACCTGGAGAAGACCCGCCCAACCACAGCATCTGGAACTTTAGCCAGGGGCGTGGTTGGGATGGGGGGAGGAGGAAGGGCCAAAGGGGAATAAATAGTGGAAGGGAGAGAGAGCCGTGGAGGAGACTGGACTGGCGAAGGGAGTCTCAGGAGGAGAGAGAGACTCCTGATCACTGATTCTAAGAAGCGTCAGAGCCCAGGCGGGACAGGAGCGGGTGATGCAACCCTCTTCCTTTGTACAAGTCCCGTATGTCTGAGGCGATTTCTCCTCCTTCCCTCCTACCTCCTTTGGCCCCGTGCCTTGCCTTGGGGGGAAGAGGAGAGCCTCCGCACCAAGCTGAAAAGGGATACGCGGACCTGTGCGGCATCATCCCAGGATGGCAACTGGGGGTAAGTCGGCGTCGACCAGTGGGGGGTGCCACAACCTGAAAATAAGCTTTAATAACATTATTTTGCATAATAACATCATTTTGCCTACTCAAAGAAGTGAATTCTGTATTATCAACAACTTTTGCCTCAGCAATCCCAATCACCTATTCAATCCCTGCCTGTTGAATAAATTTATCCTTTTGTTTTACTGTTAAACTGTCTCCAGTGCTATTTCAAAAGAGTAGTAAAAAGAGGGCTCCTGCTTTTCCACAACAAGTTCCTTGGGTTGGGTGGAACAGAAAATTCTTTCAAAAACCTCTATTTTTTACATGCTACTAAGGGCTGCTCAGTCACAGCAGGGAACCAAAGAATTTTGGGGACAGTCAGGGGTCATTTCGTAGAAAAAGAGGTGCAGGCACTCATTAGCATAAATCATTAGCACAACTTATTTGCATATGCCACACCCCTGACATCACTGGAAGTGTGTCAGAAGGCAACACCCACCACTCAGGCTCCACTGGACTGTTTTGGATTGCTAGCTATTGGGGGGGGGACATGCAGATCTGTCCTCGCAGAGGAGGGAGAGCTTGTACCTGAATAAAACTTGGTCTTAAAAGTGCCACTGGATTGGTTTGGACTGGGGGGCCAGGGGGAGCTCTGCAACTTACCTGGCTGCTTCTTGCTCTGACTGAGGGCTGCTGGGAGCAGGAGGTGGGGCTTGTTGCATGTGCCCACCCCCTGGGCTCTTTACTGCCGGAGCTCTGCTCCTGTGTGCTCCTGCAGGAAATGACCCCTGGGGACAGTGATAGGGGTCCATCATAGATGCTATCAGCCCAAATGCCACTGGTCTGCTCCCAGGATGGATGAGAGAACTAGGGAAGGGAAGAACAGCTTTTGAGGGCAGAGTTCTGCAGACCCCATAGAGGGATGGCCCAGCAGCAGGCTGAAGAGGAATGGCAGACCTGGTTCTACACAGGAGAGTACAGGAATCCTGGGGAGTGAGAGGAACAAGATGGCACAACCCCTTCTTCTTTCCATTCGGAGGACCATGTGTTCCGTGTGCAGGAACAGGTCAGTTGGCAGGAGTGAGGAGGGACAGAGGAATGGAAATGACTCCTTTCCTCAGTGAAACTACACTTGTGGGAGAGAAAGGAGGAGCAATTTCATCCTCCCATTCTTTTCACTCCTGCCCCTGCAACCCAGGTGGTCATTTCTCAGTGGGGGCCCTGTGACTCTAGGAATGATCACTGTGGATGTTGAAAGGGGCTACAGAGGAATGCAAGAAAGCTCTGTGTCTGGTGCACAGAGTGTTAGGATCCATGCTGCAGCTTTTCCCCCCTACCATCTTCTTTGCTCCAAGTAAAACCCTTAGTGACTTGTGGACTTTAGTTTTCACCCATTTCCTTGGTAACGTCCAAAATTACTGGGATAAAGAACCTGAATTTACTTCACTATGCAGTTGATCCTGCCAGCAGTTTTTGTCTAGATACCCATTGATTTCAGTTTTCTGACACCTGGTTTAAAAGGAGTTGCTTTTCATGCCAAAGCTTCACAAATAAAATTTCAACAAGGGGCCTCTGTGCCTCAGTGTTCTTATTGCCGGGATGTGGGAATGGAATCCAATTTCTCTGAGTTAATGTCTTGGCTGATACCTTTGTTCTCTGAGAAACTATCAGTCTATTTAATTACCTGTCTACCTGTCTGCTCCTGTGTCCAAGTCCAGTGAGGTGTTTGTGCATTAGGAAGTGGCAGAGGACACAATCACTCAGTCACCTGCCAGCTCCACTAGATGACTTTTTGAAATGCATTTCCCGCATGGGACTACTTTGTTACTCGCTCCCCATGTAAGTACATGCGTATGAGGAGCTTCAGGGCAAAGTTCTTGAAATGGAAAAAGCACAGGGGTTGTTATGGGCTTCTCACACGGAAGTCACCAGATGTGCTGGTTTTGTGGTCAGTGCAATTGTCACTTGACAGCATTGCCGTAAGACAACACTGATTGCTTCAGCTAATGTTACTTACAAGTTTGGTAACTGTAGATTATTGTCTCTTATCTCTTTTTCAGAAGAAGATCCTCAAATGGAAGCCAGACTGGAGTACATAAAGAGACAGTCATCCATGGTGATTTACCACATGGTGACTGACAATAGCAATGTCATATTTAGTGCAATGGAACTGGAATTGTCTCCTTGTTCAACTCATTTCTCAGTTAATATGGAGAACGTGGGTTCTAATAAGACTATCTCGTTAAAGGACACTGGCTCATATTGCCAGCATATCAAAGCCAGTAAACAGTGTTTAATTTTCAGTTTTCCATTTTGAATTTTTTTTTTTTTGCTTTGAAGCAAAGATAAGCATTGCTCTCACAAACAGTGTGAAGTTACAGCAGTAGAGTTTACCTGGGTTGGTTCCATTCAGTGAACACTGGAGACTAATGGCATTTTGAAGGACTTGCTTTACCTGCAAACAGTGAGAGGCACACAGGCACCAGCACAAGATACTTACAAGATGGCCGATCTACTACCCCACCCTCTCATGTTGCTTCAGCCAACTTCCAGACATTAATTAATGTATTTAAAAAATTTATATACTATCTTATTTTCTTTTACTACCTTATTTCCTTTAACAATGCAACAACACATTGTGAGAACCTAGAAATCCATTTTAAAACACAGAATTTAATCTGCTAGAATAGGTCCTTCTCCTTTTCAAGCGGAGGCTGGATGACCATCTTTCGGGTATGTTGTAAGGGCTATCAGAGTGCAGAGGGTTGGACTAGATGACCTGAAAGGTCCCTTCCAACTCTAACATTCTATGATTCTATTATTTTATTCCTCTGAAACAGAACTGTCTTGTATGTTGTGACCCCCTTCTATCAGCCATTTCAGAGGCCTGGACCTACCACAGCGAAGCTTGAGGCCTAGCTGCTGTTGTATAGACAGTAATAAATGAGGACACCATAAGGAGTTGGCTTTTGAGGAACATAACTGGCACAGAAGAGTATACCAGGAGATACAGTTTTGCTAGAACATGGCTGTCTGCTTTTCTCTGTCTCTTCCAACTACATTTTCTTTCCACAAAGGCATACACCTGTCCCCTCACTTCTGTTGAAGGTGGGGCTTACCTTTTCTGAGCCCTGATTGGCACTCAGCCAGGGCCATTTCCTATCACTTAAGGCTCACTGAGGAGATATCTACATTACTTATTTATTTATCCTTGACAACATTTACTTTACGATATTGCTGTCTACCATCCTAAAGGCCAACAAGGTGGTTACATCATGGCTGATTCTGCACCAGATATTGTCATGCATTCTCATTTTGTTTCCAAATAATACTGTTCTCTGTTCCTGAACAAATCATGAAAAGCCTGCCCCCACCTCCAAAAGTTCAACTTAAAATAAAAACAACCCTGAAAAAAAGATCTTTCCTTGAATAGTGGTATGACAAGGATCTTTTCTTTAATGTCTGGAAGGGAAGGTACACCTTGTGTTTGGATGAAAGGGACTGCCCCCCTTGCCCCTTTCCTCTGTTGCTGATACCAACGAAATTGAGATTTTAAAAAACTTGATCAGTGCAACATTGGAATGTGGTTAATACATTACAACACTATAAAACATACTTTCCAGGTAGACAAGCCTTCCAGGTAGACAAGCCAGGTAAACAAGTCTGTAGGCTTTTGTAGGTATGTCTCTTACTAATCCTTAATGCATATTTTGCCAGATATTTGTAACAGATATTACAGAACAGTGCAATTATGGAATAACACGGCACATCATCAATGTATTCATTAAATGTTGAGGATTTTTTTTTTAACTTGCAGCTGCAGGGGAAGGGGACTATATAGGATGGAACAAATCTATTAACCGGAGAGATGGAAGGAATTTGCACCAGCGTCTTGCCCAGCACTGAAATCCAGCCAAAACATAGGGATGAACAAATTCATTAAACTACTACTTCTGCCAACCAGATTGAGATTCCTGGCCCGCTGTCTTTTAGCACTGGGGCAAAATTTAGGTAATGGGAATAATTCTTCAGGAAAGTGAGGGATTTTCACTAGAGGGATGGGTGGTGGAAAGTTCTCATGTCTCTCGATTAGTATTTGAACAACCAATAAAGGTTTGAAGTGCTCTTTCCTGTTCTCCCAAAGCCATAAGAGACAGTCTTTTGAATATAGATGACTGCAATGAAACACCGAATTCCTTCCAGCAATTAGCATTACTAAAAGATTAAAGTATTGTATTATTCTTAAGCAGCACTACAAATATGCCAATTTCCCCCCAAAAAATGGTTGACAAAGACAAGACAACAGAAAGAGTGATGCAATTCACAACTGGTGTGAAAGGGAAACCATAGCTAATAAAGGGGAAACCAGATTAGCCTGAGTCATGTGGAATCTCTCTTGCAAGTGCACGTTGATCAACAATTGCACCAGTAACCTGACCAGCATGGAAAAAACCCCTTGTGTGGAGTCAGCCTAAGACACATCCATTAGTTCCAAAGTAATCATAATCAAAGCCCATATAACTGGAAATACCAAAGAAAGAAGAACGTTGGGTTACAAGTAGAACTGAGCCAGCTGGGCTGGGAGACAGAACCAAGGAGAAAGCTGTTGGAAAGCTGAGTGTGTTTTTGCCTTTCCTGGACGGCTAAATTACTGGGGAACATTAACTGAGGTTGCTTTGGGAGAGGACAGAGATTGAGGATGAGTGGGTGCTTGTGGAGCCTTCTGGAGAGGGGTGTTTTTGTCTGTCTGTTTGGGTCTTTGTTGGGTCTGTTGCTTATTGATCAAGGTCTGTTTGCCTGGGGCTGATTGCAAGCCTCACCCTCTGATGTTGCTGGTGGGAGGGAAGGGCTGTGTGCCTCTGAACTGTAAGGCTCCTCTTAGGTAGATGTGCGAGCCATTGGTGAGAGTCACAGGGCTCTTGGCCTGTGGCTCTTAGCCTGGGGATCAGGTAGGGTTGCCAGGTCCATCTTCGTCCCCAGCGGAGGACTTGGGGGGGCATTCCCAGAGGGGGCCTGGTGTCCCCAACATGATGACATCATGTTGGGGACGTCCGGGCTCCAAGCCCCGCCCCTGTGGGGATGGTTCTGCCAGTTGCCAGAGATGAAGAACTAAGTGTTTTTGAAAATTCTGAAAATTAAAAAATAGGGTGGGGGTTATATCCCCTGAAAATTAAAGTAGCATTCTCTGTGCTTTCCTTAGCAATAGGCTGCACTGGGTTTGGCAGCAGTGCAGCTCAGGACTCCCCTAACAGCTGCTCCAATCTACCTGTGGTGGGCCCAGCAGCAGTGGCGGAAAACACTGGATACTACTCTGGGCCACAGTGGCAGTGCGCGCCTGCTGTTGCTCTGAGTCCAGCAATGACAATGGAGTATGCTGGCTGCTATTCTGGGCCTGGCCGCGGCAGCAAAGCTCACTGGCTGCTTCCACAGGCCCAGCTGCTGTACCTGGTATCCCTTTCATAGCAGTCACAGACTTTTCAGCCTAACCTAACTCACAGGGTTGTTGTGCAGATCAAAATGGGGAGAGGAGAATGATGTGAGCTGTGTTGGTCCGCACTGCAGAGAAAGACTGTACTCTTCCTAGGTAGAGGCTGCAGGGAAGGGGGAGGAGATGAACAACTGAAGTCAGAGGGGCAGATAAAGGTAGGTTGATGGAAGGAAATAGGGTTGCCTACTCTAGGTTGGGAAATTCCTGGAGATTTGAGGGGTGGAGCCTAGAGAAGGTGGGGTTTGAGTAGGGGTGGGATCTCAGATAGGTACAATGTCATAGATTCCACCCTCCAACCCAGCCATTTCCTCCTGGGGAACCATTTTTGCCAATCTCCAGGTGAGGGGTGGAGATCACTCAGAATTACCACTGCTTTTCAGGTGGCAGAGATCAGTTCCCCTGGAGAAAATGGTGGATTCTGTGTCATTATACCCTGCTGAGGTCACTACAGCAAATTGATGCTGAGTGCCCAAGGCCAGGGCACCCTCCCAGAGCCTCTTTCTAGAGCTCGATGCATTTATTTCCGCAATGGGCCTTATTCCTAGTCTTATAATAAAGTAGAAGACTACTATACCCAGGGGTCATTTCGTAGAAAAAGAGCTAGGGGGACTCATTAGCATAACTCATTAGCATATGCCACACCCCCTGACATCACTGGAAGTGTGTCCTCCCCACAGCCGGCGGTGACCTCCAGCGGGCACCAGCAGGGAGCTCCAGGCCCCGCCCTCCCGCACCTCACCCGGGGGGGATGGCATCCCCCCGCGTCCCCCCCCAAATGACCCCTGACTATATCTATCATGAAAACATGAAAACTAGGTCATCCACAAACAAGGTAGAGTTTTGTACATGTCTGAGGGACTTCCCAGGTACGGAGAACAGTACAACTTTGTAAATTAATTTTTCAAGGAGAAAACCTCCACAGGGCCTAATGAGAATGAATATGCTTCAGGAAACATGGGCTATTAAGAGTTGGCTAAAGAAAAAAAAAGAGAGAAATCAGCCTTATCAATCCTTTGACAGTTGATAGAATCATGGAGGGCAGTACTTGGGAGTAGGATTTCCAAATTATCTCCATACAATTCTCAGAGCCCCAGCGTATCTTATCTTCTAATAGTTATTTGTTCAATTTCCTTATTTATTTATATTTAAGACATTTTTACATTTCCAAATTGTAGACACTATTACAAAATGCACGGTAATCTATTGCTATTATGGTAAATTCCTCACACAGCTGCGTTAAAGAAAAAGAGAGGAGGAGCGATCAGCTAGGTTTAGCAGGCTTTGTTTCCTTTTGTGAGATGAGTGAAAACAAATGTCAGCTTTATAACCACAGTCTCTCTTTCCACCCATCACATATCCTTTTCAAGTTTAATACCACAATAGACACAAAGACAGCTGCTCAGTCTTTTGGTCTCAAAATGGCAGATGAACCCTAGTTATATCATTTTGCTTACGACCAGTCATGCTTGTCATGTAAGATGTCATGGTGTCAGCTTTCAAGCTAGCTAAACAATCCCCCCAAATCAGTAATGCCATCAAGTAATGAGCTGAGTTAGAATAACTGCGGGATGTAGTTGGTGCTACTCTGAACAGAGACCCTTTGCTAGGCTTCCTCTGTAGTATTGATTAAGTTGAGCCTATACACTTGATGAACTTGTTCACAAGTAGCAAATACCCCAAGACCTCTATGATGGACCTCTGCTGCTTCTTTTTCCATGAGGCAGATTTTCCCACCAAAACACTAAATAGCTGTTCCCCACTCTGTCTGAGCAGCCCTTTGGTAGCATGTAGTAATAAACAGTTTATGACTTTATGAGTGTCGCACCCTGTGGTAGAGAAGATATTTGACTTTTGCCCACGCCAGAGATTTATTATAGATAAGCAGGAGCCTACTTGTTATTTCCTTTGTAAATGGCACTTGACATGAAGTAAAGTTCAAACAGGAATGATGACTTCATTAAACAGGCACGGTTGGGTTAGGAATAGGCAGGGGATGAGAAAACTGAGGTAAATTTTTGTTGTATTTAGAAATTATGATATTTGAACAGGCTTAGTTTCTTAGAGACTGAGTTCTTAACAGTTAGAGGTTTGTTTGTCTTGGAACAATGTTTCATAATGAAGATTCATATAACTATCTTAGTTTCCCAGAGATTAGTATTTTCTTCCTGTACTTATTCTCCCTCTCTGTGGGATTACAACTTTCCCTATGACTCTAGAGGAGTCTAAAACCATTTCCTTTTTCAACCAATCCAGGAGTCCCTTCAGAATTTAACCCATTGAATAAGGAAATAGTCTCCTTTTCCTAGAAGCAATATTCCTTTACTGTTTGGCTAAACTGGTGGCTTCAACCTACTGACCAATCCCTCTTGCCAAAACAGATCCTTAGTTCTTGATCCAGTGAAATAAATGGTTTTCAGCTTGGCTAACACTTAGACTAAAATTCTTATTTGGAACTTTCCCTCGGATTTGATGTTACACATAAGGGCAAGGAGTTCTGTCTCTTCACTTTCATAAGTGAACTTCTCTTCTTCCCTCTGACAGACACACTAACTCCACCTGTCTGGCTTCTGACACACCAGAGATGAAGCAAGACAAAAAATATCCTTTTCCTCAGCACTCAGCTGTTCTGAAATCTATCTTCAGATGGCACTGACCAATCAGAGAGAAGGGGGGTGCACGCAGGCAGCAGCCCATCAATCAACCTGTGCTTCCCAGTTATACATTAAGCCTTTAAACTCCCAGATCTCTGAATCTGATGCACTAAGAATCCTGTGTCTGGAGGCCAGTATGTCACAACCTCAGATAATGGACAGCTGATACAACCCTTTATGACAGACTCCTTCCCCTTCCCTCCCTCAGTTGCAAAATTTTCCCTCCGTTTTTCTTTCCCCTTTCCCTATTCTGACTGAGCCACCGTAGTGATGGTTTTCTTCTTTGCTGAAGACTGTCTCACCCTGTCATAGTATGATATTTCGGCTGTTGGCTCAGCCCAGGAACCTGGGGGAAGGGTTGGGATCACCCTTTAACTTAGACCACTGATAATGGCACTTGAGACATTTTTAAAATTCAAAAAGAACAAAATATTTTATTTGACATAAAGAGCAAAGTTAAGGTGAATTCAGGGGTTAAGATTTCTGAGGTAAAACCAGTGTTTGCGCAGACTTTAGTTCTTATATACAACCTAATGAGAGTTTCTTAAGCTTTTTCACAGTTTCTTGAAACTTTATATTGAGAGGCTTTATTCCAGTATTTTTCCTTAACACTCCAGCACACTTTCTTTAGCATCTCTCAAACTCTTTTCCAGAGGGTTGGTACACTGTTTTTAGTATCCAAACCCCTTCTCTTGAAACACCTGTTTTTGGCTGACTCTTTAGGTCTCCATGGGCAGTTTTAATTCACACCAGACCAGGGATCTCTGTACTGTTCAGAGCTATTTTCCCTGTTCAACTGGGTAGGGAAACATATTCTCTCCCTAGAAGATCTTTCCCTTTTCCTTGGACAAATGGGAGCCTCTGTACACTTCCTAAACTTCCTAGCCAGTTTACCCCAGTTCTCCTGTCTGTGTTAAACCACTCTCAGCTAAGACTGAAATCAGACTCTCTCAGACAAGGCAAAATTCTGACTTTCTCCAGTCAAGGCACAGATCTCACTCTCCTCAGCATCCAGCTCTCAAGACTGTGTCTGCTTAGCTCATGCTGTCCAATCAAATTGCTCAGAACAGACTGTCACTCAAGTCTCTCTGGCTCTGTGAAGACTTAACCGTTCACAGTCCTGTAGTTGTATGTACAGCACTTCTAGGCCTCTTAAAAAGTGCAGTCTGTCACACCCTCCTATCACCGTCGGTGCTTTAATGAATCAGAATTCCGTTAAAACCACCAAAGCAAATCATCAAATTATCGAAAGGAAAATAAACAGATCTAATAAAATGCTAGTGTTATTTCAGGGTTCTTTTGTCAAAACAAATTCGGTACATGATAAAATACAGATTCAGCTCTGGAAGTTGTATAGTTTTTGACTACCTGGGGCATATTATTCAAATTCACAATAGGATAAAATACCTGGAGTGTCTTCAAAATAATGAATTCACTCAGGGCACTTGTGGACCGCTTCCACAAGTGCAAAAATGCAAATAGGATGCATAGTGTTCAGATACAAGGAACAACTACTTTTGGTAGGAACTGTGGAGTTCAATTCTGATAGTATCAAATCTGCATTCAAATTCTAACTCAGCAAATTTTTCAATGACCTTGTAAATACACATAACTTCCAGTGACGGTGATAAAAAACTAACACAATGGGGGAAAACCCCACCAAATGTTACAGTAACCAAAACTTGTCTGTAAAAGAGCCTCTCTTGGTATACCAGGAAGGCAGGACATAGAGCCTTGTCCAGTCTCAAAGAGGACCACATTCCAGAGTGCCAGCATCCCCGCTTACCTCTCTCCCACTCTTTCTGTAAGGCTGTTATAAATCAATATCTGCTAATATAATATAATGGTCAATGCAGTTTCTAATCTAAATGAGGGCTTGGCAAAGATGGTTGATTTTTGTCATGCAGATATGTGGATGACACCCAACTCTACCCCTCCTTAACAGATGAGTCCGATGGGAACAGCTGCCTGGAGGAGATAACAGGATGAAGCTCAATCCAGACAAGAGTGACGTGCTGCTGGTAAGAGCAAAGCTGCTTGAGGACTGAGAAGTTAGTCTGTCCTGGAGGGAATTGCACATCCCCTGAAAGAATCGTTTCATAGCTTGTAGGTACTGATAGATCCTAGCTAACATTTGGAGGCCCATGTGTCTGCTGTGGTGTGTAGTACCTTTTATCAGCTGTGGCTGGTACGCCAGCAATGGCTGTTCCTCGAAAATTGTGATCTGGCCACACATTCTGATTACGTCCAAGTTAGATTACTGTAAAGTGCTTTACATGGGACTGCCTTTGAAAATGGTCTGGAAACTCCTGCTTGTCCAAAATGCAGCAACAAAGCTCTTGCCTGGGGTGTGATACAGGGATTGTATTACCCCACAGAACTGTAAGATCTGCACTGGTGTCAGCAAGCTGCCATTATGTTGTATGTTTTCTTCTGCATGGTATACTGTACTCGGTTCATCCCCCCTCCTGTTGCCTCTTGTCTAGGTGTTTATTTTCTGTTGCTAGCACACCGCGGAACTGCTCAAGGTTAACCAGTTGGTGGTGGGAAGGAGTTATGGCTTGCTCTCCTTATTATGTATTCTGAGGCCTGAGAACTGAATTTGTTATTATGTAGTATGAACCGTTGTGTTCCCAAGGAAAGGGCGCTAAGACTTATCACACTCCCGCCAGCGGGAATTGGGCTCATTGGTCCTGTCTCGGTTCAAGTTCCTTTATTATGTTTCCCTTGGACTGTTGTAGTCATTACTAACAATGATTGTGTTCCTGATATAACCATCTCTTCTAATAAATTCTATTTTGTTCATCAAACGTGGATTTACTTTGAATGAATGGGGAATCGGACAACCGGTTACCCATTTGTTTCTGGGCACAGTTCAAAGTGCTTGTTCTTACCTTTAAAGCTCTAAATGGTTTAGGGCCAAGGTGTTTGAAGATCACCTTCTCCCATATTCTCTAGTCTGTTAGTTAAGGTCAGCTTCAAAAGCCCTGCTGTCTGTGCCCCCACCTTCAGAGGTGAGGAGGTTGCAACCAGGAACTTCGCAGTAGTGGCACCTTGCTTATGGAATGCCCTTCCTCTTGAGTCTTGTCTGGTGTCTACATTGCTTTCTTTTAGGTGAACACTATTTTAACCTGGAAACTATGGTTTTAAAATTTCTGTAGTTTGTTTTTGTGATCTATGTTTTTATGCTGTGCTGGGGCTTTTTAAACGCTAGACTTTAGTAATATTTTTAAATATTGTAAGCCAGCTTGGGCAGGTTCCTGAAGAGACCGCATAAATATGTCCTAAACGGACAAACACCTGCTGAAAAAGCAACAGAACTTCCACAGTCTAATATTCCATTCATACATTGTTAGGCTTGCTTTGTCCTAGAATAGCAGCCTTTATTGGGAAGCAAACTTCATTTGTTCGGTGTAGGAACTTTAGACTTTCCTAGTGTGTAAGGCAAACCATCTACATATACCAGCAGTAGATGAGGCTTTCATTCACAAACACAAACATGAGCTCCTAGCTGAGACTGGAACTGCCACCCTCCACCAGGTTGGAGCCTGGTTAACACATGTAGCTGAATGTGGGCTGAGGGGCTAGAATGGGCTGTATCACTTCACACTAGGGATGCCTGAACACTTGCTGGTTTGGCTCACCATCTGTTTGCTGGTCATGAACATGAAACTAATTGTTGAGACCAGTTCGCTACTGGTGAATACTTTAAGCTTGTTCACTGGGTTACTTTTGAAATATTCCAACAGTACAAAGAAACGGGCAGTATTTCATACATGAACATTCTCACAAAGTCCAATGGCAGTACTACTTTACCTCTCACCCTCAAAGGCAAGCTTGTCGCAGCAGGCCTCTCAGCAAGGCTCTTTTTGTAGCAGGAACTTCTTTGCATATTAGGCCACACCCCCTAATGTAGCCAATCCTCCAAGAGCTTACAGAGCTCTTGGAGGATTGGCTACATTAGGGTGTGTGTTGCTTAATATGCAAATGAGTACCTGCTACAAAAAGAGCCCTGCTCTCAGCAATCAAGGGTAGCAAACCAATCAATCAGCTAGTGATTATAAGTAAACACCCATTTTTTACAATTTCCCTCTCACATCACTGAATGCCCTGACCCAACCATTCATGATCCAGGGTAGAATCAATCTTACCTACTGCATAGATGCAAAATCCTCTGCAGGACAAAAGAAATACAACTACCACCACAGCTACTACACCACACCTATTGAAGCTGTTTGATAGGCATCCAAGATGATCAACCGACAGGCAAATGGACCAGATATTCTGCTCATAGGCTACCACGGCTGTTGAACAATACACGTTGGGACAATTTTGACACACTGTGCATGTTTTCCACTTACAGGGAATTATTATGAAGAAAGGTTAAAGCGCTTTGGGCACTTTAGCTTGGAGAAACAACGACTGAGGGGTGACATGATAGAGGTTTACAAGATTATGCATGGGATAGAGCAAGTAGAGAAATAACTACTTTTCTCCATTTCTCACAATACAAAAACTCATGGGCACTCAATGAAATTGATGAGCAGTCGGGTTACAACAGATAAAAGGAAGTACTTCTTCACCCAAAGAGTGATTAGCACATGGAATTCACTGCCACAGGAGGTGGCCATGGCTACAAGCATGGACGGCTTCAAGAGGGAATTGGATAAACATATGGAGCAGAGGTCCATAAGTGGCTATTAGCCACAAGGTATAGGTAGGAACTCTCAGTCTGGGGCAAGAGAGGCACTGTATTCTTGGTGCTTGGGGAGGCAACAGTGGGAGGGCTTCTAGTGTCCTGGCCCCACTGCTGGACCTCCTGATGACACCTGGTATTTTTGGCCACTGTGTGACAGAGTGTCTGATCCAACATTAGCTTGTCTTATATTCTTATTAATAGAGGGGAATGTCCAAAAATGAACTTGTTCACCTGTGGTCTGAAGTGGGACAGTCATTCTACCACCTCACCATTCTGCCATCTCAATACCAATTTATCATGGAAAAGTTGGGTAGTGGTTCCCTGGACCCAACTCGCTTTCCTTTGTTGCCAGAGGCACTGCCTTTACTCTCGGGTAGCCCCAATAGCAAGGGCACTTCACTTTCTGTGCTTAGATTCTGGTGAGGGAAGCTTAGCCAATTATTATATGCTGTAGACCCAGTCACATTAGAGCTTGCTATAGAGCTCCCCAGTCACCAGAATCTAAGCGCGGTAGCGTACATTAAAAAAATTGTATAAGAATTAGCATTTTGAAATATGGCTTGTAGCACTTCATTCTAATGAAGAAATAATTACAGAATGACAAACCTGAAGAAGGACATGCAAACAGATAGTGTACTAGAACGTCGTTTGTCTGTAACTAGTACTGTATTACTCTGTATGTACTGCTAAGCTTTATATCTCATATTGTAGTGTTATTGTTGTAATTTTGTTAATAATTGAATTCTAAACATTGCATACAAAAACCAACAAATATTGTTTAATTGTACACGGTGATTTACTGTTTTACTGGTGTCATTTTCCAGAGCAGAAATGGCCCTGGGAGGGAGTTATTTGCATAACTTTGGAGCTGCATGTCCATGTGGAATTTTGAAAATAGTGGGTCCCGGTCACATGGCTAGGAAACTGCGGCGGGGAAGCGCGGCAGTTAGCCCCGGGGCAAACAAACCCGCGGTTTCATGACCAGACTTCCCGAGGAGGTTCCGTCGACGTTCCGTGGCGAGGGGGGTGACGATCACACCACAAGCAAAGAAGCGGCCCCCTCGCCTGCGGAGCCTCGCTACAGACAGCTAGATCTGGCAAGAAACACGCAGGCCCGGTTCTTCGGAAGCACGACACCCCCCCCTCGCTGACGTCAACGGCTTTGGACTTGGAGCCAGGGCAGTTCCCTTCGGAGGGGGCTGATCGCAACACTCACCAGAGAGCGAAAGTGCGGAGACCTGCGGTTCAGGAGCAATGCCTCGCTCCCCCCCCTTCCCCCGAAACCTCAAAGAAAGTACAGGGCCGTCACTCCGGTTAGATCGTTGTGTTTTGTTTACTTTGTAAATGGAAGTGTGCGCATGCTCCATTGGGTGCCTGTGTGCATCCGAGGAGCCTTGGGAAAACAAAATAACCTGTTTGCGAGGGGACATGGGCGGACGCCGGATGCCACCGGAAACGCGATCAGACGCCCGCCCTTGCCCCGCAGTTTCCGGAAACCAGTACCTCGGAGGTACTAGTTTTTTTCTGCGTTTCATTGGCGGGAAGCCGCAGTTGAGCCACGGAAGCGCTCCGCTTCCCAGATGTGCCGGTGAGATCGCGCCTGGAAACTCCGCATGTCTTCCGTCCCTCTAGTGAGGCAACTGTTCCGTGTGACCGCAGCCGTGGTTTTTTTAAAGTTCTGGAGAAAGAGGGCTGTATAATGAACAGTGCATAAAATATAACAATTTAAAATACACAGGGCTTCTCATTTAAATAATGTTGCCAGGTACCCAGTACCCCAAATCCTAAAACTCCTGGGGCAGCAGCTGGTGGTGTCATATTGAATAACAGTATTATTGGGAGTATTTCCACACACCGCTCAGAAGTGTACCACATGACATCTGGGAATGTGCAGAGACACAGTCATGTGACACTGAAGTGATACACTGCTATTCGCTGCACAAAAATAATAATAAAATACCATGGAAATTAACTTTGTACTGAACATAAAATGTAGTCATGCTGTTAGTAGCAGATTATTGCCCCTATCTCCCATTTATGTGTGCAGTAGTTACTACAAACAGGCACAAAGTTTTAAAAGAAGTTACCAAGCATGTGCACTAGGTGGAACCCCTGAGACTGCATCCTGACACTTGAAGAATGTACCCCAAAACCTGAGACCTGTCATTCCCAGTTTCACAGGCCATTTTTTTTTCTTGATGGACAGCCATTTTAGTACAGTTACCTGCCTCTTCTCTGTTTATATGCTAAACATTACACTTTACTAACTTGAGGGATAGGGCATTTAGTAGATAGATACATTTAGTAGATAAGTACATGGGAGCTGCCTTAACAAATATATAAGCTTTTAAGCATTTTTTTCTTCATTTTGTGTTCCATCGATGAAGTTACTATCAACATCCAGATCATGAATTAGATACGATGGGACAAGGATTGTGTCCTCTGAGCCGCTGAGTTAAGTAGCTCCCAGAGTAACAAAACTGGTGACACGATAATTGAGAAAAGACTTAGATCACACAGTGTGTGTGTACATGTTTGAGTACCAGTTATTTGTCTGCATTGTGACAATACAGCTTCTTTTAAAAGTTAATTTTGCCAGTATGGTAACTTTTAAAGCTTTGTTGAACATTTACTGCAGAGCTGTGCCCTATTAGTGGATTATTCCAAGTAGTGAATTATAACTTCATTATTCTGCAGATTCAATAGAATTAATTTAATCTGTAAAATACTGAGATACACATACTTTAGGAGAGAACAAGACTTTAAACAATGTATAGAGAAGGAAAAATCAGCTCAGACATCCTGATCATGAAGTGCCACCAGATGGCAGTAAATCTCCAGTATGAACAGCATCTAGTGCTACACCTACAGTGCCACTTTCACACCAGCAGGTAGGTACTGCATCTAGGCCGTGACTTATAACACAGCATGGGAAAAGTAGATGACAGCTACCAATTAAAAAGCTCTCTTTTTGTTAGTTGCTGGCCTCCTGCAGAAATACCCATGAGAGTAGTTGTCCTAGATATGCTCCATGCATGCTAGGTGCAACTCTATACTTTTGCTGACAAAAATGGACCCCACTGATATTAATACACCCTTGCAGTTGGGGGCGCTGTCACCTTCGTGGCACTTGCTGCCAGTGTTGTGCTCAACAGTTTGTTTGTTTGTTTTATTTACTTAAAATTTAATTATTATTTTTTTATGCTCAACAGTTTGAATTGTAATGTCATAATATTTGTTTCAAATTGAGCCAACCAATGGGTTAGTCAAGAAACACAAAAGAACAGTATTTGGCGTCTGGCATGACAGGTAGCAGATAGAAGAGCTTTCATTATTCTTCATGTTTCCACATTTAGCTGTCTTCCCACCACTCAGTCATGTTGTTGCTCCACATTATACACATAACATTTTCCAATGGGAGACATTCCCCATCCGTGATGGTCTGACTTTATTATGCTTTCCACTAAAATTGAATCCAAATTGAATCCAGCAAAGATAGAGGTTCTGTGACTGGTGGTGGTGGGGCTTCAGGACTGGCACACAGATTACTAGCTCTTTTTTATCATCATCATCATCATCATCATCATCATCATCATCATCATCATCATCATCATCATCATCATCATCATCATCATCATCATCATCAATAATAAATTTATCCCCTGCCCCCCCCGCAAGCAAGCTCAGGGCGGCTTACAGTGATGGCACCAATTGCTGGTAAAACCAATAAAAAATATACAACAATACATTACAGATAAAAACATAAAACCATAAGGTGCTATTAGTTGTTCAATTCATTACTTGCAAATTAAGATGGCATATTAAGCTGTCTACAGCTGCTGAGATCCAGCTCTATGTCGTCCAGAGTCACTTGAAGGAGTGAGCCAGATGGAAAAACTGAGGGCCGGGCTCATTGATGGTAATGGTGGGGTGGCTCCTAATTGAAGGCCTGGTGGAAAAGCTCCATCTTGCAGGCCCTGTGGAAGTGCAGTAGATCCTGCAGGGCCCTGATCTCATCTGGGAGCTCGTTCCACCAGTAAGGAGCCACCACCGAGAAAGTCCTGGCCCTTGTCACAGCGAGCCTGGCCTCCTTGGGACCCGGGAGGGTCAACTGGTTCTGTTACCCCGACCTCAGTGCTCTCTGGGGTATATGTGGGGAAAGGCGGTCCCTCAGGTATGTCGGACCCTGGCCACATAGAGCTTTAAAGGTAAGCACCAGCACCTTGAAACGGATTTGGTATGCTATTGGCAGCCAGTGCAGAGCCTTCAGCGCAGGATGGATCTGCTCCCATCTAGGTAAGCCCATCAGCAGCCTGACAGCGGCATTCTGCACTAGCTGCAGCCTCTGAATTTGTGACAAGGGCAGCCCCATGTAGAGAGCGTTAGAGCAATGGAGTGCCATTGACACCAGCACAATCTGTCAGAAACTTGGGAGTGATTTTGGATCACCTCCAATTTGGTGTAGTGGTTAAGAGTGTAGACTCTAATCTGGGAGAACTGGATTTGATTCCCCACTCCTCCACATACAGCTGCTGGTGTGACTTTGGGTCAGTTACAAGTTCTTTCAGAGCTATTCTATCAAGGGCAGTTCTCAAAAGAGCTCTCTCAGCCCCACAGGGTGTCTGTTGCGGGGAGGGGAAGGGAAAGGGATTGTAAGCCGCTCTGAGAGGTAGTGAAGGGCAGGGTATAAATCCAATCTGTTCTCTTCTTAAGTATGGAGGCTCAGGTTGCTCAGACTGCCAAACGAGCATTTTTTTCATCCATGCCAAGCTCAGCAATGGGCCCCTTTCCTGTTGTGCCCTGATCTGGCCACAGTAATCCATGCAACAGTCCCCTCCAGATTAGACTATTATAACTCACTCTACGCTGGCCTACCCTTGAGACTGACCCAGAAGTACAACTGGTCCAGAATGTGGCAGCAGGAGTCCTGACGAGAACGTCATGGAGAGCACATCCAGAGCCGCACCAGCTATACTGGCTCCCAGTGGAATACTGAGTCAAATTCAAAGTTTTGCTACTGACCTATAAAGCCTTGAGAGGTAAGGGACCGACGTATCTATGGGACCATCTCCTCCATTATTTCCCCAAGAGAGCCTTGCTCTCCTTAGACAGAAATTTGTTGGTGATCCCTAGCCCTTTTTGGTCTTGCCGCCAACCTGGTGGAACTCTCTGCCAGATTCCATCAGGGCCCTGCGGCATCTGATGCAATTCCGCAGGGCCTGCAAGGCAGAGATGTTCCGCCAGGCTTTTGGTTGAGGACAGCGATGGTTCCATCTCAGCTGACACCCTCCCTTCCTGTTTACATCTATTTTGCCCTCTACCCCCCTGGCCATGAAGCAGCCGGCAGTGGGAGTTGGAATGGGGACTGGTTATTTGCCATCTGATTATCTTTAATGTTCTACTAATGTTTTAACGGTTTTTATCTTTGTTTGAGGGTTGGACGATTCAATAACAATAACAACAACAACAATAATAATAATAGCAGCAGCCCTGGAGTAACTTTGCATATGATTGCAATGCTATTAACTTATTACATATTTAACCCCCCCCCTTCTTACGATTTCAAGTCCTCAAGGTAGATTACAATCATATTTTAAAAACAACCATTTAAAAATCAAATTCTTTAAAAAAAGGAAAGAGCAAAAAAATGAAAATAAAAATATAGCTAACAGATAACTGGAGTTACAAACTACCAAAATCAGAAAGGCTTTGCTTGAGGCCAAAAGGTCAATAAAGTAAGTGCCAAACAGGTATCCTGGGGATGGCATTCCACAATCTGGGCACCACAACATTGGAAGGCCCTGTCCCTGATGGTGATTCAAGTCACTTATATGAGCGTAATCAGTCATAACCCATGGCAGATTATTTTAAAACCCAGGCAGGCTCATATGGAAGCAAGTGGTCCTTAGGATCCCTGGTTCCAGACTACTAAGGGCTTAGATGTCAAAGAAAGTACTTGGAAACAAACTGGTAATCAAGTAGTAGTTGTAATGTTGCTGTCCAGGATTTATAGCTTCCATTGCCTTTCAAACACAGCAGATGATTTATCAATGCCTCTTCTGTTTGAAGCCAATCTCAAGATCGACCCTCTCCTTGTCCACTAGCTAAATGCAGCTTCATGGTTTGTACTTGGATAGTCAGTCCAGAGTACCAAATACAAGAAGTACGTATAATATGCACATGCTTGGAAATTTTAGTATATGTCCCTTTAATATGCAGTTGTTTCTGAGGACATTGAACACAGTTTCAGTATTTTATTGTATAGATCATATGTGGTTTGTTCTGAGGCTTGATGTGTCAGGTTTTTTAAAATACACCTTCTCACATGCACACACCAGCAAGCAAGCAAGCAAATACCCACCAACCTTAATCTACATTGTCAACAGAAAGGATTTCCAAAATCAGAATACGAATTCACATATTTCTGTACACAATAAACGATAGTCCTCCTTTCTTCTCAGTACTCTATGTATACCGTTTAGAATCTGCTATGGTGAGGTAACAGGAGATGAGTCCTAGGAACAAAGCTGGTGTCCATCAAAAGAAAAGGATCTATGAAACAGAACTCTCATGCCTTTTTAATGTGCTACAATCTAAACAGGAAGCATTCCAAGCTAATCTAAACCTGGCTCTTTGTGCTCAAGGAAGACTCACCAAATGGTATGCTGAGAAAATGGAATGGAGTGAAGTCCATTTAATATTCTACAGATGCAGCTGTGCTGAGTTAAACCTGCTGAATGACTTCACCATGACTTCATTACTCCCTTGTCCCAGTCATAAAAAGAGAAGCAATACAGTGATCTCTAAAACCTGCCAAGTATTTTCCTAATCCTCTATCAGATATGGGAAGCTCTTAAAAGGTCACAAAGTGACTGTTTAACATTTCCCCTTTTGGCTATCATCCTAAATAAAATGCAGCCCCATCTTCCTGTGTTTTGGAAAATAAGTAGGAAAGAAAAGTTATAACTCTCCAACATACATAGCTGAATTGTAGATATTGGGGATCTGCCATTAATTTTTACAGAGCATCTAACCTGGTTTAAGGCTCAAGGTTTAAAACATAGCTACACTATATATTATCATATTTTAACAGTATGTATATCTGTACACAGGAAGTAAACATGGAGAGGGAATCAAAGTCAATTGTGGTTCTATGGCATCTGTCTACCTGCTGTCTGTGTATTTATAAAGGTACTAGGAATAAGTCTGATTGTGGAAATAAATACAACAACTCTAGAAAGAGGCTCTGGGTGGGTGCCCTGGCCTTGGGCACTCAGTGTCAATTTGCTGTGGTGACCTCAGCAGGGTATAATGACACAGAGTCCACCATTTTTTCCAAGGGAACTGATCTCTGCAGGAGGCAGGAAAGAGGAACAGACCCAGCACCCAGCCAATGGCACGCGAGTACTCTTGAGTGGTGGTTGATGGGCCAATGGCTGATGGAGCACACAGCACAACCAATGGGAGATCTGGAAAGTGCCAATACTCTGGGCTTTTGTATATATAGGATGTGTCACCTTCAGATATGTTGCATGCTCTGTTATCTGGATGAATGGGAAGAAGCAGTAAGGACCTATGAATGTGGCATGCACTGTTAAGTTTTGAAGCTTGGGTTAATCCATTTGCCAAAGGTAGCTTCACTGAAGTGTCAATTTACAACTAACTTCATCTTCCAGGAACTGAGTAACACTGGTCAGATATGATAAGTATCTCTGGACAGTATTTTCTTGACTCTCAAGAGTTTACAGTGATGAATGTATAATCTCAGTTCAACACTCCCAATACTTATAAACCTTGGTTAGATAAAGAGTATTTGCACAAGTTTTTTAATGATTACCATTATGTATAGTTCCAAGTGACCCATCAATGCTCTTTATCCACTTATTTAATTAAGTGTAAAGCAAGAGCAAAGTTTCATCATATGTTTTTCAATTTTTATTAAGATTTTTTGAACAACATACTTAAAAAAGAAAAAAAACAGAAAGCACATAGAATGGAATAAATAAAGAAAAAGAGATGAGAAAAACCTGGAAAGTAGAAAGAAAATAAGGGAATATCTTTCAGTTTTTATCTATGACTGGTACTACCTAGTTCTCTAATCACCCTCTCTATAACTACATAATAAACTTCTCCTTTATCTATAATCTCCTCCCCCATACTTCAAAACGATAACTCATCAATTCATCTTTTTGGGTTTCATGCAAAAAAGCTATAAGGGGTTTCCAGTCGGCAATAAATGTAGATAATGTGTTTTCCCTAATCAAAGAAGAAAGTTTGGCCATCTCTGCAAGTTCCACCATCTTCACCAGCCATTCTTCTATTGTAGATAATATTGATGATTTCCATTTCTGAGCACATAATAATCTTGCCTCCATTGTCATATACAAAAATAAAGTTCCATGCGTGCTTTCTGTCTGTCCATTAATCCCAAGAGAAAACCCACTGGTATCACCTGTATATTAATATTTAAAACCATCTGAATAGCTGTATGTATTTGTATCCAATTTCTTTAGCTTTAGTACATGTCCGCCATATATGATAAAATGTCCCTTCTTGCTGATCACATTTCCAACATTTGTTCAAAATATTTGTATACATTTTTGCTAATTTTTTCTGGAGACGTATGCCATCTTCTGTCTCAAATTTTAACAAAAGTGTATACATTTCTGCAATAACATTATCATCATTCATATACAATTCTGTTTCAAATTCTGTCATACATTGTTCAAAACCATAATATCTTTTTTTTAATTAATTTCTTTTTATTTTAACCAGGTGTCTCACATTCAACATTTTATCCTTATACAAATATTTCCTTTTCCCCCCCCTCCCTCCCCTCAGTCCTCCCCCCCTTCTTCTTCCATCATTGCTTCAGCCACGGGCACAGAGTCCAAAGTTTCCATTGAATATCCTTCTTGGCTTCATCCTCTCTGATCCACTCGAAGTATGGCGACCATTTTCCTTTTATCTTCCTCTTCTTTTCTTCTCAGGTTTTCTCCTCCGTCATCAGGGATACGATATCTGATTGGATGTATTAAAAAAGATAGTTATTCCAATTCTCCATAGTCCACTTATTCTTGTCTTTCCATCCTAATACTATAACTGCTTTCCCAGCTAATATCATTGCCTTGAGTACCTCTTGGTATTTACTTTCTATTGTCTCGCTCTTCAAAGTGCCTAATGTCATTAAATTAATGCCTATTGGTATTAATACACCTATTTTATCCTTTACCCTATCCAATATTTTCTTCCAAAAATCCTGAACTTTGGCACATTCCCACCACATATGC
>NW_015164669.1:287374-330281 GCF_001447785.1 Gekko japonicus
TTTTTTTAAGGTTGTTTCTGAGGTCAGTCCTTCTTTATATCATTTCTCCTGAATACTTTTAATTATAGATTCCTCGTTAATAGTCATTTTTTATATATCTTACCCGCTAGACCTCTACCTGTCTTTCTCTTTTCCTTGTACAATGCTTCTGCTATTTCTTCTGAAACTCCCACACTCTTTTGCTGCTTGTTTTTAATTGCGTTATATAGTCCCATCAATTTCAACCAATGCTGTTTCCCTATTGTCTCTATTATTGTCAAAACCATAATATCTCTTATTGTGCTGATGTAGATGTGTAGGAGGCACAGGCTGGGGTCCAGCAGGGCAGGTCACAGGCAAGGTTGCAGAGAGTAACCAAAGTCCACTCAAGTGTCAAGGAGTTCCAGGTAGCAAGTCTGGTCTAAGGTCACGGGTTCCAGAAAAGCCTGTTGTCAGGTCCAGTCCAGTCCGAGGTTCAAGGTTGCAAAGGTCTGGTAGCAGCAAGGTGGGTGGCTCAGTAGCAACATATACTTGCTGTGACATTAAATTATTTAGTCTCATAAAAGACAGATTTGTCTCAAACTCAGCATGAAGAGGCAGGCTGTTTCAGTTGTAAAAGAAAATCACTCCTTGTCAGTAATGATGAATAACTCCTTTAAAGTGTAGAAGATGAGGCTGGGCAGGCTTAATTTCCCTTAGCAATGAACCACAGCAACAAGCTTGTTGTTCCTCCTGTCTCTGGTGCGCTTTACCCTGGGTTATCACAAAGACTTCCACCTCTATGATAAAACCATCAGGGGAGACGCGACTTCGAGGACAAATGGATGATCTCCTCACTCTCCCTTTAAAGAGAGATTTCAATGGCTGGAGAGTGCCACCAGACCAGCTCTGATGACTGTGGTGTTGCTCTGCATTGCAGAGACATTGAGTCTGCCATGGTTCTTCACCAGAAGTCCAGGGTGGCATGGCACAGTGCATACTGACCCCTTTCTACATCCTAACTTGTCAGTTCTCCATAAGATATGAAATGTGCAGGCTATATGGTCTGCTCACGCTCATATAATTCCATAACAAAAGGGATCATGGTGAACAAGGAGACCAAGAGTACAACAAACATCATGTGAAACAATGCAGTAAATAATATAATGATAACAATAATACTCTTTGTATTCAATATATTTTAGAATAAATTCAGTAGGCCTATAGCCATAGTACAGTGTGCATATATATATATACTCCAACTGGTGTTAATTCTCACAAGCAAAGTCTCTTTGATTTTTTTCTGTTGACAGAATGAAGCAGTTGGCGTGCTCCTCTGGACTGTAAGTAAGTGGTTTCAGTTGAACTTCGTCAGGACTGCAAATAGACTGGAACCAAGATGTTCAAATATTATATAAAGAAGAACAGAAGCGTCTAATCGGATTAAACAGCTGCCTTGTTTCTTTTCAGCTTGGCAAAAGGTTCTGCCAGATCTAGAGCTCACTAGTGCGTTTGCTCCCCTCTCTAGGAGACTTTAGCATTAGACAGCTACTGTGGACTGTTCCATAGCAGGGCTCAGTTCATTCTTTCAGCCAGGATGGAAATTCATAGATTGTTCAGTTTGCCTCTACTTTTTCTCCTGCATATTCAAGTACAAGACTGTCACCAGAAGAACATTCATGGCTGTGTTCAGACGGGCAGTTTCATCTGTTGCCGTTGCTGTTCCCTTATGGATTTTTAAAGTGCACAATCAGACAGCAACATCTGTCTGTCGTGCTGCAGTCGTCTGAGTCCTGTTCCTTCCCCCTTTGTTGTGTGTTTCTTTGATACCTGAGAAAGTCTGGTCCTGTTGATTTGAGCTGCTTCAAAAATTGATTTCCTGCTGTCTGATCATTCTGTTGCACACCCAAGCCATCAGGCAGTTCTGACTGGTCTCTTGTTTTCCAGCTGCCATTTTGTTTTACTAGCAGGGCTCTTTTTGTAGCAGGAACTCCTTTGCATATTAGGCGACACACCCCTAATGTAGCCAATCTTCCAAGAGCTTACAGAGCTCTTCTTACAGGGGCTACTGTAAGCTCTTGGAGGATTGGCTACAAAAAAAGCCCTGTTAGTTAGCAAGGAGTGCATAACTGCATATATGAACTTCTCTCACACACACTCCTCCCCCCAGGGCTGCTAAAAACTTTGTTTTCCTTTTAAAAACTCTCAAAGAAAGACAGCTTTTTTCTGTCCTTTGGGGAAGGGGTAAACAGAAAAGATTAGCGGGAGGACAGCAGTGAACTCCATATTCCAGGAGTCTCAGCAAGTGCTTGTGCACATGCTCAGAAGGCAAACTTTTAAAAAAATGGCCGACAGCCCCATGAACTACATATTCTAGCAGGCTGACCAGTGCTTAAAAAAAATGGCCGATGGGCTGACTTCCTGCTTGCTGCCATCTGCTCACATAAAGGTGCTTTGAAGCACGCTAAAAGGGGTGAGTCTGATCAGGATTCTCTGTCACAAAATAATCTGTCTGAATTAGAGGCGGGGCAGCAGTGGATTGAAGTGCCCATCTGAACACAGCACATTACTGTAGAAGAATAGGAGTGCTTTAAGCGTAGGGGAAATAGAAAACTACATGTATAAAGAAGCCCTAATAACCCTTTCTAAATGCCCCTAGATGTAGGTATATCAGGCAAGGATGTATTTAGCCATTGCCTCCTTTCAAATCCCCTGTCAGTGTTCTGAATCCAGATTTACGTCACAGACAGAGGTCTGGAACAATGCAGACATAAATGCTGCTTGGGCAGGGGAATTTCAAAGGAAAATAGACAGGAAACTTCAAAGCATCTACTCATGCAGATACTTTGTAAAAAAAAGTGTTGATTTTGCTTCACTTGAACCCACCTTTCTCCATAGTGAGGAGCCAAAGTGACTTACACTCACTCTCTTCTCCTTCATTTTATCCTCAAAACAACCCTGTAAATTAGGTTAGACTGATATCATGTGACTGGCCCAAGGTCACCCAGCAGGCTTTCATGGCATGGATTCAGACCTAGGTCTCCCAGCTCCTAGTCTGTTACTCTGAACACTACACCACACTGGTGCTCTCATGGGCCTTCATTACACACAGTTGCAGGGTAACAAGTATGTAAGTTCTCAAATTCTCCTCCAGCTTTAAATAAAATAAAATTGCAATGGCAAGGGGGAGAGCAGCATGTGTTTGTTATGACCATGGATTTCTTGACAATTGCCAAACTACACCCAAAATTTAATGGTGCACTGTTTACATATGGGTTTACTTATATATTTACTTTCCACCTTGAAGAGGAAATCCTTTAATGGGCAATTATAAATTGCTTGTAATCTGCCCTCTGAAACAGTCTTGATTACTTACAATTGTTCCCAGGAAGCTCTATGCATGTAAAGGCAGATTTAATTCATCTTTTAAAAAGATAACTATCATTTTGGCTTATGGGAATGTTTGTATCTGTTTCAAAGTCTGATTCCATTCTCCGGAGGAGCCCTCCTGAGCTTGTTTTACTCTCATTCCCTGCAAATATGTTCCTGCCCAGTACAGATAATGAATCCGTGTTCGTAAATATTTTGATATACACTTCTTTTATAGAATGTTGCATTTGCAAATCAGTATTTTGTTTCTTTTGGCCTTGAATGTGTCAGTGGGCACAAATTTCTAAAAAGTCACGTTCACTGCACTTGACAACAAAGTTTCAAGCCATTCATGGATGCATGTTACATAAATCATATGCACTATTACATAATCAAAATAATCTCACGTGCATCTGTCATTTTATGTCAAATTACAGTGCAATCCTAAATGGAGTTACACCTTTCTAAATCCATTGACTTCAATGGATCTTGAAGGGTACTCATCTGATTCATCTCTATCCGAAGTGCAAGTATCAATGATACAACTTGTAATGGATTACAAGGGTTATAACAGCCAGTTCTTTGTTTGAATACCTAGTCCACATTGTTTTATTAGCTGTATGCATTTGAGACTCAGTAGTGAACACAATAGCTTATCTCTGCAGTCCATACCCACTGGAGATTCTTTTCCACTGTACTGAACAAAATTATCTGTCTGAATTCTTGCCTGGACTGTTGTCTTCAATTGTTGCCTGTTTTAGGATGTTTGTATGCATGCACTACCTCACATATTGGGAAGTGTGTGGAATCAAGCATATTATAGGTACAACATTCCAGAATAAGTTCCTCACAATCAGGGACTCAATTAAATCCTTTAGTATACACATACGGTGGGGTAAAATTATAAAGTGAATTTTCTGGCAGCTTAGGGTGGATCTGAAATACTCTTGTACATACTGAGCTTTGGAATTTGCTCCTTCATTTGGGACATTGGGGCTAAACTACACATTACACGTTACACGAGTTTGCCACAGGGCCTTGCAGCCATACCATAGCTGCAAGTCCCTGGTAGCAAATCCTGTGTAAGAGCTCTGCATGGCCCCCATCTGGATTGGGACCACAGTACGGGGGAGGGAGTGTTATTTGTTTTATCAGAAGACTGTCTATGCTCTTGATGGGGCCAACAATAATCCCCCTGACTGTTTCAGCTCCCCAAAATTGTGGGGGGGGGGAGAAAGGAGCTCCTCCTCTTCACGTGCCATTGTCCCGAACTGAATTAGGCCCCTTCTGTACTTTTACAAAGGAGTCACCACCAGGGACTCACAGCTGCCATGGCTGCCAGTCCCCATCAACAGCTCATGTAAAGATTCATGTGTTGTTTGGGTAAGACCTAGGGTTGCCAAGTCGTTTTCGCCCCGCGGCGGGGGGCTCCCGGATGGCATCTGTCACGTGCACGCTCGCGTAGCACATGCGCACCGCATGCACGTTACCTGGAGGTGACGTGATGATGCCGGGCACGCTGGGGGCATCCCACAGCCATCTGAGGGGGAAACATAGAGTGCACGCCGGGGTGGGTTTTTCCCTGGGGCCCGATTCCGCGGCGGCAGAAATTGGGCCTCCAAAGCGGGGGGAAATCTGCCCCCCGGGAGGACTTGGCAGCCCTAGTAAGACCAAAAGGAAAAAGAATGCAGACACAGTGGTGCCTTCAGTTTTATCCCATTAATTTTATTTCACTGTCCCCACAGTCTTTGAGAATTTAAAAAAGTACAGTAAACTTAAATTTTTACTCATGTTGATGTATTTTAACACTGACTACACTGTCATGAACCCTTGGCATGATTATCAGCAGTGGAAGATACTATCTTGTTATTGTAAGCCACTTTGAACTATGGACATGATCCAGCCAAATCCCATTGTTTAACATGTTCTTAACTCTCCAACTGAATCACTGAGACTTCCAGTGCCATCTTGAGCAGGTCTGTTCAGAATCCTACTGAAATGGGGCTTACTACCAGGAAAGTATTCTTAGGATTGCACTGTTAATACTGGTATATTTCTGAACAATTAGAAAACTGAATATATAAACTGTATAATTGCCTGAAATTTGCCGGGAATATTAGACGGCTGCACCTTGAAATTATGTATTTAATATTATTTAGAAAACTATTGGGTCCACTATACTATCCAACACTGGAGAAACATAGGAGCATCATACTTTTTGTCAGGAGTTAAAAAACATAAATCTAGTGCAAGGTTTGGACTTGTGTCTCTTTCTGCCCTTGTTACATGTGGAAAAGTTTTAACGAGTTTCTCCTCCCCCTGCAGTGTGAAACTTTCCAATAATGTTCATAATGTTACTCCTGATCTCTGATAAGAAAGATAAGTATCATTATCCCAATTGCACTGAGGCACAGAGAGGTGTGAGTGAGAACATATTCCTGTAAAATTGCTACATTGGTGCCAAATACTGATGTCTTTTGTGGGAAATTGCAGGGAATTTGTCTAGGAATATTTTATTCTATACTCTTTATCACATACTGTAGAGCTCTCTAACTTCAAGTCACTAATGCATTAAAATGGATAGAAATGTATTACAGGCAAAATAGGCTCCAGCAAAGCAGCAGTTAGATGTCTCTCTCTACAGCTGCAAGAGGTAGTAAAATTTGAGGCCTGAATATATAGCAGAGCACTGGGTTTGTATCTGGATGAAGCTAAACTGTCCCTTCTCGTGTTACTTTGGTAGCTCAGAAGCAGCTGCGATGCCATTGTTTTCCTTGATCACTTTGTAGGAAAAGCTGTATCAAGCCTGAAGATTGGTCTGAAAACATCATTTGGTCTGGAGGCATTTTCCTCTGAAGTCTTATGTATATGGACTTAGCGGGTGAAGGAAATGCATACTGCAACTGCTCCGTGCTTATTTTAATTTTTTCTTAATTCATGTGCCCTAGGGAAGAGCCCTGTGAGCCTTGGCACAAATTAAGCCCTGGTGCCATGAAAATAACACTAGAAGCTCCAGTCCATGGTTGAGAAACTATATTATACCTTCTCTCTCTGCCTGCATTGTTCCAGATTCTGGGTGGACTCCAATATGGGTTGGAGTCACATGGGTTCTTCCCATACAAGAGTTTTGGTTATGTGCAGGTCCTGTGTTGTGGCTGCTCCCTGCACATCAGAAAGGCTATACAGCCTCGTCTTAGAAAATTGTTGAAACTAGGGGCAGCACCGGGGAGGGGGGGCAGTGGGGGCAGTGCAACCCCAAATGTCATTGCTGGACACATCATTACTCGAAGGAAGGTCAAGTTTCTCATGTACAAGAGTATCCACATGTTATTGATGTAAGCTTTTGATGATTCACCTGCAGCTCTTAAGCCAACAAAAGGGTTTTTGGGGTTTTTTTTTTTTTGCAGATACGATGGACATATACTTCAAGATGCCAGCAGGCCAGTGGCAATCTTGAAAAGGGGAATTGCTAAGAGTGTGGGTAGATTAGAGACTGCATTGATTTTTCTGAATCCTTGATATCAACCAGGCTAGAATTTGTTGCTTTGTTTGATTAAGTCCCATCAAGCAAGAAGGCAAAGCTTGGCCCTCCTGCAGTGTGTTGACATGATATGCTGAAATTACTGACCATTTGACTTCTAAATTGCCATGCAAAGCTATGTCCTTTGATCTCCGATGCAAACCTGCCCTCAATGTTCCTCCTCAAGCAATAATCTTTCAGTTCCACAGCTTTCCCACTTTTCGGTCTAGTACCAGTCTTTTGATGTTCAAAGGATCCCATGCCATCCAAAGTGGGATGGAAGCATGCTAACTGGCCAGGCTTTAGAGTAAGTTTTAGATTTCACAGAGACCTTGGTTTTGTTTCTCTCTTCTAGCTGCGATAGACCGATCTTCTCTGCTTTAAGAGATTGTCCTGTTCTCCATGTTTTTCAGATTTGCATCTAAAGGTAGCTTCTGCTCCAAATTGGAGTTGTTTCTGTTAATTTTTGCTAGATTGTTGCTTTGATATGTGATTCTGTTTGGGTTTGTTTAGGAATATGCTATGTAATGTTGTCTTCGCTTTGGTCTAGAATAATAAGCATTCCTTTGAACTAATGCCTTCCCCTTTACGTTTTTTCTGTGGTTTAGTTAGGAAGTTCTGTTTTGTTTTGAGAATTCTTTTGGAAATTCACAGAAATGTTCTTTATTCTTTCTGGACTAACCTGCATCTCTAAACCTCCTATTTGGTGGATTATAAGATCTGTCTTTTCTTTTTGGTCCACATTCTTGTATAAACTGTTACTTACTTCTGGGTGATCCCCCACCCCCGAATAAATGTAAAAGTAATGAAAAATATAGAGTATGCTAAAACTAGGTGTGGTTGGTCTGGGGAAATCTTAAGATTGGATTTTTGGAAGCCAGTTCCTGCAAGAGTTTCTTTATCAATAACGATATTAGCTATTTAATATCCTGCCTGTTGTATATATTGTCCCAACATATTTTGATATTGTATTAAAATAGAATGGGCAGGCAACAGATGATTGTTAGGAGATCTTATATCATTTTTTGCATTTTCTTGGCTGATGCACCTGGCTATCAGCGTAATTTATAATGACTTCCCTGATTTTCTTGACCCCTCAGAGCATTAGGGCAGGAAAGTGGAAAATACATACAGAGAAAGCTTATGAATGTTTACTCTTCAGTCAATCCCACTGCAATCATGCCTCTTATTCCTTTTATTATATATTACAAAGGCAATGGATTGCAATAAAAAGCACCCAGCTTCATTTTCTGGACCTTCATCTTGTGGATCTTTAGAGTACTATTTCACAAAATCAGCAAAAATAAGGAAAAGGTCTGATGTCATGGAAACCCAAAGAGTAAATGAATGGATAGAAAACAGTAAGAGTCCAAGTAGCACCTTAAAGACTAACAAAATTTGTGGTAGGGTATGAGCTTTCGTGAGTCACTGCTCACTTCTTCAGATACATGGCTAGCTGCAATGTGTGTGTAATTAGTGCTGTATGTTTGTCTTCCCTATCCCCACAAATATTGTTAGTCCAACTGTCTCAAGAGTAACTGTAAATTGCTCTGAGCCTGCAGGTATGTGGGGAAGAGTGATCAATAAATCAAAAGCATCATTATTATTATTATTATTATTATTATTATTATTATTATTATTATGATTATTATGATTATTATTAGCATTAGCATTATCAGCATTATGAATTATTATGAATTATTATTATTATAATTTGAAGAAGTGAGCAGTGACTCATGAAAGCTCACACCCTGCCACACATTTTGTTAGTCTTTAAGGTGCTACTTGGACTCTTACTCTTTTCTGCTGCTACAGACACACTAATGGGGTAAACATCATAAATGAATGGGGTTAGTGCTTTCAGTCCCAGGTGCTGTTACTTTCTTGATCCAGAAAAACTCAGACCATTTGTAAGACATTATAGTAGTGACATAAATGGCTTTGAAGCAGAACTCAGACTTTCCCCAAAGGTTCTAGAGAGGTATGAACAAGCAAGACAAAAATTGATACAACCAATCAAATGTTTACTCTTGTTGAAGAAGTACAACTGTGGCTGTGGTCACACTGTAGACTTGGCGCAGTCTGGGTATACCTCTAATTGCGGCAGTTTAAATTGTTGTGGGAAGGTTTGACCAGCTAGCATGCCCTGAGGCGGTTTCCCCACATGATCAGCTGGTGGTCAGGTATCCACATTACTGCAGCACCTCAATCACGAAGTGCGCTGCCTGGTCAGTTTAAAAAAAACTAACAGGCGGGCACATGCACATATGTGCTTATGCGCATGTTAGCAGCTAATTAAAAAAATGGCAGAAATTGATCTAATGGTTCAGACTTCCCATCTGGCTTCAGTCCACAATAGGGGAGTGCAGATGTCCAGAAATGCGGAGTGGAAACACCGGAATCCATAAATACTGGACTTTCCCCGGTGCCTGGTTGCTTTCAAAGCAGGGCAAAGTGGGGTGCTGATGACGGGGGCATGGAAGGGAGATATTGTTGTCTGATCATGCTCCTTAAATCTGCAAAGGCAATGCAACAGTATTAGCACAAACTGGTAAAGATACAGCCTGTCTTTAAGTGAACTCCACAGACTGTGTGCCGTAGCGCTCACAATACCTCCATCAAGTGCTGGATATGAAAGGGCATTTTCAAGTCTGTGACAAATTAAGTCCTATTTAAGGAACAGTATTACCACCCAGGAACCCAAATGTGAAATAGTCTGCATCTGTTGAAGCTTTGACCAGAAACTTTATCATAGGAATGTTACTGTATTTTATTCAGGGGTCATTTCATAGAAAAAGAGCTAGGGGAACTCATTAGCAGAACCCATTAGCATATGCCACACCCCCTGACATCAGGGGCCCGGCGGTGGACCTGCAAGGCCAGCGGGAGTGCGAGGACGCCCCGCCAAGGCCCTCCCTGGCCCCAGGCAGGCAGGGGTGGGGAGAGGCAGGGAGGAAGCAACTTACCCTCCCTCTTCTCCTGCCTCCTCCTGGCTGAATGAGGGCTGGAAGCGGGGTGGCCGGAAGCAGGGGGCGGGGCTTCATCTTGTGCCCCGCCCCCTGCACCTCACCCAGGGGAACTGCATTCCCCCACGTTCCCCCCCCCAAATGACCTCTGATTTTATTAAGGTTTTTAATTATTTTTAATTCTTTGTATATTGTGTATTCTTTATTGTATCTGATGGAACCTGCCCTAAGCCTGTTATGCGGGGAGGGCAGAATACAAATCCAATAAAATAAAATAAATTAAATAAACGAACAGCTAAGTAGCATTGCCTTACTGGCAACTGAATAAAATGGCAAAAACCCTTGACCTTGAAACTGTAGTCAAACATTCCGCAGAACTGCATAAAAATGATGCATTCAGCTCCTTTAGATCTGCATACCATCCTTTCTCTCTCAGTACATGACAATCCAAACAGTGAGAGAAGGCTATTTGGATACACAAGATAAAAACAACAACATGGATTAGGTTTCTTTTGTGTACAGGGACCAGGTGTCTTAGTTTGCTCTTACTTCCCTTACAGTTAGAGAGTTCTGCCTGCATTGCTTCAATAAGTAGCCATTTTCTAGAGAATGTTTTGTTTAATGTGTTTACCATGGAATGTTTACGTAGCAACTTAATACTTGTTTGAAACCTCTTTTCCATACTGTAATCTGAATTTGATTAATATATCCCATATAAAACGAATATGGCTTATCAATGTGATTTATTTCAGAGAAAACATATTTAGCATTGCACTTTTGCCATGAAATGTACTTTATTTCTCTTTCTGAAATCTCTTTACGTCTTTGTTAAACTTGCCCACCCAGAAATATATTTTGCCCCTTTGGTGCCTTCCCAGAATTATTTTTTCTGGTGCCACCACTGTCTGAAACTCATTTTGGGGAACTTGTGGGGCTGGTCGAGGAAACCTGGTTGGCACTCAGATGAAGGGGTAAAGAGAAGGGGTAAGGAAAATGGAGGTGTGATGGCAACAACCTGCTGGCAAGTGTGGAGTCTTACAGTGCAGTACTAAGTACACTTATACCTTTCTAAACTCATCTTAGGTTAGCACTGTTCATGTCTTTTTATTGCCCTGTATTTTTTGGTTTGTGTATCTCTCATTAGGGAGACCAAGTGATTATAATCTTATTTTAGAATATGATCATGTCCAACTTTTCCTATATTTTAAAAAAGAACACTGCTGTTCTTGTTTTGAATCTGGATCAATATCTTGATCTTAAATAGTTGCAGATTACTTGCTGTTCTCCAGTGTACAACAGGGATTACATCACTCAGGTCACTCTGAGGGCTACTTATATTTTTATTAACTGAAGAAAACCAGATTATATTGACTATATAAAAATATTTTTTAACCATTTTACTTTGTAATTTTCTTTTTAAACCATTATATTTTGTCTCCCAAACCCATAACAAGTGCATTCTCTGAACCTTCACAGGTCTCTCTGAACTTTTTGTATCTCAGTTAATCCCCCTGTTCTCTTCCTTTGTGCCACCATCTTTAAAATATGCTCCCATTTTCTATTTGCTTTGCCTAGGTCTCTGTATCCCCCTTTCCCTCTCTTTATTTTCTTCTGTTTATCACCATGGGACACTCTCATACCTCCATGCCTCAGTTTTCCTTTTTTATTCCTTTCTGTAACTTCACTTCATTTGCCTCAACTGCCTTTTTTCTACTGTTCCCCAAGGGATTTAGTGGCCACCAGGGGTCGTTTCGTAGAAAAAGAGCTAGGGGAACTCATTAGAATAACTCATTAGCATATGCCACACCCCCTGACATCACCGGAAGTGTGTCATAAGGCCACACACCCCGCCCCCAACGATCCTGACCACTGCTGGCCTTGTAGCTCCACTGCTGAGCCCCACGAGGGGCCCGGCGGTGGACCTGCAAGGCCGGCGGGAGTGCAAGGAAGCCCCGCAAAGGCCCTCCCTGGCTCCAGGCAGGCAGGGGTGGGGAGAGGCAGGGAGGAAGCAACTTACCCTCCCTCTTCTCCTGCCTCCTCCTGGCTGAATGAGGGCCGGAAGCGGGGCGGCCGGAAGCGGGGGGCGGGGCTTCGTCATGTGCCCCACCCCCCGTACCTCACCCGGGGGAACTGCGTTCCACCGCGTTCCCCCCCGAAATGACCTCTGGTGGCCACCACACACACCCTTTCATTGTTCCACCAATTCACACTAGTGAAGGGCTCTCTGTCAGAAGTGTGATGATTAGCATGGCTGATTGGCAGAAAAGACTGGTGCCATCTCAATTGTTCCCTATGGGGTGCACTGAAGTTCAGTGCAGGGATTTTCATCCCCAGCTCACAGGTCTGAGGAGTGCGTGGCCCTGCCCTCCCACTAATCAACTTGCCTGGCTCACTGGCTGGTCAATTGTTTTGGAGGGAGGTCCAGCGCCTGGCTGCAGGCCCTATAAAGGGAGGTGCTTGTGAGGGCCCAGCCCTTCTTCCTATTTCAGTACTTCAGGAAAAGCCCTCTTGGTGTGCGAGCTGGGACTTACTGGAGCTGCCGCTGCCCAAGAAGTTCTGCTGCCCTGCCCGCTGCCTCTGGTGAGTCTCCCCCTCATCTCTCTCTGCCAGGGAGGGAAGTCAGGAGGGCCCGTGCCAGGCTTCATGTTTCTCTCCCACCATGGGCCTTAAAATTAAATGTGGTGTGAGGCTATTCAAAGGCAGGGGGAAGGAACTGGGCTCCGCATGGTAGCTGATTGGTGGATGGCTGACCTGCTGCCTCATTGTGGGGTGGCTTGGTGCATCCTTGAAATTTTTTTGCAGAGGAAAAGGGGGGTAAGGAGCACACCTCTTTGGGACAGCACACTCATCAGCCTGCAGCCTTGCAGACTTACCTTCCTTTCCTTTCTTTCTTTGTTCTTTCTCTCCCCCACCAAGCCCCATCTGCTTAATCTCAGCCTCCCCTCCTCACAGATAAAAAAGTTCTTTTACACCCTCCTGTTCCTATTTCTCTCACTTTCTTTCCACCTATCTCTCTTTCTCTCTTTCCACCTCTCTTTTTCTTCCTTTCACCCTTTTTTCTTTCCACCTCTCATTCCTTCCTTCCTAGGCTTGCCAAGCCCCGCTGGGGGAGGGGGAACCCCCGATTTACAAGCCCCTTACCTGCTTTTTTAAAATTTGGGCCCGGGGGGAAAAATGGCAACCGGGAATTGCAGCTCTAGCATTTAAGTCCTGGAGTTACTAGTTACCTACTGGGTATCTGAAATGGGACAGACATAGGATAGGTGTTTTTCAAGAATGCTGAGGCAGTTTTCCTCCAGTATAGATATTTCCTCCATACTATATAATACCTTTTACCAGCTTTTATTATTATGGCAGATACATTTGTCTGTTTGTAAACAGTTTTAATGTCAGCCTGCTCACAATTTGAAAGCTAGCACAATTTTTTGACTCATGGGGTAAAATTTCTGCTCATGAGACTACAAGCCTTAGAGGGAACACTGGCCATCTCTACCATGGACCTCTTCATGAAGGAAAATCAAAGCAGATATAATTATGCAGGCATCCTCCCATTCTTCACTGCTGATAGACTTGGGCAGGCCTTAGTTCCCACAATGATATAGAAAACAACAACACACAATGGCATTTGAATCCCCTCTGGGACTAGGGTAGGCTTCATATACTGTGCTGTTATAGATAACTAGCAGTAAAGCCCGTTGTGAAAGCAATACAACGAGATCTAGAAAGAGGCTCTGGGGGAGTGCTCTGGCTTTGGGCAAACAGTGTCAATTTGCTGTGGTGACCTCAGCAGGGTATAATGACAGAGTCCACTGTTTTCTCCAGAGGAACTGATCTCTGCTACCTGAAGAGCAGTTGTAATTGTGAGTGATCTGTAGCCCTCACCTGGAGATTGGCAGCAATTGTTACCGAGGACAAAGTGGCTGGTTTGGAGGGTGTAGTCTATGGCATTCTACCTGTCTGAGGTCCCACCCCTCTGCAAACCCCACCCTCTCCAGGCTCCACCCCTCAAATCCCCAGGAATTTGTCAGCATGTAGTTGGCAACCCCATCTCTTTCCCAGCTAACCACCAACCTACCATTATCTGCCCCTTTGACTTCAGCTGACTTCTGCCCTCCCTTCTGCAGAGCAGTTGTAATTCTGAGTGCTCTCCAGCCCTCACCTGGAGATTGGCAACAATGGTTCCCTATGTGGGATTGACTGGTTTGGAGGGTGGAGTCTATGGCAGTGTACCTGCCTGAGGTCCCACCCCTCCTCAAACCTCACCCTCTTCAGGCTCCATCCCTCAAATCTCCAGGAATTTCCCATCTGGAGTTGGCAACCCTATCAGGACTGGCCCCAATGTGTTTTCTCCCAAAGGCCAAAGTAGGTGACAGGACCAAGCTTAGTTGCCTACCAACAGGCACTGAGGGGAATGTAGGGTTGCCAGCTCTAAGGAGGGAAATACCTGGAGGTTTGGGGGGTGGATTCTGTAGAGGGCCGGGCGAGGAAAGTGTGCTGCACAGCAGGGGGTTGAAGAGAATGGTTTGATGGGTGCTGGGCCAAGATTGGCAACGATAGTTCCCCAGCAGCAAATAGCTGGGTTGGTGGGTGGAGTCTATGGCACTGTAACCTCTCTGTGGTCCCCATCTCCCCAGGCAGCTTTTAAAACATGATCCTGGGACCTACACACCACCAGACATTCCAACTGCCTTGCGGGGGGGGGGGGTATGAGGTGTGGAATGGAGTGAAGTCCAATCAGCTTCCATGTGCAAAAGACCTTGAAGGTTCCATATGCAACTGACATTCCAACTGCCTTGCGGGGAGGGGGGTGAGTTTGAGGTGTGGAATGCAGTGAAGTCCAATCAGCTTCCATATGCAAAAGACCTTGAAACACTGGGCGGGACTGCACAAAGCAGCCAGTCAACCCAGCCAGCGTCTTCTGACTGACAGTTCAAGCGTCCATACACTAAAGGAGTGCATTTTAGAACTTTGGCACCCACTATTCAATTATATATAAGGAGAGATGCAGAGTAAGTAAAAATCACTTCAGAGAAAGATGGAAAATGGTCCATCATGACTATCCTTAAAAGTGAAATCTGAGGTTTAAAAATCAGAGCTGAAGAAATTATAAGGTAAAGGTTTCTTTTGCTCGAAAGCCAGTTAAATCCGACTCTAGGGATGCGGTGCTCATCTCCGTTTCCAAGCCGAAGAGCCAGCGCTGTCCGAAGACATTTCTGTGTTCATGTAGCTGGGCTGACTAGACGCTGAGGCGCACAGAACGCTGTTACCTTCCCACCGAAACGGTTCCTATTTATCTACTTGCAATTTCTTGCTTTCGAACTGCTAGGTTGGCAGGAGCTGGGGCCAGAGATGGGAGCTCACTCCATCATGTGGCACTAGGGTCTCAAAATTATGAACTACCGACCTTCTGGTCTGCAGTTCAGCGTCTTAACCACTTGAGCTACCGCAGCCCCATATATATGCCTCAGAACTACAGTTTAGCAAGCAGTGTTATTCAGATACAGGCAACTATGCAAAGATCTAGACGCTATCTGCAAAGGCCTGAGGGTACTCAGTAGGTTTGCAAATGGCATTCTTCCCATGCTACTTTTAATATGCTCGTAATTTTTGAATGATTAAGAGTGTTGGCTAAATCAGTGAGAAATATCAGTTTTTCCTTCCAGACTCTTCTGCTGATGGAAGAGTTGATACTGATCCCAAAAGATACAAATAACCTTGAAATATGATTAAGTACCTTCAGAAGCCAGTGTTAACTTCTCTATCTTTGGTGAGAATAGGGCACATTCCAACAATATGAAATCAATCCGGATTTGTTTGAATATAGCTCAGAACACTGTTCTGCCATCTGCTTGTGTTAGTAAAAGCAGTACATTGTGGTAGTGTAGTAGTCATACAAGCAGTAGCAAAAACATTTGTGATTGGGGATTTCTACATCCTGACTACTAACATGTACATGGAAGTTAGTGATGTTGTAACCTCCAGTACGCTGTCCCTGTTTGACACCGCTCACATGAATCAACAGCTCAATCACAGTTTCAAGCCATTTTGTAAACGAACCAGATAACTACTGAAATCGTGTTTATCAAATTTAAATTTTAGCATTTAGTATACTCAGAATCTTAGTATTGTTAAGGCTTTCTCATACATTATTTATTAAAATATCCCCCCACTTCTTAATGACACTTTAAGGTGCCTAACAATAAAACACATTAAAAACTCAGTTATGGAATAATAAAAACAGACTGATTAGTCTGGTGTCAACGTTCACCTCAAACCATTACAGGTTCTGATTCGACCAATTAGTTTATTTGGCAAAACCCCAAAATATCTTCCCTCCTAAATGACAACTGAGAAGGAGCCATTTTAGGTTTACTGCTTATCCTTGGAGCACCCCCCCCCAAAGGCCTTGTCATGTCTTGCCACTCTGTTTCTTATAGTGGAAGCACATGTAGCAAAGGCTCTGAAGGTTGTCCCAGAACAGGGACGCTCATATGAGAAGAGAGAGTCCTTGAGATAAGCTGTGCCCAGGAAATGTACTGTCAATCCTATCACTTAGAAGTGGGCCAGGAAGGCAACATGGAGCTAAAGTAGATGTTTAGGAACTGGCGTAATATGAGGCTAAACTCTGCTGCCAACTTGACAGCTACATTCTGGACCAACTATCATTTCCCAGACACTTTTTAAAAGGCAATCCTACATGAATTGCACTGCTGTTATCTAAACTGATGTCATCAGAGCATGAATAGATGTGGCCCGGCCAAATCAATCTTGTAAAGGAAAAGGTACAACTGGTACACCTTTCACAGCTTGTTAACAGTACTCTGGCTAACTTCTGTCTCTTGGATATCTGAAGACAGCACCAAATCCAAGATCACTCACAAAGTTTGAACATGCATCTTGAAGGACAGTGTAACCAGGGGTCATTTCGTAGAAAAAAAGCTAGGGGAACTCATTAGCATAACTCATTAGCATATGCCACACCCCCTGATATCACCGGAAGTGTGTCATAAGGCCACACTCCCTGACATCACCGGAAATGTGTCATAAGGCCACACACCCTGCCCCCAACGGTCCCGGCCGCCACCGCCAACCTTGCAGCTCCACTGCCGAGCCCCATGAGGGACCCGGCGGTGGACCTGCAAGGCCGGCGGGAGTGCAAAAAAGCCCCGCGAAGGCCCTCCCTGGCCCCAGGCAGGCAGGGGTGGGGAGAGGCAGGGAGGAAGCAACTTACCCTCCCTCTTCTCCTGCCTCCTCCTAGCTGAATGAGGGCCGGAAGCGGGGCGGCTGGAAGCAGGGGGCAGGGCTTCGTCATGTGCCCCGCCCCCCGTACCTCACCCGGGGGAACTGCGTTCCCCCGCGTTCCCCCCGAAATGACTTCTGAGTGTAACACTGAACAACGCAGGTAGGTCACCTAACTGTTGATCAGTTATGTTTCCAGCCAACAGTAATCTCAGTATTACAGGAATGTTTACAACTGTTATGTAAGTTTGGCCCTATTGTTTCTGCAATGTAGATCAGGGGAGTTCAGGCTGACAGGTTAGTGGCTTACCAAAGACCACCTACCAAGTTCATGACTAAGGTAAGAACTGGAGAAAAGCTTTCTGTGCATGCAGCTAGCAGTTTTAGCTACTATGCTATTGGCAAGTGCATTTCAACCAATACATCCTTCTTATACAAACTTGTCCTGGAATATGGATTGTTTCCTAGTGTGTTTTCACACGGCCACAGGTGGTGAAACCAGAATGGCTTATCAGTTTATTCACCAGAAATCTCCACAGAGAGGAGAGCTCAGAGAGAACAGCGTTGTATTGAGCTGACCTGGAAATGGATTAGGCTATTTAGAGCTTATCAGAGTTAATGAGGACAATAGCTTGATAGGCACTGTCTATTGCACTGTGAAATGGTTCACCTGAATGTGAACCACAAAGGATAAATAATAGCAGTCTGCTTATACCTACACCTGCTACCAACTTAAAGTAACGACTGATATCTGTACTCCAAAATCGCAGGCAGAAGAAAGAAGGACAATTCTTCTATGATTGCTTTGATAGTGGAGGCAGGTTAATTCTGCTGAACAGAATTAAAACATCCACAGTGAGAGGAGGGAAATGATCTGGCTTGGACAAACTGTGTACTTTATCCAGGCCAAATCCTTTTCCATCCACAATTGTTTTGGTGGGAGAGGAAGGCTTATTCTGCTCACTCCCCTGTACCCACAAGGTGATTAAAAACACACAGAGAGAACAAATATGTTTTCAATCAAGTGCAGTAAAGGGTTTGCTTTGTCAAAGCCCAACTCTCTGTCTTGGAAGGCTGAGTTTATAACGACTGTGCACTGCCTTCTCTGGTGGTATGCAGAAAGTGCACAACAGTGGCAGATTGAGAGGTTATTCCAATTTTCCCCTGTGGGTAGACAGAGACCTCTACATATTCCTTCACTTTTGTGGCTTTACTGTCCATATGTAGGAGCTAAAGTGAAATGAAACAGATATACATTAGAAGGGAGGGTCCAATGTTCCTCTTGCAGGAAGTTAGAAGATACTACCATCTTGTCAGAACATATACTTTCATATTTCCTGACTCTCGACAACCTCAGGCTCATCTTTGCCTTCTACTCTCTGTCACCTCTGCAAACCCTTCCCCAGTCCATCAATTCTTCAATATAACCCAGAAAAATAAATTCCTGCGTATCTTTAACTTCCAGTGCCTTCAGTATTGTACTAAGCTTCAGCTTCTCCCTTAAGGTTTCCTTTCCATACTCATATGCTGATGTCCTAGCACCGAACAGTTGCCGGGATGTCATAACTGATAGAGTTGACCATATTACCATATTAATAATAGATGGTCCATTCTAGATACCATGCAGAAAATGGGAGATACAGTAGGTATGGAGAAGAAAAGCTTTGAAAGGAAACCTAGGATTCTGATGATCTGAGGACCACTTGAGAAGATATGTGCTGGCAGGGCTTTTTTTGTAGAAAAAGCCCAACAGGAACTCATTAGCATAATAGGCCACACCCAACAGCAGAAACTCATCAGCACATTAGGCCACACCCCCATGTTACCAGAAGTGTGGTTATCCAGCCACACCCACCTTTTGCTTCTTATTCTGTTTACCTTGTTTGTTGTCCAAACCCAGGACTTTTTTGTAGCAGGAACTCCTTTGCATGTTAGGCCACACACCCCTAATGTAGCCACTCCTAATGAGTTTCTGCTGTTGGGTGTGGCCTATTATGCTAATATGTTCCTGCTGGGTGTGGCCAACTTGGAAGCCAGCCAGAACTCCGTTCCCGTGCGTTCCTGCCCAAAAATAGCCCTGTGTGCTGGGTCTCAGTCTAGGCACTGAGCAGAACAGAGGTGGCGGTCACTATGACCGATCTGTAGCAGGCCTGGAGCTTGGCTTTCCCTTTTGCAAGTAAGGTTCCAGCTCAAACTTTCCCTTCTTTCTGCAAAACAACAACAACAACCCCCCCCCCCAATCTTTAACATTTAATCAAATGCCAAGCCTAACAACTGATCTCTAGAACCCTGGGTTAAAGAATATGCATTCAAAGTATGGATTCAGAAACAACTGCTCAAAAACCTAGTGCTTGCCATAATATTTTATTTGTACCTTGGTTAACACTTTCTGTTTGCTGGCACACAGGTATGTATGTGTGTGAGTTGAGGATTATGGTGAAATGTAAAGGGCCAAATGAGAATGCTGTCAAAGCCTACTGAGGCCCCTGCCACACGGCAGGGGAAAACTCACTCAAAGCGCGGCTTCTAAAAGCCGCACCAAAGTTGAGACGCCGCGGTGGGATCCCACGGAACCCCTGAGCCGCGGCGCCTTTTCTCCCCGGCACGATCAGATGCCGGGGAGAAAGCTACGGTGGGAAGGGGAGGCTGGCAAACTGCGCATGCTCACACATGCGCAGTTCGGCCAGGGGGCGGGGATGCACCGGCGCAAGGATGCGCCGGCGATCCCACGGCCGGGCTTGGGGCGCGCACTTCTCGGACGAACCACCAAGGTAGGTGGTCCTTTTTTGGTGCGGGGTTTTGGGTAGAAGGGGCGGATCGGGGACGCAAGCACCACGATTCCCAGATGTTGCTGTGATATCGTGCACGTTTGCTGCGTCCCCGTTCCGTCCCTCTACCGGCCCAAAACCTCTCGTGTGACCGGGGCCTGAAATAAAAAGATATATTAATTGTTCTAGATCATCGGCTGCAAACCAAAATCTAAGAACATTATACATCTCTAAATTTCATTGAACTTCTTCCCCTGCTCCCAATAATTTGTTTTGGAACAGACAATTCAAAGACTTTTGAATGGCAATGCCACTGTCTTTCCCAGTGACTGCAGTTACTTCAAATAGCCACAAATCTCCTTTACAAAAACAAACGTAAGTCCAAATCAGTGCCAAAGAGGTATGCTATCAATACATCTGGGTTCATTGCTTATGCTGGTGGAATTACATATATTACAAGAGACTGAATGGAAGCCCCACGTTGAGTTTTTCCTCATCACAACATTTAGGAAGACTTTCTGATACCAGGATGCCAGAGAAGCCAAAGCTCTAAGTTTATCATATTTCCAACCTCAGGGACAAATAAAATCTCTTCCCCCCCCCCCCAAATTCAAGAGTTTCTTGTATGCCGTGATGCTTACATGGCATTTTTGCATCAGCAGGCTTTCATGATCAGAGTAGGGAAATGATCACAGTTCCGTCCGTTTGCACAAGGAGATGCTACCTTTGCTATAGAGGATGCAGATTTGGGGGGGGGGGCTTAATATATGCACTGAAGCCTTCCAATCTGTGTGGAATGGCATGACTAGAGCACATTTATTGCATATTTTATTTCTCTTTTCTGCTATGCAATGGCGAAGTACTATATATATTGACAGCACTGTACAAATAGTAATAATGGCTCTTCTAAAGGTCAAATTATATGTCATGCTGGGGTCTTGTTAATTACAAGCAGCTATGGGTTGCCCCAGTTTTTATGGAGGTTGAGACATGGAGGGGAGGGGAATTTAATTGTTTCTCCTGTGCCACTTTCCTGATGCAAAACACACACGCAAACACAGATGATATCTGAACTACTGGAGAAGATATACACACACCCTGTTGGTACATTCCATATGTAACAAGAGAGAGGTACAACATGTACTAAATTGGCACAGATCACAGTTCTCATTGGCTACAAAAAATAACTTCAGAACATCCAGTGTGATAACTGCAGGAAGCCATGGTGCTCTGAGTCCTGTGTCATCCTGTTTATGAAAAGAGACATTAATTTTAATGCCTACCAATTGTTTTCTTAAAACCCATTTTAAACAGACACACACAAACGTTACACTTTGCAGTTCCTATTTGCATAGGCATCTGGCAACAATTTGTCCAAAATAAATGCGCAATGAAGCCTAAATGTATAAAAGCAAGGCACCAGATTAGAAAAGTGACATATAAAAACAGTGAAAAGGGATATGTATGCATGGAGTCTGAAACAGAGTGGTGTTTATTAATAAAGAGCGACATGCATACAGTGCTGGCTGCAAGAAAGCAAAATGCTCCCACAGAGCGTGTGTGAGTTTCCCATGGAATTTCATTTAATCCCATTTATGATTTAATTATATGGCAGAGTTGAAGGGTACCCGTCCCTCCTCCATAGGAGCCCTTCACTTTTTAATGCATGGCTCTGTGTCATGGGGTGCAATGAGAAGGGAGAAAGAGAGAATTTGCATGAACAGCATCCTATGTTTAATGAGCTCAGCTTCACCACTGTACAGAAATGTATGCAGCAAACACTTTGGAAGGCTATTATGGCATCATTCGTTCTGCTCAAGGCATGAGAATGGGGAAGCCAGACAATGGACAAGACTGATGGAGAAGTCTTTGCTATATTTATTTGCAGGGGGGAAATGTAGTTAAAGATGGGATGTAGCAATTGTGTGCATTTTCTAGATGTATAATTAGGTATTAAATTTAAGTCCATATTTTTATTCCTTTAGTACTATGCCTCTTACTGGATACATTCGCCACCTCAAATTATTTGTTATGGCCAGGCCAGCCATTATACAGGACAGAATGAAACAACAGAAAATAGTTTGAGTCCAGTGGCACCTTGAAGACCAACAAAGTTTAATTCTGGGAATAAGCTTTTGTGTGCATGTGCACATGTGCACTTCTTCAGATACATTGAAACACTTTTTCTCAAGCCTTACGTATTGGGGCGGGGGGGGGTTAGTTACCAGGAAGGGCTAGTTAGAGTCAATATACATAAGTAAACTGGATGGTGAGTGTATCTGAGATGGGATTAAAGCAGTTGATAAGACCTGTGAATGGCAGCAGATTAGCATGCAAATACAAAACAAACAGATGTGAAAACTAAGGCTTTTTAGCAGAAAAAGCCGGGGCGGAAGTGCGGCTTTTTAGAGCCACAGCAAAAGAGAAGCATGGCAGCGGGATCAGACAGATCCCCCGAGCCACCGCGCTTATGCTCCCCAGCGTGATCAGATGCGAGGGGGAAGCCACGGACAGGAGAGCGAGGCGAGTCAGCTGCGCATGTGTGTGCCTGCGCAGTTTGGCAGGGGGCCTCGCATGCTGCGGGAGACGGGTGCGTCGGCAATCACACGGCTGCCCGTGCCATGAATTTTCCAGTAGGTAGTAGTGTTTTGCAGGGTTTTTTTTTACTCCGCATCTTCGGCCGGAAGGGACGGGTTGGGGGCGGGTGCGCGACGCTTGCCAGATGTTGGCATCTGATCGCGCTGGTTTAATCCACCCTCAATCTGCGGGGCAATTCCTCCCGTGCGACCGGGGCCTAAGTTTGAGTTCAGTAGTACCTCCAAGACCAACAAAGTTCATATGGTGACCCCAGCAAGGAGCTTTCAAGGCAAGTGAGAAGCAGAGGTGGTTTTCCATTGCCTTCCTCTGCAGAGCCTTCCTTGCTGGTCTCCCATCCAAGTATTGGACCTTGCTCAGCTTCCGAGATCAGGCTACACCATGCTGCCTTCCCTCTTGCAGTGAACATTAGAGGTGCATAACTCAACATCCATTCTTTGATCCATCTCCATCACTCATATAGCTCAAATCTTGATACTTTGGCCTTAAATTTGGTGGCAACAAGTTGGCAATGCTAAAATAGATTTGGACTATAATAGCAAAATTTCCTTAATTAGTCCCTTAAGAAAGACCACACCTGAAAATACCGCAAGGAAGTTATTAGGACTGTTCTTGTGCAAACAGGCTCCCATTGACTTCAGTGGAATTGAAGCAACGTAACTCTCAGCAGGATTGTTGCCTAAATGATTAGCTGTCACACCTTGTCCATTAAAAGAGCACTCCAGGCTATTAGAAATGTTAACAGATAGATGCTGTTTTCTGACGTATATTTAACATTATGTCTTTCTTTGCTCATTTCAGTTAGCAACTGTGAATGATAGATAGAAGTTAGCTTTAATGTAATGTTATATTTCTGTTACAGAACATTCCTTCATTAGTAATATAGTAATCGCTATAAGGTAAGGACAGAACAGTGTGTTCAGCACAGCTCAAGGAAAGGGGGAAATGGCAGACATTCCTTACCCCGAGTACATTTCATCCTGAATATGAAGTCATGACTATAAAGAAATAAATTTGGAAAAGGAACCAATAGATGAATATATACCTTTGTCATTAAAGTGAAACAAACTTCCAGCAGAGTACGACACCTAAGACCTCTGGATTTATTTGGGGAAAAGACGAGGAGGAGGAGGACTTTGTTTTTCTAAGCATGGGTATAACTTCAGTAGTATTGTGGAGCACATGACCCCTGCCCCCACATTCCCTTTGCAGGTAAGGCTGCCAAATCCCCCCGGGGGGCGGATTTCCCCCCGCTTTGGAATCCCGATTTCCGCCCCCACGGAATCGGGCCCCGGAGGAAACCCCACCCCCGCATGCACGTCACCCGGATGTGACGTCGCATGCTGGGGGCGGGGCCACAGCCATTTGAGGGGAAAACTCTATGTTTTACTCTCAAATAGCTGTGGCCCCGCCCCCAGCATGCCCGGTGTCATGCCTGCCCCTGCTGATGACCCTGATGAGGCGCCTGCCAGCCAGGAGCATGTGGAATTGACACCACAGGCTCCTGAGGAACGTACTGCAGCAGAGACTTATAGACAAAGGCTGGCTCCTGTGGCTGAAAGCTCCCTAAGTGATGAGGAGGATAGAGCCTCCCAGGAAACACCTGCACAGGATCAGGCTTTGCTGCAGCACAGAGATTCCTCGCCCGATTCACCACCAGCTGTGACCAGGCTCCGGAATCAATGGAGACAGGAGCTGAGAGATCGACGCCGGGATGCACGCATGCGTGCAAGACGATCTCTCAGCCCTGAGTATTGACTGGAACATGACCTTCCTCCCTACCAGCTAACGAGTTAATTAGCCAGCACTGTATATCTTCAAGCCTGTTGCTGGCAGGAACTCGTGCTGGCAAACGTCTTTTGACAGGACCTACTCTGTGTATTTCTGCTCCAGAACTCTTGTCGTCTTGATCCTCAGCTTTTGACCCTCAGCTTCGTTGACCCTGCTCTCGTCTCTGACTCCTCTGGCATCGTTTGGATTTATGGACATTGAACTCTGGAATGTCTGACCCTGGCTTTGGATTCTGATTTAAACCTGTTTGAACTTTGCTGCTTGTCTTACTCGGCTTGACTTCGGACTGCTCTTGGACTTTGCTTGCTTGCATCATGCCCCCTGGCCCTGCCGTGACACCTGGCGTCATGACGTCACATCCGGGTGACATAGATGCGGCATGCGTGTGCACCGGGAGCTGCCCAGGAGTCCCCCGCCAAGGAGGTGAGTGCCATTTGGCAACCCTATTTGCAGGTGTTAGGTAGCATCAGTTGTGTCCCCACATGATGCTTATAGGATTACAAACAACCAAGGATACTCAGCCTTCACAGACAAAAAGATACTGGGTTTAAGAGATCCTGAACATAAGGTTGGGGAAGCAAGCAAATCTTTACACATGCAGAGTTGCTATCAAAAGTTTACTGCACCAACAGATAGATTCTGGTGGACAGCTGAGTTGGTATGAAGCAACAGAACAAAGTTTGAGTCTAGTGGCAGCACCATTAAGACCAACAAAGTTTTATACAAGGTATATGCTTTCATGTGCATGCAGACTTCTTCAGATACCTTAAGATATTTGAAGAAGTGTGCATGCACATGAAAACTTATACTTTGAATAAAACTTTATTGCTCTTAAAGGTGCCACTGGACTTAAACTTTGTTCTGCAACAACAGAGTTTGCAAAAAAACATTAACTAACGGTATACCTTCCAACAGCAGAGAGGCCTTCATGCTGTAGGAACTTACTTATGGGCAAAGGGGAAGCAAACCTAGAGGCATGGAAAACAAGAGAAGCATTCAACAAGCTCTTAACAGTAGACAGAATGCACTATAGCTCCTCCATCTGTTCAAATGGACTAAACACACTCTTTGCTAGCATTTACATTAATGAAATTGGTCACATGCTGTCTCTTTTCCAACATGAGAGAAATAAAATACATTAAAAACATGGATGCATCCTTTCCCTCTGCCTGGCTGACTACCCCCATTGGGCTGTAGCGAGTGGCAGAAGCTACCATATTGTCTCTTTTGCCATGCACAGTAGTGTTGCCAGGCACCTGCCAACCAGTGGGAGGTTGTGGGCAGGGAAATGGGTGCATATGACACTGGCTGTTACATTATGTCACTTCCAGTTAAACCTGGAAATGACATAGGGTAGCTCTAGGAATTGCTGGAAACTGTATGGATTTATCATTGAGTTTCCTGCAATTCCTAGAGCTACTCTATGCCACTTCCACGTTTCTACAGGAGGTGATGCAGTCTGACATGCATCTCTGCCATTTTTTTTTACTCTGCCAGCTGCAGTGAGCAACTAGAGGTGGAGGAACCTCTTCCACCACTGCGGGCTTGACAGCCCTAATGCAGAGACATCCATGTGCTCTCTAATGCATACACACACAAAGCTTTTTCTCATGCTCTCTCACCCATGCACACTGCAGTCTTCACCCCCTTATTGAGACACATACAGGTGATGTGAAAGACAAGTCTGAAGCAATGCTCCCTCTAAGCTGTGGAGTCTTGTGAGCAAAAATGCTACGTTGTGAGCTACTGACATTAAAGCTGTGAGTGACCAATTTGGCTCCTGCATAAATTAGTTTGCTCTGGTGCCATCCTTCCTGAGCTAAAACAAAAATGTGTGTGCCGGAGGCTAAAAAACTGTGAGCTAGCTCACACTAACTCAGCTTAGAGGGAACAGTTTTCTGAAATACATAGACAACTTTCCTGTATTCCACTCCACTCTTCCAAGACTTCAGAATGTGCAGCTTTTCTCCACTGTTCTCCAAGAACAGGCCACTGAGGAGATTTTTGTGCTTTGTTTTTATCAGCAGTTCACTGCCTTGTTACTCCTCAAACTACACTTGCCTCACTGTGCAAAAATATGCCCAGTGGAGATGCCCAGTCAATGGCCTCTATACAGAGGAAACCATTTTCTTTACCCAGCCCTAAGTTTTGATATTTCAACACAGGAAACAAGAATCTTATAAACATGTCCTGAATACAATAGCATAGCCATGGATTAGAGCATCTCATTTCCTCTTCCCCCACTATTTCTTCTTTCCTTTCCCTGAAAGTCCCTATAGACTCTTCTCCTTTCCCGCTTCTTTCTGACCTTCCCACCCAGTAGCCAACTTACCTTTATGTACCCTATACTGTCTTCAGCTTTTCTTCCTTCACTCCCCCTGGCAACCTCTCCCTGAGAACACTCTGTATGGTTCCTTCCAACCACTGAGCCAGACCCAGTTGTACAGCACTGGACACTAGGCTAGGCCCACTTGCACAGTGTGGACTTATGGAAGGCACCACACTTCCCCCTGTATCCTCCTCCCAAAATTATTTCCTCTTTTTCTCCTGGAAGCCCCATCCCCTTAACCTTTCCCGGCTTCTTTTTCTTGTTCCCACCCATCAACAAACCTACCTCTAATCGGCTCCCCATCTTCAGCTTTTATCCCTGTTGTGTGTGTTTTTTTAAAGCTTTCAGACTTTTTGACAAATATGGAATTTTTCTCAGGTTTATAGAAAGATCTGTCTTGTAGAAAGGTCTTGTTCTAAGTATCCACAGATGGGGCCATGCTGAGAATAAGATATATTGATAGAAGAGCTGGGTTTCTCATGGACATGTTATTTTTGTATTTCTTTTCACGGAAAGGATTTAGTTATGCAACTCTTCACTTGGAGTCTAAAGCGGTACAGTTCTAGAACTATTGTGCACCATCCTTAGACTAGGCCAAAGTAAACATCTGGTCTATTATCTCACCATTATTACCTCAGCCCTTTGCTGTTCCTTTCTGGTTTTCTTTCTTCATGATTTCAGCCAGTTTGCCTTTTCCTTGGCTACATTATTATGTTGTGCTGCTGTTCTGTCAGATGTCTAGAAGTATATGATGACTGCCTCAAAGCATTTTCCTGAGATACCTGTAGGGGGAGGTGCAGCTAATGGCTATTCCTTCAGTGTCATAACAAGAAACCAGTGACAGGAGATAGTGAAAATAATACAAAATGTCTAGGTATGCACATAATAAAAAGAACTCATGACCCAAACTTGTGTAATTACTCAGTCTCTGGCAACGCCTTGAATTTTTCCTATGCAATGCTACTATACATTTTACAGACCCTGTTCTCATGCTTGGATGCGTCAACGCAGGCCTGAGGGTGAGTGAGTATCCTGGACAGAAGACAGACAGGAAGGCTGAAAGCTTAAGGCCAAAGGTAGGTAATTTATAATGGCTTCATAAATAGAGCATTTTATACTTGTGTTTGACTGGCTTCTACTTTTCAAAGTTCTCAAGATACATTATATTAGATTTCACAAATAAATACTTTAACCTCTTTTAATAATAACTATATTGACTGTTTACAGCATTCTTGACCCATTATACCCAGTGTGGTGCTCATGGACACAGCGGTTCTCACTGATATGTTTCCTGGAGTGCTGGTTCCAGATTTGGGGGGGGGGCTTTTCTGCCCACTACCTACCCATATGCATGTCCCCCCACCTGACAGTGCCTCCTTCCCTCTCTCACATCTGCATTCACAGATGCCTGTAGCACATTCACGCCCTTTCCACTGGCTAATAAGTGCATCTGGTAGCGCTGCTGCTGTGGCTACCAGGAGTGCCTCTGTTGTACATTATCACCCATCAGTAGGAAGCTGGGACCATGGGCAGAAGAGTACTTGCAAGTGAATGGACAGGGAAGGGCACATGGGTAGGAGGCAGGGAGGTGCATGATTGGGGGGGGTCAGTGACAATGGGCCCCACCAGACGCCTGGACCCTGGCAACTGCCCCGCCTCAAGCAATGCTGGTGCTGGCTGTAGCTTAATGCCTGTTCTAGCCAGGGCAGTTTACACTGATTTCCCCCCCCCCTTCCACGTCAGACTCCCACTTTGCCCCATGTTGCCAAAGAGTCCAATGACCCACCAGAACAACACTTTGGAAAGCTCAATGGGCTGCAGCAGGAGGGGAAAGTGCAAACTCTGCAGATGGCTGCATACACACCACTCATCAGACAGAAAATTATGTATAATGTGTTGGCTTTAGTTAGCCATATGGTGAATTTTACTCCAGGCACCACCTCCTAATGTTCAGGAATATCCCAGGCTGGAGTTGACAGCCCTGAAGGTGGTCAATGAAATTTCCCCAGTGTAGCACATCAAGGCATCATTTCTATGCTTTTTGAAGCCCACCCCACCCCGAAATCATCACGGGGGGGGGGATTTTGTAGCAACAAAATGTTCATGAAAAGTGGCTTTTTCTAGCAATTCTTCAAGTGCTCAATCCTTATGGAAAATAAATATGTTATTTGTTTAATCTGTAAAATGGGATTCTGAACAAAGAGTAAAACAGATGATTTGTTCTGAATGACGCTTCCAAGAATCAATTTACATGAACAGCTGAAGAAGTTTTCATGCCTGAAACATGTGACCTCAGAACAAACCATTTAACTGTTTCCCTGCTCCTAATTCCCACACACACACACTTTTGGATCCTATTCCCCATTGATTCGTATGATTTATTATATCTAGAATATTCAGGTAGCACTGACATTTAAATGTGCATACTCCAACTTTCAAAAAAGGCTGTAAAGGCATGTATTTCACACACACATCTTAGTTTCATTCACCTCTGCCTCCAGGCTAGATAGACGATTACTGTTATCTGAACCATTGCCATGGAAACAGTTTCACACTGTCCTTCTGCCATAGTTTCTTGCAGACATTATATATCTCTTTAAAATTTTGACATTGTGAAATGGAAGCAAAATTTCTCAATTAAAAGACCAGAGAGGGCCAGCTGCTGAACTTGAGACACTGTATTGAAAGTTCATCAGAGAGTATGCATCCCTGCTTGCTACGTTTTCTTTCTCTCTTTAAAACTGTTGAACTTTTTTTCCAGGTTCAAAAGTTATATATCTGGGAAGTAGGAAATAATAGATCCAGAAGACTACTCCCATCCTGGCAACTATCAGATACCAAGGGTTCCATTTGAGATATATCATTCCTCTTTATTATTAATTCCAGTTAATGAATTCAATTATGTTAATTCCAGAATAAGGTTTTTTTTAAGACCAATTGTAGGTATTTTTGATTTCATTCACTTCTACAATAATGATGTTACTTGCACGCACAATAGTTTCATATCACAATAGTTTAAAGATCACTAGTCAGAGTGTGGAAAGAAACTCAGAAGCACGGAGTTGTTATTTGATGACATCAAAGCAATGCTCTACAGAACTTCTTAGAGGAGAGGGGAGTGGGTTTCTATCATTATACCTCAGATTTCATTGAGGAAGCAGGTTGGAAAGAAAATGAAAGAAGTATCTGAGGCTTGGTTCACTTTATTTTGCAAGAAAACATTCATTGATGTCTGAAGGGAACAGAAACTCATTGAAAATATTGGAATTATATGTGTGCTATAAAATTTTCTACCTCCGTGATGGGGATTTGACAGAAATCAGTACAGTGAAGTCAACAGAACAGAGAATGACTGTCATCAATATATTTTCAGTCTCACAATGGATATAAATATCCTAAATATTTATTGACCAGTTAGAACTAGTTGTATTGAGCAGCTTTAAAGTGCAGTTGTTGCACTTTAAACACAATCTTCAAATAAAACTCTAAAATAAAAATGCTACTGATGCACTTTTTTCCTTGGCTGAGTTTTGATTCAGATTATAATTTACATAGACAGAGGTCCATTCAAGATTGCTGTAGTAACTTTTGTAGACATCTGCAAAGCTGCATCTTATTGGGAGTTTAGATAAGAGATAATGGTCAGAAATCCCAACACGTGACAATCCCTAAAGGCTACATTATAAAAATACTGCAATGAATGTTATCAACAAAGTTTCCAATATCATAAAGGAAGAGCCAAAAATAATTACTGTTTTCACAATGATATGGAAATATTAACTACTACAAATCAAACGAGCTTGACTGGCATCACATAGAGGAAGCTTCACTAGCCAAAGGCAAGTTCAAGGAAATCTTATGGACGGAAAAGCCTCATAAGCAGTTGAAAAGGGTGAATAACCCCTATTTATGGATGACACTCAAAGTCTGGTTCAAAAATAAACCTTACCTGATGACTTCCCCATCTAAACTAAGCACATTTACAGGCCAAAGATGGTTCCCGCCAGCTAAAGACCAAAATAACCCCTATTTATGGATGACACTCAAAGTCAGGTTCAAAAATAAACCTTACCTGATGACTTCCCCATCTAAACTAAGCACGTTTACAGGCCAAAGATGGTTCCCGCCAGCTGAAGACCAAAATACATTCCGAGTCTGGAAAATGGCAGGTATACCAAGACCAATTGACATAACATCTCAAGGCAAACTGCTAACAAAGGTTGAGCTAGGGGGAAAAACAAACTCCAAACTCACATGGTACGAATATCTTCAGATACAACATCTAATCAACGGCAAACAGCTTAAAATCAATCTGCAGGAACCGCTCACGAGCTATGAAAAAATTCTATGAAAATATGTGCGAAAGAAAGGCCTAATTTTACTGGTCTATAAACAACTTCTAGAGACTAAAACAAGCAAACCATCTAGTTACCAAGAAGCATGGCTTTGAGACATTACTCAACACTTGACAGTAGACCAGTGGAATGACATCTGGAAAACCCACGCCAAGATCTCAAATTCATTAATCATCCAAGAAACAGCACTCAAAGTGCTGCACTGATGGTACTTCACGCCTGCAAAATTGTCACATATATAAGCCCAAGCATCCCCGTTATGCTGGAAACATTGTGGGCAAAAAGCTTCATATATCCACACATGGTGGGAATGCCCACAGGTAGCCCAATCCTAAAAGAAAACAACCCTGACTGTTCCCTGGATGGCCAGATAATGAAACTGAAGCTCAAATACTTTGGCCATCAAATGAGAAGGGAGCACTCACTGGAGAAGACCGTGATGCTGGGAAAGATTCAAGGTCAAAGAAGACGGGGACGGCAAAGGATGAGATGGTTAGACAGTGTCACAGATGCAACGAACATGAAATTGAGCAAGCTTCAGAGGACGGTGGAAGACCGGAAGGCCTGGCGTGATCTTGTCCATGGGGTCGCGAAGAGTTGGACTCGACTGTGTGACTGAACAACAACAACAACAGCAAAGCCCAATATTGGAAACAAATTATTCAACATATCTATTCTCTAACAGGCTACAACTTACCGTACGATCCCGCGATGATTATTCTCCATCTCTGGCCCACAGAAAGTCCACCTGAAAACAGAAAAAAGTTAATTAATATTCTATTAATAGCTGCAAAAATGTCTCTGGCAAGTAAATGGAAAACTGACACTCTCCCAACTATGCAACAGTTGCTTCACAAAGTGTGGGAGTTTTTTTAACAAGAGATCTCTTTATGGATAAATAATGAAGAGGCTGAAAGTCAACTACTTAGCCCTATAGATAAATGGTACCCAATAGTGGAGAAAATGAACATAGATAAGTTTGACTGGGAACATATTAAAATGCCCAAATACGAGTTAGTAATGTTTGGTTGAAGGTTGAAAACACATAGGTTAATATCAAATTTTGTTTTAGCTCAAAAAACAGGGGTGAGCACAACCACAATGTTTGTCTTCATTTGATTTACATTTTTATAAAACTAGGCTTGTAACTTGGACCGTATAGATTTATCTATTTACTGACACCTTTAAATTGCACTGTACTGTTTGTTATAAACCAAAAATACCAATAAAAAGTTATTAAAATATGGACATATTAACAATGCATAATTATACTATATTAATAAAAATAGCAATTCTAAAAATTAACAGTTTTAAAACCAGGAATGGGTAGGCCTATTCATATAAGGTGAGTTCAATGAATACTTTGGGGTGGGAGGTGTCTCAATCAATATTTTACTGGCCCATCAGAAGCCTTATCACAGGTGAATAGTTTTCTTCTGTTTCCCTTTCTGTGATGCCTGCCAAGTTGTGTCAGTCAGTGTATTACTATTATGACAACAATACACATTTGTTCACAATGAACTTGGTCCCAAATTTCCCAGAGTTTGAAAAACATTTGCTGCTTCTGAATTCTTCTTTGTTTCAGAATCTCAGTATAAAGCTTTTTTCAGTGCAAATGGCTATCAGCATATCCCATGGAAACATGATCCAGCAATGGAGATACAATATCTAACACCTGTGCATAGCATGATAGTTATCATTCAATAGCAGCATGAAGCATAGATTTTCACCATTGTCAGTTGTGGCTAAATTATATCACACAGCTTCCCAACAAAATAGCTGATTTATTTTACAAATGCAAGGAAAATAATGATATGCCGGATAAATTCTTTTTACAGCCTCTAGGATGGACAAATACTTTGTTTCTTTAATACTTTCATTAGGGCATAAATCAACATCCATTTCATTTCTCTGCAGCACTTGGTTTCTGCTTGCTTTGCAGCATTTTAAGGCAACAAGTATCTTTTCCTTAGAAAGTTGTGATCCTAATTGTACAAATAAGACAACATGACCAGGAGATAAGGCACATATATTCAGAAGTAAATCCCACTGAGTTCAGTGGGACTTGCTCCGTAGTAAGTGTGCTTAGAATTGCAGCCCTACAGTGCTGATCTTTCAGCAAAGTAAAGGTGGAAGGAACTAGAGTTACTTATTCCTCCTGGTGGACACATATCCTCCTTGCAAAAGGTAGCTTCAACAGACTGCTTGTAGACTTTGTGTTGATCTAGCCCAGGGGTCGTTTCGTAGAAAAAGAGCTAGGGGAACTCATTAGCATAACTCATTAGCATATGCCACGCCCCCTGACATCACTGGAAGTGTGTCATAAGGCCACACACCCTGACATCACCAGAAGTGTGTCATGAGGCCACACACCCCGCCCCCAACGGTCCCAGCCGCCGCCAGCCTTGCAGCTCCACTGCTGAGTCCCATGAGGGGCCCGGCGGTGGACCTGCAAGGCCGGCGGGAGTGCAAGGAAGCCCCGCGAAGGCCCTCCCTGGCCCCAGGCAGGCAGGGGTGGGGAGAGGCATGGAGAAAGCAACTTACCCTCCCTCTTCTCCTGCCTCCTTCTGGCTGAATGAGGGCTGGAAGCAGGGCGGCCGGAAGGAGGGGGCGGGGCTTCGTCCCCCCCGAAATGACCTCTGATCTAGCCTCAGAAAAAGACACAGAGCCCAGTCTCTCTGCACCTGACTCAGTTATGGTTGTCTATGTTTAAAACATTTCCCCCCCTGTACTCTCAGTCTTACCAATTCATGAGGTGGCTAAAGCATTAAAACTTAATCATAGGTTTGCCAGCCCTGGGTCAGGAAATTACTGGAGATCTGGGGGCAGGCCCCGGGGAGGATGGAGTTTGGGTAGGGGAAGGACTTCAGCAGGTTAAGATGCCATAGAGTCCACCATCCGAAGTAGGCATTTTGTCCAGAGGAACTGATCTCTGTGGCCTGGAGATCAGTTATAATTCCAGGAGATCTCCAGGTCCCAGCTGGAGGTTGGCAACACTACAATTGGTGATATACCATCGGTAACATAATGTAATCAATAACACAACATAAATAAACAGGGAACAACAAAGCTAGCAAGCAGGTCTCAACAGCCAATTAACAATATTTACTAAAACCAATTTTAAAAAGCCCTAGAGCAGCATAAATAAGACTACTTTGCAGCAAGGTAATTAAAATGAGTAAATAGATCATCTAAAACATTAATAATGGGTCAGTGCATTACAACAGGACAGAACAAGAGACACAACAGTCAAGGAAAAGACTTGAGTGAAAGAAGTGTTTCTATTTACCAGGTGCCTCAAACTTATCAGCTTTATCCCCAGGCATATGGCTGTGAGAAGGGCATTGTAGAGCTAGAGAACCTCAACAGTGAAGACTCTGCCTTTTGTAGCTGCATATATGATTTTGGATAGCAGTGGTATTTTAAACAGGAGCCTAGTAGATTATCTCAGTTGGCAGGAATAGGCATAGGGGAGCAGCCAGTTCCTTAAGTACCATGTCCTGGGCCATTTAGGGTACAAGCCAGCAACGTTTCTCATTAAAGAGCCAAACTTCCTGATGTCTAACATGCCACAAGTGTCTTCCATTATTTCAGAGCATCACTGCTCACTGTCCAGAGCTCCCACAACAACCTGAGATCACCCCTTTATTTGTTGCCACTGGGTGCAGGCTCCAGCAACAGGAAGAGAATGTCGACCCAGAAGGTGAGTACTTCTGTGTGCTCACAAGGACAAGTTTGGTTTTGTACTAGAGGGCCTAATGGATACATTGGTCCTGTTTGTGAGGTAGGTGAGGCTGAAAAAGTTCTGAGAGAACTGTGACTGGCCCGTGGTGACCAAGCAGACTTCGTGTGGAGGAGTGGGAAATCAACCTGGTTCTCCAATTAGAGTCTGCTGCTCTTAAGCACTACACCACACTGGCTCTCTAGGAGGTGGAGAAGTGAGGAAATCCATAGAATTCAAGGGGACCACTCCTCCTATGAGTAGAGGTAGATTGAAACCAAAGGGTATGAGAGAGTGAAATGGGGCCAAACACTCTGTGACATAATGCCAGACTTATTTTTGCCATCCTCTTTCAGTTTTTCCTTAAACTGCAGGTGATGGAACCGTGTTGGATCCAAGCATTCCTTTCCATGACTGGGTGAGTTTTCCTCTTTTGGAAGACATCTCCTCAGCTGCAACAAGGCTCCTTGCATCAGTTAGTGGAGCAGAAACTCTGGGTTGAGCCAATTAACCATGTTGCTGGGAGAGTCAACCCCCCCCCTCTCCAAATAGCTGCACACTTTGGTAAATGCAGGTGTTTTTCCCCCATGGAAAACTAAAAATAGAAATATGGTAAAAATCTTTCCAGATGCAAATGCACTACTGGATAGTGTAAAATAGGAGGTGGTACAACAGAGTCCTACGGACATTTCAATGATAAGACTGCTATAACACAAACATAATTCTGTGTGGTGGTGCCTGTTCTTTTTTTTTTTTTAAATCATGAAATACAATATTGTCACCTGTGTGAACAATTACTGTGGCTATGATTTTTAGGGGATGGAAGATGAGAGTGGTGGGAAAGAGCAGGGAGTGTTGGGGGCTCCTTCATTCTACTAATAAAACTATGTGAGAGGAAATATATGCCTGTGCAGCATGAAGGTGTTAAAGTAAACTAAATCACCTCTGTCCATTTTCCTCCCCTTTCTGTAGTAAATCTAGTCATTCTGAACACCTGGCATTCCATCCTGGTTACAAATGGAGAAATTTCAGCCTTTTAAAAAAGCTCTAGTAATTAGTTAGATGATAAAGGCTGGTTAAAGTGGCTAAACATAAAAGAGGAAAGAAGCAATCTTCCACACTGCAAACACATTTTGAAGCCTCCTCACCAACTACAAGTAGATTCTTTCATTCTTCACAGTTTATTCTGATGCATCTTCATGGATTGGCTTCTAGAGTAATGAGCTTTTCAGTCACCTGTGACCACTTGAGTTACCTACAGTTTTTTGTGGGTAATATTTCAGTGAACTATACTGGTTGCTTATAAGGATAAGGTTCCTTTAAGAGATGGATGGGAAGACTAAGGGAGGGGGTATTGTTATTGGGCAGAAGAGCAAGCAGAAAGATTTTCTACAAATGGAGTACTCTGTTTAATACTGTTAATAAAGTATTGCTAATTATAAAGATTCCTGCATAATATACCAGAGGAGAAAAACCACATGGCCTGGGCATAGAATGCATATTTACAAAATGGTTGTGAAGCTGAAAAGAGTGAACTCAAAGCAGGATAGAGCTGAGTTCCAAATATGCCAGATCTCTCAAATCTTGATGCAGACAAGTGTAGAAGATTCAGACAGCAGTTTGACTTGTTCGTGGAACAAGCAGAGCTATGGAGAAGCCAGGTAAGAGGAAGGAAGACCTGTTTTTGAACCTTGCTTGGCCCCAAGTTGATGATTCATTTAATACTTTTCACTAACTGCACATGAAAAGTCTAAATATGATACTGTGATTCACAAGTTTGAGGAGCATTGTATGCCAACTAAAAATGAGGCTCCTGAGAGAAATTTATTTTTATACAAGAAAGCAAAGAAGGGCAGAGACCTTTCAGAGTTTTGTGGTTAATTTGAGAAACTATAGGGTGTGATCACACTGGCAGCTTGGCACGATATGGCACTGCCTCTAATTGTACTGGCTTAAAATGTTGTGAGGCATATAATCCAGACAGCAAACCCTGCAGGGTTACCCACTTGGCTGTCCCCTGGTCAAGCATCCACATTACTGCAGCACTTCAATCACAGAGCATGCTGCCCGGTCATTTTTAAAATGCAGGTGGGCACACATGTGCTCATATGTGTGGATTTGCATGCACATGCACTCATGCACATGTGTACTCATGTGCATATAGGGATAACATTTTTAAAGAACCACCCCAGCAGTGGAAACAGATCTGCGGGCTCAGACCGCCAATCAGTTTTGTGCCGCTCCCCTGCGTTCAGACGTCCTGCCACATGCAATGATGGGCAGGGAACCAAAAATACCACTTGTGATGTGGTGCCTTTTTAACCCGGCTTCAAGTCATCCTACAACGGGATGAGTATGCCTGGGAAACGCCTGACAGATGCGGCTGTGTGACGGTGCCCATTTAATCCGGAGGGGAGGGGTGGCTATGTTGGGCCAAACTGCTCATTCGATCACACCCATAGTTAAACATGTAACTTCGGAAAGCTGGCTGACTCATGAATAAGGTATCAACCTGTCATAAGTATACAGGTCTGCAAAATGAGAGGAAGGTTTCTAGAAATCAAAGGTCTTATATTAGGAAAGGCAACTGAAGTGTGCCTAGCTGTGGAAGTCACTCAGAAGAGATAAGATTTGCTGGAAGGAAAATGTTCTGCTGTGTCTGTGTCTTCAGGAAGCCATAGCAAAATGCAAAGAGGAGCTCTTAAAAATCCAAATTTGCTCTAGGGGAAAAATCCGCAGTGTGGGTACATGCGTTCACCACAGCAATGCAGGGCTTATGGAACAAAGTCAACAAATGCCAAAAAGATGGGCTGTTTTGCTAGAGTTATTGTGCCATAAACACATGTGTCTGGCTGGTTACAACCATTTGGCAGTAAACTTTGCTTTAATTTTGTTAAACTATTGGTGTGCTGCAATTGAAATGTGAAAGGCTGGCCTTGAAGAAGAAAACTTCGAAATGGGAGTAGAGCCGGCACCCTGTCCCATCAACCTCTCTTCACTGATTACTACGAAGATCTACAACATTTTTCTGTAAAGCACGGCCAAATCTGATTTTTAAATTACCAACTTATTGTGTACTTATTTGAACTGTTACTTTGTGATACGTGAATACCTCAAATTGATTTCTCACATAGTATTTAATGTTTGGTGTCGGCACTGTGAGATAAATCTCTATAATGATGTAAACTGTTTTTTACTTGCTACTCTGGAGCCACATACCCAGTACTATTTTCTGGGATATCCGATTCAGGGTCCTGTGGTGGAAAGTGTCATTCAAGTCACAGCTAAGTTATAGCGACCCTGTGGAGGTTTCAAGGCAAAGGAGGTTCAGAGGTGGTTTTCCATTGCCTGCCTCTGTGTATTCCTTGGTATTCCTTGGTAGTCTCTCATCCAAATACTGGTGAGGGATGACCCTGCATAGCTTCCAAGATCTGACGAGACTGGGCTAGCCCAGGCTATGCAGTTCAGGGCTTCAGGGCTGCAGTCACACACGCTAAATAATCCACTTTCCATCCACTTTCAGTGCACTTTCCAACAGGATTTTTACTGTGTGGACTGGAAAAATCCAGTTGGAAAGTGCATTGAAAGTGGATTATTTAGTGTGTGTGACTACAGCCTAATAAGTCAAAAGTCAGGGCTATATCATAGGGTGAGAGAGTTGACTTGGCCTCCTGGAGCTCTTCTTGCACATCAAAAGGGGTTCCTGGAGATGTCTCCACTGCCTCCTTCTGTGGTTCTGTAGTTATGTCAGGTGCTTAGCCACCTTCTCATCCCATCTCTTTGCCTGATGAGGACACACAGGGGTCATTTCGTAGAAAAAGAGCTAGGGGAACTCATTAGCATAACTCATTAGCATATGTCACACCCCCTGACATCACCGGAAGTGTGTCATAAGGCCAAGCCCCGCAAAGGCCCTCCCTGGTCCCAGGCAGGCAGGGGTGGGGAGAGGCAGGGAGGAAGCAACTTACCCTCCCTCTTCTCCTGCTTCCTCCTGGCTGAATGAGGGCCGGAAGCGGGGCGGCCGGAAGCAGGGGGCGGGGCTTCGTCATGTGCCCCACCCCCATACCTCACCCGGGGGAACTGTGTTCCCCCGCATTCCCCCCTGAAATGACCTCTGAGGACACACCTTGAGAACAACTCCTTAACTCCTCAGCATACAGCTTCTAATTCCTAGCAACTGACTCCAGCAGCAAAGGGAGACTGGAGTGGACGGAATACTTTTAAATGGCTAACTTTTTAACATTTACTTCAATGGGCTTAGACTGCTGGTACAGCTGTTGCAGATTGCACTGATTTTTTAGGGTTCCGGTTTGTGTCAATGAAGGCAGTACATGCATGGAAAATCCATGCATTGCCCAATACACATGACATACCAGTTGCATGTATCAGGTGCATCATGAGGACTGTGTGCTCGTGAGATGCATGGCTGGCAAGATCCCACCTTGCATGAATGTAACATCTACAGACAGCCGAGCACTACCCTATAATACAACAAAAGTAATTGTGGCTCTTAGCTGCCGCAAAAGTCTTCACTATGTGATATGGTTGCCCTGTAAATATTCTCACCATTTGGTAACTTGCTTGAAAGGAGGAAGCCAGTATTAGCATTCCAGTCTCTTCCAAAAATACAGCTCCTTTGCCCATTAATCCCCAACTCCATTTTCTAATTTAAAAATATCCATTCTGCTTGGCTTGTGGATTTCTACAAGCACAATTATTAGAAAATTTATCATCATTCTTGTGTTATTTCCCTTGTGAAGGATAAAACCACCAGCTAGGGCCACAGAACACAAGTCTCTTATTATAAAAAAAACACAGTGACATTCACACACAGTGAAGCTAGCAGAATCCACCTAGGGAAAAAATCTGCTGAACTCTGTGAGGTTTTTAGGTCTACATTAAGCATACAAGTGGGCTGAAATTAATCCTGCAACTCTTGAACACAAGAGGAAGGAGCATATTATCCTGTGCCCTGGGGGCAAAATAGTGGGCCCTTTCACACCATGGTACCCAATTTTCAGTTCCTGCCACATCCCCTGTGTGCTGAATATGGTACCCAATTTTCAGTACTCATATAACTCCAGTTCCTGCCACATCCCCTGTGTGCTGAAATCCAATGCATAATCTGTGTTCATGAGACCTGTCCTTTCTATCATTAGGAAGGAAATTTGTGCTTTCCAAGTGACAGAAGAAAGCAAAGTACAAAAACAATACAGTAATCCTTGTTCAATAGTTATGAGCAAGGTAGCAATGCTTATATTTCAAGTAAATTCTTAAGATAACAAGGCTAACCATCTAACACAACTTTTATTAAAAGCCAGAATGCATCTCTCTATTGGGAAGCTAAAAATATATCATAGCATAACGACTGTATTAGAGTGCTGGCTTTTGCTGTGAATAAATTTGATATATCATGACCCCGGTCACACGGGCCGGATATCGCGGAGGGGAGGCGTGGCTAATTGCCCCAGCGCAGTTTGATCTGCGAGTACGTGATCAGACACGCCGGCGGCACACCACAGGTCCTTCCCTCGGCGCTGGTGGGTGAACGAGGGACCAGAGGGGAGTGCCACGCGCCGGCACAATCACACCACGGGCGTCTGGAGGCAGCCCATGGCAAACGTTTACTAGTACCTTGGAGGTACTAGTTTTTTTTAAGTGCATCGTCGGCGGGAAGCCACGGGTTAGCCACGGGAGCACTACGCTTCCCAGATGTTGTGGTGTGATCGCACCCGGAAAATCCGCCTATCATCCGTCTCTTTAACGCGCAAATGCTCCGTGTGAACAGGGCCCATAGCATGCAACTCAAGCTAAGAGACATCACCCAGAGTGCCAGCATCTGCCAAGGGGGAAGAGGATGTGGGAACTGCGTGAAGGCAAAGTGAATGTCTGGCAAACTGTTTTGGGGAACTGTAACTGGACAGTCCCAGACTATAGAACCAAGAAAACAGAAAATGCTTACAAGAAGAAAATAGAAAACGTTTACAAGGAGAAACTATATGTATGTCTGCTGGACAGTGTTATTTCAGGAAAACAAGAAATATGTCATACCAGACATCTGTACATGTCTGACGATCCACTCACAGCAAAAGTTATAAAAACTGAATGTAGAGACAACAGCTTCAGACTCCTTGGGATCTTTTGCTGCCCGAGGATCTCGTTTTGTTGCAATAAAAGTCTTGTCTGGCTTTTTTTTTTTTTTTGGAATCTCAACAGGCAATGAGCCCACTTAGGTAACAATAGCAGGAAACACCACAAAGCAAGTAGTCCAATTCCCATGTTGTATTACTTTATAACACACTTTACAACTTTATCCTGTGTTTGTTCGCTTCTAAATTTGAGGCTTCAGTGAGAGTTACTCTCAAGTAAGAGTGCTCAGGAGTTCATCCATAAGTCTTTATCCTTGCCATTTCCAAGACGCCCCAGCATCTAGATAAAAAGGTAAAGGTAAAGTTTCCCTTGCTCGAAAGCCAGTCGAATCCGACTCTAGGGTTGCGGTGCTCATCTCCGTTTCAAAGCCGAAGAGCCAGCGCTGTCCGAAGACGTTTCCGTGGTCATGTGGCCGGCATGACTAAACACCAAGGCGCACGGAACGCTGTTACCTTCCCACCGAAGTGGTACCTATTTATCTACTTGCAATTTCTTGCTTTCGAACTGCTAGGTTGGCAGGAGCTGGAACTAGAGACAGGAGCTCACCCTGTCTTGCGGCACCCGGGTCTTGAACCGCTGAACTACTGACCTTCCACAGCCTGCAGTTCAGCGTCTTAACCACTTGAGCCACCGCAGCTCCTTAACATCTAGATACAGATACCTAATTAGCAGCAGTTATCCATATGCAATTGATCCATATTCTCTTTTCAGGATTTGTTACTGGCCTGAAACAAATATCATCAAGCAAATACCTAATAACTATTTCTTGTGCTTTGAGAACCAAATTTATTTTTGGCTGTATTTGAATGGTGCTGTTGTTTTAACATTGGCAATACATATATTGTGGAGTATTTCTGAGGCAGAAGATTAATGAGAATAGAGTTTTAATATATGGAGCTATTTTAAAACCCTGAAAGGAAAAAGCTGATGTCTCTAAAATGGATTAGAGAACATCTTCTACTGTTAAAAGGCTGTGTAACTAGTGAGCAGAGCTGTACATAAATCTTAAATTTCCTCTTTCCAGAGATTTTCATACATTGGCTGATTTATGCTTGGGGTGGGTGCCAGGACATTAGCCACATAAATCATCTAAATAGAATTGCAGAATATGTAATGGTAGCTAATTTTCTCTTAGAGCAACAGATTAATATAGGTGCAACAATCAACTTCGGATTCACATTTAGTAACAAAATGGGTTACATCAATTCCAGGCAATGCTGCTAGGCATGAGACTATATTGTCAGGGTCACAAAATCAAACCGTTTGTCCATTATGACGCAAGGCTCTCAAGTTCATAATAGTCATTAGGACACCAGTGTTGTCACTAGCTTGCATACCACACACGTCTTGTCAATCATTCCCGGTGTAACAGGCCGGATTAACCCCCCGGCCAGAGTAACCCCAGGGTTACTCTGGCCTAGCCTAGAATAACCCCAGAGGTGTTATTGAGGGGTCATTCTGGCCTAGGCTAGAGTAACCCCGGGTTAATCTGGCCGGCTGTAACAGGCCAGATTCACCCCCCAGCCAGAGTAACCCCGGGGTTACTCATGCCTAGCCCAGAGTAACCCCTGCCGGGCCAGGCCAGAGTAACCCCAGGGGTTAGTCCAGACGGGGGGTTACTCTGGGCTAGCCCATACTAACCCCCGCCTGGCCAGAGTGGTAAATTAAATGTCAGCTGAATCCAATCTCTTCTTCTTTTTAACTTCTTTTTAACTGAACAACACAACAACCTGTAACCCCGGGCTTAGTTGAGTGGTAACTTAGATATCAGTGTAACCAGCACAGTGTCAGCTTCTGAGGGTTTCAGGTCCATGAGAAACTTGTCAGGCAATCTGAAATTCCTCTTGGTAGTGAAGAACAGGGTATGAATCCAATCTCATTAGTCAACAGACCCAAATATCAACAGTACTACGACTGACATTTCTTTGGAGAGCCAAATTTTTTAAACTATATAGGTAGGTACTTTGTTATTAACTTAATTATGGTACTCCTAAGGCGGCCTTTGCTGAAAACGTCCTCGATCTGATTGAGGTACGTTCACTGAAGTCGACCCCTTCCAACTCTCCCTTCCCCCCCTTTTTAAAAAAAGGTTGCCCTCAACTTAAGAAAGAAAGAAAGAAAGAAAGAAAGAAAGAAAGAAAGAAAG